>NW_026000164.1:7450490-7455761 GCF_001458135.2 Marmota marmota marmota | reverse complement strand
TTTCCCCCCCCCCCCCCCTTTCTTCTTTTGGAGTGAGCACTGTATTTCCCTGTTCAGGGTGTGCTGTGACCTAACCGCAATTAACGATCTGCAGGTGATGGAATTGCTCATGGGTGTGGCTCTTAGCACATGCATCTTGCAACAAAGCATATGCTCTGGTCATGATTTTCTGGTCATCATTTTCCACTGATGGGGAAGTTCTGACTTGCTGAGCATGTCCCGAGGATAGACTAACAGAACCTGTCCTTCACTTCATTTTCAATGTCTCTAAAGACACTTACAAAAGCATCCCACTCCAGTCCTTAAAATTCTCTTTACCCCACACCGTTTATTTCCACTATAGCTGCATTCCCCTTCCACCTGTCCTTCATCCCAGAGTCTCACCTGTGAGAATCTAAGGTCTGCCTTGCCACGCAGCTCAATTCCAGACAGATTCTAGAATTCAAACCCAGGTGTTTGCATTCTAAGGCCCATTATGCCACTTTTCTCAAAGAAAATCCAAACTGAAATGAGGGGCTTGTAGGCGATTTGTGTGTTTGTGTGGGAGGGCGTTTTCAGAAATGAGAGTGGGGCGAGGAAGTCTGAAATAGGGGACAGGACAGTCTGTACACGGCACATTTTCTGCTGTGTTCTCGCTCAGGCCATTGGAGCTAGAGCTTGCTGGGATCCTGGGGAAGCTGTGCGACTTTGCTTTGAGCAGTCAACAGAATCAGCCATCCACAGCTGCCCTGGGGATCGGACTTGCCCCCTTCCTGGGCTCACTCATTCAGGGAGCACATGCTGGAGTGTCCTAAGGCTCCCCCAAGCCCATCAGGGAGGCCCGGGGAGGCAAGGTGGGCACAGCGGGTAACCATCCTGTCTTCTAGCCCTCACTGAACTTCAGTTTTTCTCCATTTCTTTCGCCACTGTGGGTCTCATCTGGGGATCGCACTCATCAATGGCAGCCTTATTCTGAAATACTTAGCTCCATTTTCCTGCTTTCTGGTTGTTTCAAAATATTTTTAACCCATATTACACAATATTCATTTTAATAACAAATGAGTATACAAGTTGGCATCTGAAGGCCTTTGAGAAACATTTTTAGAGCTTCCTTATGCCATTATTTTCAAAGCTATAATTTAGTGAGCTCAATTTCATTCATTCACCACGTTTTAATTTTGAACCTTAATATAGTCCAGGCGCTATGCCAGGCACATTGAGAGTACAATGACAAATATAATAGTTTGCTGTGCCGATAATAAAAGGATGAAGGCGTGCAAGTAAACCCGTTTAGAGCAGTGTCAGAAGTTCTGTTGCTTAAACTTGCCCAGTACTGTGGGAATAGGAAGGGAGAGGTACCAGTTGTAAAGGCTGCAGAGCAGCTTGTTGAGCTTCAAGGTGGGTTTCTAGAGGATGAGTTGAACCTGGATATATGGAGAACAGAATTTGCAGAATCACAACAGCTTAAGAGAGTGAAGCCTCTTCATAATTCGTAGGCAGGGGGCCCACGTTTGGGGTGGGGCTGGGGAGAGTGGAAGCAGATTTAAAACAAGGGTGGAGAGAAAGGTTAGAAGTCAAGTCCACCAGATCTTGGTTAGGATGTTGAACTTTTTTTCCCCCTCTTGTCAGAAAAGAGCGTATTTGAATCTTAGCACTGTGGTAAAGGGGGAAATAAAGGAGATGATTGGAGCAAGAGGTTAATTAGATTACAAAAACCCAGAAAAGAGAAAAATACAGTTATGAGCAGGGCGAGCTGCAGTAGGAGAGTGAGGGATAGAATTCTGAGATATGAGACAGAATCAGTTTGCTCGATTCATTTGAGATAAACAGGGTGAAGTAAAAATTTACATTCTGGTGACTGGTATGTGATACCATTGAGAAAGGTGTCCAGGGGAATCCCATATTCAAATGGAAGGTAAAAGTGAGTTCATTTTGAGAAATTTTGAAATATAGGCAGGGCAGCCATTGATGTCTGATAGAGACTACAATCGGTTTCTGTAGAAGCATAACTTCTATTTCAGGCACCAACTTCATGCTTAAAGTCATATTTAGATCCTATTACCCTATTTGAAGAAGTCATAGCAGTATCTCTCAAGTAACTCCTATCCAAAGCTACTTCCCCCAAATTCTCTCCTTGTCAAGTTGTTTAAATGGTACTGTTGTTTTAAAATATAAATGGTTCCTTCATTTTGTTAAGTATTTACTACCATGTGCCAAGCATGGTTTTAGGATACTAGAATGCACTAAGTCTCTACTCTCATTAAGAAAATATATTAAGTGATAACTCCACTTGAGAAAAGGTAATCGGCTTCAGAGGGATAGAAGGCGAGAGGGCTGGTGTAGCTGCCGTGGCTAGGGAAGCATCTCTTAGGGGGTGAGGTCCAAGTGAAGCTCTGGAGGGAGTGAAGGGGAGCTTGCAGGATAGGTGCCTGGCGTCCTAGTATTGCTGCAGTTCGTTACCGTAAGCTTAGTGTCACAGAAGGACATAAGTGTCTTAGTTTTCAAGCTAGGAAGTCCACATGTCTCTTACAGGACTAAGGTCAAGGTATCTGCAGGCTTGGATTCCTGCTAGAAGCCCTGGGATAGACTTGCTCCTTTTTAGTTTCTCGGGTCTGCCCATACTCCTTGGCTTATTCCAATGCTAGCAGCATAGCAAACCTCCCCCTCTCTCTCTCCTTCCCTCCCTGCTTCTGTTAACACATTTTCCCAGACTCAGACCCTCTTGCTCCCCCACCCCCACCCCCCCTTTTTTTTTTTTTTGGTAGAGAGGACTGAAGTCAGAGTTGCTTAACCACTCAGCTACATCCCAGCCCTTCTTATGTTTTACTTTTGAGACAGAGTCCCACGAAGTTGTTGAGGCTGAGCTTTGAACTCGAGATCTTCCTACCTCAGCCTCCCGAGCTGCTGTGATCACAGGCACGCACCCCCACGGCCGACTACTTGCCTCTGTTTTATATAAACCCTTGTGATCATATTGGGCTCACCTGAATGGTCCGAGATTCTCTCGAGATCCTTCACTTATTTACAGCTGCAAAGACACTTTTACCCTATTAGGTAATGTACGCACAGGTTTTGAGGATCCACACACTGGCATCCTTGGGAGGGGGGTATTATCTTATCTCTGCTCATGGTGAGATGCATTCCACACAGTGGGAAAACACGTGCAAGATTTTCAAGATAGGAGCCCAAGTTGGGCTCATTCCACAAACCTGAGGTTTTTCTAATCGGTCACAAAGTCTTTTCAATTGAAACCTTCAACGTGTCTTGTTTGTATTTTCTTCTTTTCAATTCACTGCCAAAGTCCTTGATCAAAACACAGCAGACTTTTAGGTGGACTACCATAGCCATCTCTGAAACCATTTCCTCATCAGACTCTCGACTTTCACAATCCAATCTCTTTGGAGAAGTAAGGATCTTTTAAAAATGAAAATTTAATCCTGGACATTCTCTACTTAAAAAGTTTTTATTTGAATTTCTGGTTAGTTCTAGGTTGGTTGCACATTTCTTTGCATGTTTTCCTAAAAAGCCTTTCAGATTAACAAGGAGTGTGCCAAGAAAAAAAGAAAACAAAAATGAAACTTACTGCACAAATAAGAGATCTCTCAGCATAGCTGTGGTGCCACTGTCAGTCTTCATGCTGTCTCCCTTGCTGAAGACAGCAAAGAGACTGGAGGATTGGGGTGCAGAGGACATAATCACAGTCACCCAACACAGAGTTAGCATAGAGGGTGTAGAACTGAGAATGGGCTGAAAGTGTGTGGTACCTGAATGGCTGTTTCAGAAAAGTAAAGCTTCTAAAGAAGGTGGACTAGCAAATGAGACATCCTTCTCAACACACAGTGGAAGGGAAGAAAAAACTACAAGGAGGAAATAAAATAGACCACAGAAATGACAGAACCACAGGACAAAACAACTCGCCCTCTATCACGAAACATATTACCTAAAAATTAAGATGCACTTACTTCTACATTTACAGAGAAAAGAGAGGATGTTATGCCTACAGAGACAATGGGGCAGGGGATTTTTGCAGAAGCATTTCTGTGCAGGTGACGAATGGGAACAGGAAAAATCCACACAAAGTTACTGTAAGAAAAATGAAATGGAAAATGGAGCACTTTAGCTGTAGTGAATTCTCCACCAAAACCAAGCAGAAGAAAAGGTAACGCTCTCAACTGAATCAAATAGTCTCAAACAAGCATTTGTGACTTCTCCTATAATAAATACAACAAGGTAACTAAGTAACTAACCAACTAGGAAGGAACAGCTTTTTCTTTGGATAGAATGTTCAAAATGAACTCAGATTGAATGATGAAGTTAGAAAATTCCAGTTCTGTGACCATCCGTTATAATTCAGGAAAGAATTTAACAGGTGCTAAAACTGGTGGGTGGGTATTTTGAATTGAATATTTGCACAGAAACAAGACATTGCTACAAAAATGTATTTATCTTTCACAAAAGGAAAATGTGTAACATTGTGGAGAAACCTGCTAGGTACTACTTTAACCTAGCAATCAAAGTTAACATCCATAATAATGGTTACATTGACATCACATGTACCCTGATGAGTGGCCAAGAGAAAAACACATTATTCAGTACTTCATCCCTATAATCACCCTACTCTTATCAAGAGGAAAAGCTAAGCTCAAATTGAAAGTCTATTCTTTAGAAATGTCAATGTGGTGAAAGGAAAAGGAAGGTTAGTGGATTATTTCAGATTCAGAGAGTAAGGAGACATTGCAAATAAATATAGTGCATGAAACTGGATGGGTCCTAGACAGGAAAAAACAAGGAGACAAGAAGTCCATTGGATTCAGGTGGTTTATTCTTTATGGTGTGTAGACAAGATCATCATGGTGTCAGTTCATGTTCCTCATCCCACAAAGTGACACCAGCTGCAGGGATCATTTAACAGTGTCAATAGGCGGTGGCTTGCTTGAGCAGCGAGGAGATGGTGTCAATTAGTTGCATAGATTTACTCAGGAGCCTGCAGCTGTTTTATAAGGGGCAGGGGAGGTAGAAAGTCCTGGGCTGACCTAATATCCAGAGTATACAAAGAACTCAAAAAATTAGACAATAAGAGAACAAACAACCCTATCAACAAATGGGCCAAGGACCTGAACAGACACTTCTCAGAGGAGGACATACAATCAATCAACAAGTACATGAAAAAATGCTCACCATCTCTAGCAGTCAGAGAAGTGCAAATCAAAACCACCCTAAGATACCATCTCACTCCAGTTAGATTGGCAGCCATTATGAAGTCAAACAACAACAAATGCTGGCGAGGATGTG
>NW_026000164.1:7403213-7448713 GCF_001458135.2 Marmota marmota marmota | reverse complement strand
GGGAAAGGGAGAGAGAAGGGAAATTGCATGGAAATGGAAGGAGACCCTCAGGGTTATACAAAAGTACATACAAGAGGAAGTGAGGGGAAAGGGAAAAATAATACAAGGGGGACAAATGAATGTCAGTAGAGGGGGCAGAGAGAGAAGAGGCGAGGGGAGGGGAGGGGAGAGGGGATAGTAGAGGATAGGAAAGGCAGCAGAACACAACAGACACTAGTATGGCAATATGTAAATCAATGGATGTGTAACTGATGTGATTCTGCAATCTGTATTTGGGGTAAAAAAGGGAGCTCATAACCCACTTGAATCAAAGTGTGAAATATGATATATCAAGAATTATGTAATGTTTTGAACAGCCAACAATAAAAAATTAAAAAAAAAAAAAAGTCCTGGGCTGAAATGAAGCCAGGGACTTGTATAAGGAACAACTCTGTGGCTGCCACTGCCAAGGCTATGCGTTGCCCCTGGGTTCAGGAGGAACCTCGGGATGTTCTGCTGGGACACAGGTCAGACTGGCCTCTGGACTGATGGATATGCAAGGCTGTTAGGGTGTCCTCTGGCAAGACTGTTACCCTGTGTTACAGGCAGAATAAGATCTCTCCTCAAGGATGTCTCCTGTTTAATCCCAGCACCTGTGGATACATTACCGTATAGGGCTGAGAGACTTTGGGGTAATGGGAATAATTTAGGCAACTTCCACTGGAATGATTCAGGAAAACAACAACAACAACAAAAAGGTGAAAAAATGTTAATGATGAGTAAAATCTGAATAAAAAGTATGTGGGTATTGAGTGTACTGTTCTTGCAACTCTCAGTTTGAAATTATTACCAGAATAATATTCTTTTTTAGAAAATGATATCCTGCTTTTTCTTCCTACACAGACCTGAAATGACCTAGCAGCATCAGTGGGATGGGCTCTGGCCAACATCCTCAGCCATCCCTGGCTTTCTTCTTCCTGGTCTCCTCCATGCCCCAGCTACACCATGGTTCCTAAACTCCCTGGGGCTGATCTCTGCCTGGTATGTTCTTTGTCCTTTTTTGTTTGACAGTTGTGATACTGAAGAAAGATAAAACAGAAAAGAATACAACAAAACTCTTTCAACCATTAATGCACTATACAAGACAAAAATTAATAATATATTAAAAGACTAAATAAAAATTTTAGTGCATTTTAAAAAATTTAGATTCCTGACTTAGGAATAAATAACTGTAGGTAACATATGTTCTTCGAGATACAGATGAACATTTTTTTTTCCTCTATCAAGTGTTTGTTTCAAAGGCTTATATTAATGATGAAAAAAGAGAGCTGGTTTGGGGAGAAAGTTCAGGGTATTTCTACAGTCCCTTGTTCTGGAAAATGCCATATTCACACACAGGTCCAACAGAATGGCTTCTCTTTAAGTGCCTTCTCAGTAATGTCCCAGTTTTAAGTTTACCTGGGAGAGCAGGGTCCCACAACACTACCTAACACAAACCTTGCATGACATGCAATATAACCTTACATCACAGACAATATCACCTGTGACCCTCACCTCACATGGATTATATCATGTGCAGTGTGACAGTACACTCCATACAGTGTTACCTAATCCAAGGCCACAGGACACTTACACACTGACCAAGGTCCAGGCTCAACACTGAGCTTCTCCACCACCTCCCAACTTGTGTGACAGTGGCTCTTTTGTTTATACCCTTAACCGTCAAACAAACCCTTGCTGACTAAGGTCATCCTGTCCAGGACAACCATTCGCCATGTCCAATGCCTTGGGTACTTTGAGGGGAGACACTTGTATTCATAGAATGTTTTGTCTACAGAAATCTCAAGATGTTGTTTTAATATTTTTCTCTGTTAATTGTATGTTGAATTGTGCACTTGAGGTGTTCTAGATCAGACAGATTGCTTATCTGTCTGATAAGCAATCTGAGGAATCGCAGCAAACTAGGTATTCCACTACATTGCTCTGTGCCTTATCCTTTGGCCATTCAAGGGGAACAAATGGAAATTCTTCAAACAGGATTGGCTTCATACTCTCCTGTTGATCAATAACTGGAGGGTTAGATGGCTCCTCCCTTCTTTCTCAAAAAAGGGTAGAAAAAATCTTTACATCATTGAGGGGAGACAGAAGGAATCCTAGGTTCTCACCCCAACATTTTATGATGTTGGGCATGTCTGGCTTTAATGGAGTAAAGGTCTCCAAGGTCAGGCCTAATACCCTTAGAAATGTGAAAGTCTATGGAGACGGCACCTTTGTCTTGGTACCTGGGGAGCTTCACCTAGAAACCTTCTCCAGTCGGTGAGAGAAGTTTAATTCTCCCTTCTATCTCAGAAGATCCCAGAACAATTAACTAAACAAATGGACCCAGACCTGTTTCTCATGTTAGGTAGTCTTAGGAGGGAACAATGTTCAGAAGTACTAAGAAATCTAGGGAAGTTTTATCTTCCCACAGAAGAGAAAAAGCAACTAAAATGAGACACAATGAAGGAGCCAGTTGATAAAAGAAAAAGTATCTTTTAGCTGGAGGATGAATGGTGAGGTATGATTTCAAAAAGTACAAATAGATGTTGGTGATGCCTTATAATTTATGAATAATAAAGGTTAGCATGTAAAAGTCATAAGGGGTATTGTTAATAATTTATAAAGGTTAGAAACAATGTAAAGTTTGCAAATGCTGTTTTTTTGTTATTGTGTACCTGAATAAACTTTGCAAAAAATATGTACTTAGCAGTAGCACATTATCAATCTTTTATATAAAAGAAATGAAGTTCAAATGAAATGATTGTTTTGAATTTATTTAATCAAAATAGGAAGTGAAAAATTTTAAAATTTGATTCTTCTGTGATTCTTTTCCTTTTTAGTTCATCAAAGTAGACTCTTAATCTTTATTTTTCCATTTGGGATCAGTTTGAAACTAGGTAGATACTCTTATTTTCCGTAAGAGCTAGAAGAACTATCTTCTAGCTAATCATGCCTTATCCCCCCCACATCTCTGTTCTTCTGGATTACACAGGGAATGAGGATTCTGCTCTGGATTTACTGCTGCAAAGTACTTGGGGTGACAATGTGCACACAGTGTGAAAGGACATATGAGAGGGTGATTTGTCCATCTTGTTACCAGGGTCCTAAGCCAGAGGCCTGACTGGGGTGTGTGTGTCGGGGATGCTAACAAACCAGGTCCCCCTACCCCCACAAAAATGGAAATAGTTAACAATGAAGGTTGGGAAGCAACTTTAATCAGTACTGGGAGGACATGGGAACCAGCATGTCCAGCCCTGTCTTTGGGGTCCTGATATGCGCTTTATCTTTAAACAGGGAAATAACTGGGGCAGGGAACAAGAGGTATGTGATATTACGTAGTCTTGATCCAACTGTGGCCTGGTTTATTATCTCAGTTCTGCTTTTGCAAAGTGGCTCCAGAGAAGCTGTTGCTGCTTGAGGGGGCAATTCAGTTCCCATGAGGTGACTGCCCCTGCTTAGGGGAGCAGCCTCAGTTCCTATTATTCCTGATTAGGGGCAGGGGATCCTCTCATCATGATCTGTCTGTGAGGTCTGTTGATTGTGGAACCTAAGGTAACTGCTGGTTTAGTGGAGGAAATGAATGGAGACTTCTGACATCTCTCCTGGGCAGGGGGCTAGAACAGGACACTGTAAAAGCTAGCAGTTGAATGTTCCTGCAGATCTCGAAAATAACTTACTCTTGGTGTCCTCAGTCTTGAAGGGGGATGAGATAGGTTAGGTAAATTCAGGGCTAGTCAAACTTGTATTCCCCATTTTTGCACAGATATCCTTCAGTGATTCGTGTCCCTGTGTACAGAGCTGAGCAGGATCTGATCCAGAGCCTAAGCTGATAAAAGGCAGGGACAAAATGATGGCAGAGATGTCAAGCTTTTCATCCTGCTTTGAGTTACCCATTGGGCATCTGCAGGCCTAAGTGGAGGGTCAGGGTTTTAGGAAAAGCAGCTTCTAATTCTCTGTTAAAATTTCTCCCTAGAAAAAAAATAAAAATATCATATTACATATTTAAGAATTTCCTTATTGACTAAGAGATCACTCAGTGTAAAAGGTATTTATTACAACTTAAGCAGTTCCAAAGAACAAAACACAGATTGCTAATTGTACAGAGATTGAACACAATTTGAAATTGTGCATATTCTGGAAAATAAAATTTTCTTTGTAAAGGTGACCAAACTTCAATATATTATGAAGAACATTCAAAATTCAGTATTTTGAAATATTTAGTTAGAAATTAATCGAAACATCGAGACATAACTAAATGTCCATTCATGCCCTTTGCTTTTTTTTTTTACTTCTTAAATACTTTAATGTAGCAAAGTAGTAACATAAAATTTCAATGTACAAACAGTTGCATTTGCAAACAGAGTTTTTAAAAAATTTACTTTCTTAAAATTAAAACATTATGTTTGAATTATTTGAGCAAGATAATAAAAGTAAGTTGGTAGATATTGATTAAATAATCTGATTTTCGGGGTTCCCTACAGCAGAATGCATTCTTTGGTCTATCAAAATTCAACTGTTTTATCAAAAGAGTACTTATTATTCTTTAAAAAATGAAATTCACATCGTATTGTGCTTATGGTGTAATAACATTGCTGTATTTTTTTTTAACAAGTCACCATTTGCCTGTGAGCTAAAAACAAATTTAAATGATTTTAAGTAACTCTTTCATTATAAAGTGCTTTGTATGAATGGAAGGCTCAATGCAAAGAGGTTATAAGGAACACACAAAATTCATGGGGAAATGAACGGTAAACATGAGCAAGTCCTAGTGGATTTTGAATATCTGTCTATGCTCACTGTAAACCTTTGTTGACCTTATATAAATGACTCATTTCACAATCCATTGATAAAATATCACTCCTTCTCTGTAGGTTGTTTTAAAAATCTGGATGGTAATACAGTGCAATGACTACGCTTCCTCATTGCTATGCATGCTTTTAAGAAACCCACTAACTGAGAGAGCTAAAGTGCCTGCTAAAATCTTTCCCAAAGATTGTTGGGTTTTAAACTGCATTTAATGCTCAAGAGAAACATATTCCATGTCCAGGGAAATCATTCTGGTGATGAAGCCTTTTGAAGCTTAAAAGAGTGCCTGCCTACCTTCCAGAATTAGACTGCATGGAGGTAATTGAGCCCAATGGCAGTTTTATCCCCAGTGAAATTACTTCCACTGCACAGAGTATAAGGTATCTGAAGATTTATCTGACACTCTTGATACCTCAGCAGTGACACTGATGTTGAATGACACATTTGGCATAAGGGAAGGATCATTTCTCTCTAGAATGTTCTATATTTGTTAATTAAATGATCACTGCAGGATGCATCCTCTTCATGAATATAAATTACTAGCCCAGCAAAGGGCTCAGGTTTGTATGCCATCTTTTATTATGAAGGATTTTCAAGGGTGCAATGAACCCATTTTACATTGCTAGTTGACATATATTTAGGGATTGCTTTATCCAGCACTGAACATTGTCCTTAAGTAACTGTTATATTCAAGATGTAGCTCAGTAAATATAACAGCTCTTATCCTCAGTTGTGGAAGTTTATTTTTTTTCTTAACTAGGCATGTATTGCCAGAAGAATTCTGCACACCCACGCAGTTTGGTAACGGGCTACAATACTTACCTATATTTCTTTCAATGCTCTATTGACAATTGCTGACATGCTATATGCTTAAATTTGGCCATCATTGATTTTTATTTCCACTTTGGCACTATTATTCGAACTCAGTGAGATTTCTAAGTAACAGAGTATACGCTGGTAGCTGTGTTTCTCACTGGAATATAAACTTCTTGAAGGCAGAGATTTTTAATCTAATTCACTCATGATATAGTGTCTGGTATATAACGAGTGCTTAGTACATATTTTGGGGTGGACTAAATTGATGATATAGATGAGCAAAAGGAAAGAAGTAAATTTACAATAATATCTTCATTGAAATAATATAAAATGATGGACTCATCCCAAACTATATATTATAAGTGGTGTAACAAATATAGAATAAATTGAACAGAAATACAAATAACTGGGGGAAATGTAATAACTTCCTCACTTTAATGGAGATTTGATTTCCTTTATTCCACCTATTTCTTTGAGCAACTCTCTAAGGTAACATTCCCACTTGGTAATCATATTTTTGTTTTTATATAATCTGAATTCCCCCAACAAGTTGGCCTTTATGTTTTTCTGCTATATTATCAGGGTCATGTTTTTGAGGGCTCCGATTTTTTACTATGTAATTAATCTAATATATAATACTTGGAATTATTAATTTTTAAAATTGTTCTTATTGATTTTAGATGTAAGAAGTTTATATACAGATTATTGTAATTGTTTTTCCAAAACAGACAATAAAGTATCTTATTCTAACAAAATCAGAATTTTTTGATAATTTCTAAATGATGGAATAAAGTATCATTTCCAAATGGGGTCAATACTTATTGTTCTAACTTCTGACAAGAAATTGTTTAAATAACACTTTGTGATGCAACATGTAAAATAATATTTGCTTAATAACTTTCTAACTGGTGTCTTAAACTGGGAATAGATAAAATTGATGTAATATACTTGCCAAATTTGGAATTTCATGTTGAATTGCATATCATTCAATATTTGCTTGCTGTATCAAGATGGCATTATTATATTCAGTGTTTAAATCTACCAATATTTTAATTACAAAGCCAGATATAATATAGTAACTAATAAGCTTTTATACAAAATGATACAGAAGCCAAAATTTAGTACTTGTTTTAACATTGAAATCATGGAAGAAACTACAATTATTTTTAAAAAAGTGTTTATAGTGATATTATATTTATGCTAAATGAATTCCGGAGTCTCATGCCAAAACTCATGAGATATTTGCAGTAAAATTTATTGGAAACTTTTCTGGATATATTCATTATTTTCAGACAATTTTTAACTTTGCCAATATTATTAATATTAATAAAAAGTTGATAACATAATTCCTCATGTTGAAAGTTATTAAAGCCTACTTAAATAATTTCACACAAAAGAGTTATCGACCTAGTGACTGCTTCTATCTGAGATGATATATTGGAAAAAATAAGCACTGAAATTATCAAAGAATTTTATTTTTATGAAAGCAAGATGTGTACTTATCAAACAACAATAAGTGTTAGCAAGGACATAGGGGAAATGGCACACTCATATATTGTTGGTGGGACTGCAAATTGGTGCAACCAATCTGGAAAGCATTATAGAAATTTCTTAGAAAACTTGGAATGCAACCATTATTTGATCCAGCTATCCCACTCCTCATTCTATACCCCAGGGACTTAAAAACAGCATACTATAGTAAGCAGCTACATAAATGTTTACAGCAGCACAGTTCACAATAGCTAAACTGTGGAACCAACCTAGA
Organism: Marmota marmota marmota; assembly: GCF_001458135.2. Classification (NCBI taxonomy): domain Eukaryota; kingdom Metazoa; phylum Chordata; class Mammalia; order Rodentia; family Sciuridae; genus Marmota; species Marmota marmota. The sequence continues at coordinate 7,441,308 of NW_026000164.1, read as the reverse complement.
TGCCCTTCAACAGATGAATGGATAAAAAAAAAAACTGTGGTATTTATACACAATGGAATATTACTCAGCATTAAGAGAGAATAAAATTATGGCATTTGCAGGTAAATGGATGGAGTTAGAAAATATTATGCTAATCGAAGTAAGCCAATCCCAAAAAACCAAAGACTAGATGTTCTCTCTGATAAGTGGATGCTGACCCATAATGGGAAAGGGCATGGGGAGAATGGAGGAGTTTTGGGCAAAGGGGAGGGAGGAAAGGGGAGTGGGCATGGTGGTAGGAAAGCTGGTAGAATGAGATGGACATCATTACCCTAGGTTCCTGAATGACTGTAAGCATGGTGCGATGCTACATTGTGTACAACCAGAGAAATGAAAAGTTGTGCTGCAATTGTGTACAATGAATCAAAATGCATTCTGCTGTCATATACACCTAATTAGAATAAATAAATAAATAAGTACACATCTTTTTAAAAATGTATTTAATAAGAACTTTAAATGACTTTTTGAATTCCTGACTATTATGAAGAATATTTCTAATTTATGCTGCTCAAGAATTTGGTTTGCATTTATACAGAGTGTTATAACAAGAGTTATACAAGAGTTATAACTCTTGTAGTAGTTATCATTAAGTATGTTCTTTATTAAATATTAATCCATCCATCAATCAAGGAAGATTATTTTTTCTAATTTATACAAAAGCACTGAGTAGACTACTGCCAAATTTTTAGGTTTCCCCATCAAAACAATATTGACCATAGGTTTTTGAAAATACTCCTTGCAATTAAGGGAATTTTATTCTATACTTATTTTGATAATGAGAAAACATTAATTGAATTTCATATAATGTGTTTTCCATAGATGTTGATATAACCATGTGATCTTTTATTCCTAAATCCTTAAATTTTGGGGGGGGCATTACATATTTTATTTTTATATATACTCAATTCATTGTGCTAATATCCTGTTTAGGAATTTTGCACCATGTCAAGATTAAGGTAGGCTTTTAGATATCTTTTTTCAAATTGTCACCATCTGTTTTCTGTTTTGGTTATACTAGAGTTGCAGATCTGGTTGGAAAGGGCAGCCTCTTCCATTACTTGAAAGATTTTTACTTAATCAATCCTGGAGGGAAAAGATCAAACTAATCTACAAAATCATCTGGCCTTTGATATTTTCTTTGGGATAATACTATTTTTAAAAAAATTAAGTATCTCAATTTATTAGTTTTAAAATATCTAGACTTTCTATCTTCTCATAATCAGTCTTTATATTTTGTAGTTTTCCAGGAATTTGCTTATTTTGTCTGTTTTTAGATATATAGGCATTAAGGTGATCAAACTTCCTCTGTTTTTATATTTTGCTTATAAATTTATTGAGGCGTAATTGGTTTTCAATGAATTTTGTGTATTTTAAATGTGCCATTTATGAATTTGGACATATATGTCCACTTGTGAAGCCAATACCATAGTCAAGATAATTAACATTTACCATGCTTTTCAAAGATTCATCCTGCTGCTGGGTGAACAGGTTGTTAATTTGGAAGAAAATTTTTTTTTGGAATTTTGATTGGCATTGCACTGAATTACAGATCAATTTGGGGATAACTGTCATTTTAATCATATTATTTTTCATTCCATGAATATAATATAGCTATCTAGGTCTTCTTTTCTCAATAAATTTTTATATTTTCAGTGTAAAAGTCTTGAAAATATTTTGTCAGATTTATTTCTAAATACTTAATGTTTAGTGATGTCATCATAATGGATTTTTTTTTTACATTTTCTAGTTTGTGCTACTAGAATGTAAGAAAACAACTGATTTTTGCTGAGTTTACTTGTTAATACTTCTGTGGTTTTATACATTCTTTGACATCTTCTTTGTATACAACTTTATCACCTGCAAATACCCATAGTTTTATTCTTCTTTCTTAATTTTATGGCTTTTACAATTGTCAAAAAGCATTACCAGAACTGTCCTCAGTATGTTAAAAGGACATTGCACAGGTGCACACTTTTTCCTTGTCCACAGTTTCAGAGGGAAAGAGTTTGGTTATTTACCATTACATGTAACGTTAACTTTAGGCTTATCATTTTGAGTTAGATTCTTCCCATTCCTAATTTGCTGAGTGCTTTTTTCTTTTATCATAAATGGGTGTTGAATTTGTCCAATGCTTTTTCTGTATCTATTGAAATATTCATATGCATTTTCTCTTATTCTGTTGGTAGGATGATTTACACTGGTAGCTTTTTGAAGTTCATCAGTTTTGCATTGTCTGGTAATTCATCCTAGTCCTAATATACTATCCACTATAGATAGAATATTGCATTTGATTTGTAACATTTTAAAAGGGTTTTTGCATCTATATTTATGAGGAATATTTGTCTCCAATTTTTTGGCGATGCTTTAGACAAGTTCTAATATTTAGGTTATGTCCCTTCCTCTTTTTAAAACTTTAAAAAAATAGTTTGTGTCAAAATATTTCTTGAATGTTTGATGGAATTTGTGACTAAGAACTCTGGGCCTAGAGCTTTCTGTTTAGGTCTGAATTGGTAAATATACTATGGACACTTGAAAAGAATGCATATTCTGCAGTTGATAGATGAAGCATTCAATAAAAGTCTGTTAGATCAAGGTAGATGATGATATTGCTCAGATCTATCTTTACTGATGTCTCATCTAATTGTCCTGTCAATTGCTGGGAGAGCCGTGCTAATCTTCTGCTGGTGGCTCTAGAAATGTCTATTTCTTGATTTCTTTAATTTTGATCGTTATAATTTGGAGCTCTTATATTTAGCACACACGTTTATAAATGTTCTGTTTTCCCAATAAATTGCAGCTTCTGTGATCCTGAAGTATTTTTTAATCACTTGTATTACCCTTTATATTAACTTAATTTAATGCTCTTGTGTCTATAGGTATACTTGTTATGTATCTTAATATATATTTACTTTCAACTTATTCACATTTGTATGTTAAGACATGTCTTTCATAGGTAGTGTGCAGTTGATTTTTTCCTATCCTGGCTGTGAATCTCTGCCTTTTAAGTAAAGTGGTTAGACTAATAATTTTTCATGCAACTTTTGACATAATTGGATTTAGGTTTATCATTTTATTTTTTTATTTGTCCCTTCTGTTTTTTCCCCAGGTTTCACTGTTCCAAATTTCTTTTGAATTATTTTAACATTTTCACTCTTTGATGTTAATAAATTGGTGGCCTCTTTATTTTGCTAAGTCTTCTTTTTTGAATTACATTAAAATCTGCATATCTAACTTTGTAATATACTTTTTTTTAGGCAATGTGATACCTCCAATGTAATGCCTTCTCAAAATTACCTTTTTCTTTGGGGTTATTTGTGGTTCTATATAAATTTTTGGATTTTTCTATTTATGTAAAAAATGCCATTAGAAATTTGATAGGGATTGCTTTGAATCTATAGATCCCTTTGGGTGGTATGGATATGAAAAATGAAGTTTGGCCTTGTTTTTTAGTTGCATCTTCATTTTCTGTCTCTTTAATTTCTGGTTGTATATCCATTATTTGTTCCTTTCATTGTATTTATTGTATCTTTCTAAATTTTAAATCTTTCTAAATTGAGAAAGTTAGCTAATTAATTTTAAAGTCTGCTTAGGTTAAAATATAAGCATTTAAGCTATAAAATCCTCTTTAAGTACTATTTGTGTTGTACGGTATTTTAAAAATATGTAGTTGTACTTTTTTATTGCATGAAATATTTGGAAGTATGTTTTGAAATTTGCCAAATGCATGTTTTGTATGTTTTGTCTTTGTCTCTTTCTATGGCACGATGTTTCCTTCTTTTCAATCATTTTTAATGAGTCAATGAAACTCTCCAAATGGTAAAATCAAAACAGTCTGTCACCTCATTCAGCATCAACCAGTATCTTGAGAAATCAAATGAAAGTACAAAGAAATAATAAAAAAAAATATGATCGCAGGCTTATCCTGTCGTCTCAGCATATTAAAAAATGTGTATATTTGTGGTTGGTGTGTTTTTAGGTGGAATTTAAGTATAAAAAGTTAAAATACAATAGTGAATTATGAAGATATCTGTCCTTGGCTTCCCTAAGCCAGAGAAAGCAAAACAACACTCAAATTAAATATTATGAAAATTTTCAGAATAAAAACCTGTAGACTTTTAAAAATTATTTGCATGGGAGATTGTGTGAGATAACAAAGATGACTTGTTTCAAAGAAATATAATTAATAGGATAAAAAACTACCTTTTGAGGTTGATTTTTGTTTGGTACTTGTCAGTAGAAGGGCCATCATCTGAAATATCATACTTTTTTTTTTAAATGTCTTAAGAAGGGAGAGTCAGTGGTCCTCTGAAGTTTTACTCTCACATTGATGTCTATGCACCCACAGATTCAGCTAAGGAATAAGTAATAATAGTCTTGGGAGGAAGAAAACCTCCTGTAAACATTTTGGTGGCTGTATTAGTCAGCTTTTGTCACTGTGACCAAAGTACCTGATATAATTTTAAAAGGAAAAATTCAGTTTGGCTTATGTTTTCAGAAATTTCAGTCCATTGTCAGCCAGTTCCAATGCTTTGGGACCGAGATGAGGCGGAATCATGGAAGAAGGGCATAGCAGAGGAAAGCTGATTAGTTCATGTCAGCTAGGAAGGGAGAGAGAGAGACAAAGGGACCAGGGACAGGATATAGTCCAAGGGCACACCTCCAGTGACTTACCTTTTCCAACCATTCCCCAAACGCCTACAGTTTCCACCTCTTTCCTGAAGTCCATTCAAAGTATTAATCCATCAGTGGATCCACTGATGAGGTTAAAGCCCTCGTGATCCAATCACTTCCCAAAAGCCCGCCTCAAGACATTGCTGCACTGGACACGGACAAGAACTTTGGAGGGGATATTTTAGATCTAAATCCTAATCGTTGATTTCTTCATATACATAAAGATTATAAGTTTCTTGAGACTTCTGACTATGGTCCTTTTCATATTAAAAGAAAAAGTCCTTTTCTTGTATTCATATTAAAGTAGGGCTCCTGGCATTGAGTATCCTGGACCAGAACTGCATACGGAGGGATGGAATTGAGAAGAGGGAGAATGTTGTCCCAGCACTGCTCTCCTATATTTGGGAGGACAGAACTTCTAAGCTCTGTACTGACTATTTGTAATATTTATCCCCAATAACACTCTGTGAATAGTCTCTGGCTTCATGTAGTTGCTGTGCCCCAGTAATCTGGGCTCCCTGCCAGCACTAGCTTGGTTTAAATGAACAGGTTAGCCTGGACACCCAGGGGACAGCGTAGCACTGAGCATATGTGCGGTCAGCAAAGCATGTTACTCAGTAAACCAGCAGCACCTGAAGGTGGAGAGCTTGTGGTAACACAGAACTAAACAGTGAGTAGAGAGAAAAATGCCAGGAATCACTGAAATATATAAATGTGTGCTTCTATATCTATAGATCTCCTGCAATGCGTACATATATTTGGGAGATAAAAGAAAGATGTTTTCTCTCCTTTTCCCTTGAAGACAAGGAAATGGGCTCAGATGAATGGCTTCATCTCTAATGTGAATGAAAGATGTGAATATATTTTTAGGGAAGAAGCATGTTTTATCTCAAAGACAATTATGCTATCATTCATACAATGATACCAGAGAAGATGAATCAAATTTCCACTTAACATTCACTATATGTGGTAGGAATTACAGATTTTATCATCATCAGAATTTCCTGAAAATTGTAAATCTTTCAATGGATTGACACATGCAGTAGTATGTGGTTATTTTAGACACCATCTCTTCTTTCCCCTCTCATGCTCCTCCTCTACCTCTCCTTTAATAAAAGGAAAAGGACTTGTGGAAACAAATCTTACTGAGTCACTTTTACTCAGTAAGTGTGCCTGCTAGATACTTGATTATGAACACCTCTTCCATAAGGTCACATTGTGTGGTATAGAGTAAACTTCCACAGGCAAAAATTTCTGTGACCTTAGAATGTGAATATTTTCAAAAGTTCTGATTTATGTAAAAATATTGTCTCTTATTTAAGGTCAGTTCATGTGTGATCACTGACAGCTTTGACAATGGTCCAAGTGACAAACTGTGTTGCTTTTGCTATCTAGCACAGAGCTAAGCACACAGTAAGTGTTCACTATCAATTTAAATGAAAGAAATTCTTATGTGAAAATATTTTTACCAAGGATGAGTTGTATAAAAACGAAAACACCTACGTTTTGTGAAAATATTGTATAAAAAGTTGTATCAAAGTAAATGGATCAAATAAAAATATTTTTCTGTGAATTTAAGAAAGATCTATTTTTTATTAGCTTATCAGTCCATCAGCATTTATTTAGCACTGACTATAGAAACAAAAACATAAGATGTTTCATCCCAAGGATCTTTCAGTTTTGTTAATCTAAGCGAACATTTATTCTAACTTTTCATGTCTTTGTTTAATATATGTTACTGTTGAGGTGAGTAGGAGCATATCTAACATGTTAAAAACTAACAAAATTTATGTTCTACTTTGGAGGGTAACTTAGGTGACATAACCAGAGGAAAAAAAATTGAATAAAAATAAAACGTAAGGACTAATTGCAAAATTCTTGTGAAGTGAGAACAGAAGTTTGAAGAATTTCACTCAACACATACAGCCTGTATCTATAAAGAGATGGTGTTTGTGTGTATATCAACAATTTCTTGCCTAGTTGTTTGTAGCATACAAAACACTTTCTCACTGTCAATTAAAACAATCTTGTAGTCTAATAAGTGATCATACTAAAATTACAGATGAAGGAACTGATGCTTATCCTTGAGATGAGTCTGAGGTTCAAATCTGTTTCCTCCTGCCCACACCTGCAGAATATTGAGAAGGGAGCTGAGATGCATTACGTTAGACTGCACATTATGGTTTGTAATTCACAGCCGGGGCTCTTTCCTTTTGGTTCATCCCCATCCATTCAGGTAATAACGTATCATCATCTGTTGTAAAGTATAACATGCACATCCCCATTATTCTAATAAATATGATTTCATTTTTGGTTTTCCTAATGGGTCTAAATGGAAAAAAAAATGTTTACCTACAGGACAAAAGGGGCTGAAAATCTATCTGACCCAGAGTTTCTTGTTCTGGATTGGTTAAAATAATAAAATAGTGGTTAAGCACTAAAATCTGCTCTAAAATCATCTTTTGATGTTCTTTACATCATTAAAGTTCTTATTGGGATTAGCTTAGAGTCCTCATCTATCATTGTCTATTTGGTTCAATGAAAAAATATTATAGATACTTAACACGCCATTCATTCTTTCTCATTAAACCTCTTGTCTAAATATTTTAAACAAATAATTTAGTTGTTGATCCAATTATTTGGAGATTATTTCTAATGGAGTCATTCAACTTTGCCTTAATGAGTGATTTATGCAGATAGTTTTCTTTAATTATACTTCCAGTCCTAAAGAGATTGTGCAGATTCTGATTCTTCTTGTTCTTTGTCAAAAGCATTCCAGTTACTTACAGATGTAGCTACAAAAGGATGAAGGCTGCACCCTCATGCACACATGGTGTTTTGTGAGTGATATTTACTTATTATTTCTTTCAATAAATATTTATTGAACATCAGACAATGGGATAGATTCTAGAGACCCAATGGAAGAAACATGCTATTCATTTTAATTGCTTATTATTGCTTATTATTAATGGGCTTTACACCCAGTAGAATGTGAACTTCATGAGATCAGAGTCTTTTTGCATTGTTCATTGCTGCCTCTAGCACCTAGGATAATGCCTGGCACATAGTTGCTGCTCATTATATAGCAAATGGATGAACAAATTGAGTAATACAAGCTACATGAGTAGGGAAGATGATCAAAAAGAAACATTAACAAATAATATGAGACTATTTTCAAGCTGCACAATTTCTAAGAGGAAAAGAATCCCTCATTGCTGACCAAGAATGATGGAGAAAGAAATTTTAAAAATAGGATGGTCAGGAAATATCACCTCCTAGAAGACGGTATTTCAGTGAAGAATGAAGGTCTCAGAAGAGAAGGAATGGGAATGAGCCAGCCCTGGAAGCCGAGAGAAGGGAGTCTTCTGGCAGGAAACAGCCTGCCCAGAGCCCTGAAGAGAAGAGCTTGGCCTGCAGACAGAACTGAAAGGGGCTGACTAGCTGGGACACAGGGGCAAAGTGACATGGTATATGGCAGGTTATTCAGGGCTTGACCCCGTGGGCCAGGTGAGGATGGTGGCTTCCATGCTGTGGGCACAAGAGTGCAGAGATGATTGCTGGCTGCCAGCCCACTATACGTTCTCTTTGCTTCCTTACTGAAAAAAAATTCTGATTTTGTTGAGGACAGAAATGTTATTAAAAAATGAACCAACAAGCAGAACTCACGGTGGTCCCCTGCCTCCTTGCATGCAGGAGAGCTCTGTGGCTTATTTCCATCCAGTAGCAGGGGAAAGATATTTGAGTGAAGCTTGCAAAAGGTACAATGGTGACTGTTCCTATGCCTTTGGCCCTTTTCTCCTGCCTTGGATGCAAGGAATTGAAGAGAAGCCTGTCTTGTCACCCTTGAGTGCTGAGTCAATGGAGGCACCCCTCTGATGTTCAGCTTTCCATCGCTAAAACCAAGTGCAGCGTTTCCAGGTTTTCAGTCACTGCTATGACAAATCTTCCCAGTCTGGTGTATTGTTTCAGAGGTGTCAGCCCATAGTCAGGTGGACTCATCGCTGTGTCCTGGGGTGAGGGAGAGCAACCTGGCAGAAGTGTGTGGGGGAGGAAAGCTGCTCAGCTCATGTAGCTAGGACCTAGCAAGAGGCGGAGGAAGGGACTGGAGACAGATGTAGTCCCCAAGAACATGCCCCAAAGACCCTCTCCCTTTAGCTAGGTTCCACCTCCTAGTTTCCACCACCATCCGATGGTCCATTCAGCTATGAATTCCTCAGTGGATGATTAATCCACTCATGGGTCAGAGCCCTCATGATCTACTCACCCCCCTACCCAAATTCCCATCTCTGAACATTATTGTGGAGTGGGGACCAAACATGGAACACATGAGCCCTTGGGTGACATTTCAGATCCAAATTGTAACACCCCTAACTTCAGGTTGTCCTGTAATATAAGAAAATATACCATATATTTTAAAGCAACTACCAGTCAGATTTTTATCTTGCTTATAGTTTAATGCACTCCTGATTGATACAGTGACATATGGAATAAGAAAATTGCCAATTCAAAGGAATACCCTGACTCTACATTAAAGAAAGGAAAGGCTAGAACTAAATCACAGCTCTTTTTTTTCTTTATTTAGGAAAAGAATGAGTTAAATGACTGAATAGACATCTTGGTTCTTTGAGTTTCCTGACTATATGCTTCATCAGGGTTAAAAATGAAAGGCTTTGACTACGTGACCTCCAACGTTCCCTTCAGTTCTCCAGGTCTATGCATTCCATAATAATAGTTCTATTCTTTCCCTGAGTCTGGAAGTTAGAGAAAAGGTGGGTACATTGATTCCTGGATGTGAAGAGGGGAGAGTACATGAACTCGGTTTTCTCCATAAAATCAATGCAAGTTGAATAGAAGAATCGCCCAGAGCCAGTGAGGGTCAGGGTGAAGTTGTGTGGCATGAATTATTCATGGGTTCTGGTGTGGTGGTCTGGTTTTTCTTTCAGAAGTGCTCTTTAAGGAAGATTGAAAGTGGAGGGGTGAATAGTGTAGGGACCCTCCAGCAAACTTGGATAAAAAGTTAAAGTGCAGAGTGGAAGTGTGTGCCTACCACAAAAATGAGTAAGAGGTACCCATGTATCTGAGGAGCATCTAAAGTTTTCTAAAAATAAGTAGACTCTTTTGTGAGTTTCTAGTTTTAATGGGTTTCCCCATTTATTCAAGTTGTTTTACTTGTCAACACATACTTGGGTACAAGTTCTTGTTGGCTATTTGTCTTATAGAATCTTCTCCCATTCCATAATTATTTTTATATTGTTTAGCTAATGACTTTTCATGAGAATAAATTCTTAATATAATTTGGTTTATGAAACCTTTTATTTCTAGTTAATACTTTTTTTGTTTTAAGAACTTGCCTACACTTTTAGAATGAAAATATGTTTCATTTTTACTTTTGTTTCTGTTCAACAAGAATGGCAGTTGAAATTTATCAAATATTTTTTCAGCATCTTTTGAGATGGTAATATTAGGAATATTAAAGAAAATACCAGTTCCTTCCACATAAAAATTATGAGTATGTCAAAGATTGGCTTTGCTCCAGGAGTAATGTTTTTATTTTACAAAAATAAAAACATGATTTTCCATATTATGAGAAAAAAAGAAATGTTGCTGGGCATGATGGTACATGCCTGTAATCTCAGCAACTCAGGAGACTGAGGCAAGAGGATCACAAGTTCCAGGCTGCCCAAGCATCCTAGTGAGACCCTGTCTCGAAACAAAAAAATGGAAAAGGGATGGGAATAAAATTCAGTGGTAGACCACAAGAGCTCAGTACCAAAAACAAAAACAAACCAGAAGAAAATATTACCATCTCAAAAGTAGTTCCATCTTTGTTCTTCTGGAAAGAATTTGTTCAGGAGCTGAATTTCTTCTTCTGAAAGGCTGGTAGAATTCTGTGGTTAAAACCATTTTGGCCTTCAGTTTTCTTTGTGGAAGTTTTATAATTATAGATTCAATGTCTCCTATAGATATTGAATTTTCATATTTTTCTATTCATTTTATTCTAGATTTTGTAAAACATGTTTTCTTAGAATTTTCCCATTTCATGAAATTTTCAAGTTTATTGGTATACTTAGTTTCTTAATATCTTCTTAATATCAAAGACTGGAGATATTTACCTTGCTATGTTTTAATTTTTTTTTCTTTTTTGGGGTGCTGGGGATTGAACCCAGGACTTTGCACATGCTGGGTGAGTGCTGTATTATAAATCCAGTGCAAGATAGTTTTTTTCTTTAGTATAGTAAGCAAAATTTTGGGGTGAATATTTTCAGAGTAGGTGAAGTATATGAGGAAATTTGCCTTATCCTAAGTGTAATGGTTATGTTTCAAATCGAGTGATTATTCCATGACAATATGATGAATACACCAATGCTTCAATAGGTTTGTTTGAGCAAAAAATAATAAGATTTGTACTTAGTATCCAGGGTTGAAGGCAGGCAGATAACCCAGTAGTATGGACAAGAACACACATCCTTGTTTTCTTCTGCAACAAACACATCAGTGAACAAGTAAATGATGTTCTCAGCATTGTGTGGAAGGAGATAGGAGCTGTTCTGAGTTCTAAGCTGAGAGTTGGCATCTATGGTATATCATTCCTGTATCCACTCCCTTGAACCTTGCTCTTGCCATTGTCCCTCCCTGCCTCAGGACACCCTCACTCTGGAACTGCCCGTTCAGTGTGGGTAGGAAGTACACCCATCTTCTGACCATCTGCCTCCATCCTGCAACTCTGCTGGGTTTCCCGCAATCATTCCTACCTAATATCTCCTACACTGGCAGGTAAAACTGCTCTCAGCTTTCTATATGATCTCTGAAGATATTTTGAAAAGAACCATTTCTATGTGCTTAAAAAAATCAAATTGTGTAATTTTTTTCTGTGTGATAGGAAACAGCTTTATTTTTCCTCCTAGTAAGTTAAATACTCACTTTCAACTTCCATTTGAATGAGTGTCCTCTTCCTTTGTGGAAACATAATCTTAGACCCATTTCTCCTTCCAAATAACCACACATTTTCAATTAATGTATTTGAAGTTGGGCATCCTCCTTCCTTGAGTGCTGAGCTCAGACGGTGGACCAACCCACAATCTGAAACTCCCATGAAACACTTTTACTTGTTGAATTAAGTACTGAGCTCAATAATTGTTTTTCTATAATCAAATTGTGAATAGAATCATTATGCAAAATAAAGAATAAAATACAATAAAACTTTAAAAATATCCCAGCAAATTACTGAAGATTCCTGGTGAATCTTAAATGACATGGTTGAAGGGACAACATTGTGGCCATCACCCACAACACATGTTGGAACTTCTCCGGTCCTGAGTATGTTATGGCCATTGTCTACTTTTTAATATTTCCTAATTATATACTTGGATGCATCTGTAATTTTCAATATGCTTCTTTAGCAGCTCAGAAAACTTTTTTATATTTTGAGGATTTGTGAGCACACATATTTTAAACAGGCAATTGTACACCTTTATCATCTTCTCCCCACCATAAATATCAGATGCTATAATTAAAGAAAGGCATGAAACAAGGGTACAAAATAGATGGTATGTCTCCCAAAAGTACAACTTTGAAAGAAAAAAAAATCCTTGTAAAGCAACGGGAATGTGCTCTGTGATTATGTGCTCTGGGGCGGTTCACAGCAAGCATGATGGGATTACAAATTTGCTAGCTCTGTAGGAAAGATATGCCTATTAACAGAAACCAGCTGTTCGGAAAAAATGCTATGCCCAGAGAAGTGAAAGGATGTCTTAATTTAGCTCTGGGCCACATTTATTACAGCTGAAAATTTTTTTTTTCCAAAACTATCATCTCTGTTCAATTAATAACATTTCTGTGAAATTATGCAATTTACCAAGAAAATATTAAGAATAGTTCATCTAAAGTCAATCAATTTCTATGACTTAACACCTTTCTTTCCCCCACATGATGTCTATAGGCTTTCTAACTTGCTGTTTTTCACTCAGGTCTATGAAAGGAAGAAGTATAGTCATGGTGGTAGGAAATGTTTGTGCTTACCTCTTTGGGATGACCAACTGATGGGAAATATCACTAAAAGAGTCTTTCCTCACTGATCATGGAGGAGAGGGGAACTAACTGCCTTTAACATTCACTGAGCATCCAATCTCTACTTTTCCTAATTGGTAACTGACATGGTTTAGATATGAGGTGTCCCCCCAAAACTCATGTAAGACAAGATACAAGAGAGTTTAGAGGTGATGATTGAGTTAGGAGAGAGTTTTAACCTAATCAGTGGATTAATCCACTAATAGGGATTAACTGGCTGGTAACTTTAGGCAGGTAGGATGTGGCTGGAGCAAGAAGGTTACTGGGGGTGTGCCTTTGGGGTATATATTTTGTTGCTGATGAGCTGAGGTCACTCTCTCTCTGCTTCCTGGTGCCATGTTCTGAACTGCTTTTCTCTGCCATGTTTTTCTGCCCTGATGTTCTGCTCACCTTGGGTCCAGGGCAATGGAGTTGGCCATCTGTGGACTGAGGCCTCTGAAACTGTGAGCCACAAATAAACATTTCCTCCTCTAATTCTGTTTGAGTCAACTTTTTTTTTTTTTTGTTGCTGTGACCAAAAGACCTGACAAGAACCAAAACCTTTGTGTAAATATTTGGTGTCTTCCTGAATTTAAGTAAAATTATATGACATCTTATGGATTATGGAGATAATTAACTCAAAAATTTAAAATGCACAAAGGTCTAACCAGAATATGTAGGTTGCAAAATAAAGCATAATTATTTGAATCTCTGAAATATCTTCATTTCCAGAATGATCTCTATCATCTATTATTAAATAAGAGTACTTTTGCTTAAGAGCTATTAATGGATAGACAAAATGGTACACACCTTTCACACAGCATCACACAAGACAGAGGTTTCCTCTTGAAATTTGAAGCAAAACAATTAGTGATTTCCAAAGCTATGTGGTAAGTATCATGGAGATACTCACAATATTACAGGAGTCCAGACAATAAGCATTGAAAACAGGCAACTGACTCAGCCTTGGGTGTGGCTCATGTGTGTGCCTGTGTGTGTATGCACATATATACTCTTCCTAGGGAAGGAGACACTAAGATGAAGAATTGACATACCTGGTTGGATTTATTAAACATAATATGTTGGATAACACTGGGAATGGCATTCCAGACAAAGGGGTCATCATGGACAAAGGCTTTTGAGGAATTACCAAGTTGTGCAGCCTTTTCAAAGAGTGTCAGAGGACTGAGGTAGAGCTAGCTGAGGTCAGAAACACACGCAGAGCACTAGTTGAGAAAGGCTTTGTGAGCAATGCCAAGAAGTTTGAACTTTATCTTAACAAAGCAACAACAACAACAAAAAACCTTGAAGAAGTTTTAGGAAAAGAACAAAACTAGATTGAAGCTTTAGAGATCTTGATACCCAACTATTTCAAGATAACCATTAGTTCAGGTGGTGTGAACATAGGTTTTGACCTGAAAAGATCCTGAAAGTCAAGAATAGCCTGTTCAATGCTGTTAAATATCAGAATTCAGACTATTTTCTGGAAAAGTGAATGAATTTGATAATGTTTTTAAAAAATTGAATAAATGAATAAAAGAATCTCTGAGGGTACCTTAACTAATTATCTCTCTTCTACAGACTTAATCTGGATTTAGAGATATGGACTGATTCCAGCTTACATAATGCATTCCATGCCTCATTAGTATTGTCCCTGAAAAAACCCTAAAATAACCCAATTGTTTTCATTAGTCACACATTTGATTTGTCATAACACACATTTATTGAAATTTTGTGAATATGTCTGTCCTAGGTGTTAGGACAACAAAGCTGAAACTTTGTCCTTAAGCAACTCCCTCTCTTCACCTATGATTTCCTGCTATCTAGAACCTTACTTTTTATCATTGAATGGCATAGTAATCACATCAGGGTATTTCAGGAACTCTAATGCTCATTAAATATCTCACTATATCAATTTTTAACTACTCAAAGGACTTGATATTATTTTCATGAGAATTTATCAATCTCTATTTTAATTAATAAAATATTTCCCTTTAAGTTTACTTTATCAATCATTTAAAACTTGATCATGGTAATAGAAGGAGACCCTCAGGGTTATACAGTGGAGGAGGTAGAGAGAGAGGAGGGGAGGGGAGGGGAGAGGTGGGGAGGGGGGAGGGTGGAGGATGGGAAAGGCAGCGGAGCACAACAGACACTAGGATGGCAATTTGTAAATCAATGGATGTGTAACTGATGTGATTCTGCAATCTGTGTATGGGGTGAAGGTGGGAGTTCATAACCCACTTGAATCAAAGTGTGGAATATGATATGTCAAGAAATTTGTAATGTTTTGAACAACCCACAATAAAAAATTAAAAAAAAAAAAAAAAAACTTGATCATATTTTGCTCTCCATAGCATATCACTGCACATTCAACATTAGTTTCATTATCTTTACCATATCAAAATTTTATCTCTTTATTAGTGCCTTACAGTTAAACATAATAGTGGGGGTCATTTTGATGTATTCATAAAGGCATAAAACAATTGTCTTCATTTTAACAAATGGCAATTTACAACTCTACACATCAGTGGGTGAAAGCTTGTGGAATTTGGCTTTCCCATTTTAATATACACAGACTAGCCTTGGTTTGCTTTTTATACACGAATCTCATTATTTTGGATTCCTTTTCCTCATAAAATTTTCATAACTCCTCTATAGACTCATATGCTGGACAGTGACTGGGATCCTTATAACAGTCCTTTCAAGAGAAATTTCAATATTTTTTTGTCCACAGGCTAATTGTACTGGTTAAAATTAAAAAATGCTGTGAAATGAATAGACATGAAAAATGTGGAGAAATCAATCAAATGTCAGAACAAAAGAATGCCTACTGTTGTTTTGACTCTTCTGTTGCAGATGCAGGAGGTCAAACACATGTAAATTTGTAGTTTCAAATTTACTTTAAAAGCTAACACTTTTAAAGCATGATACTGAAAAAAATTATAATTCCAAATTTTTAGATTGGTATAAGTTATCTTTATTTTGAAATACTTTTAATATGATTAGAGTGTATATCATAAGATTACTGTCCCATTATTGTACATTTTTGAATGTTGAATGCTTAAATTTTGCACATTTCAGTAATTCTTTGGCACTCATCTTCTTTTCAAGTAAGCAAAGAGGAGAGAGGCATTTAAATCTGTAAGAAGATTACATGGTACATTCTTAGTTTTCAATATCTGGGTCAATTTGAAGTGTTGTTTAGTTATGCCATTAAAGAAGCGTTAAATACATTTTGCGAATTGAATGAAAGAGTTCAAAGCTTTGAATACTTCAATGATCTCCTGGATATTTTTTTTTTTCTGGTGGCATATCCTGATGGTGTACCTATGGAGAAAGAGAGGAGCTGAGCACGTACGCCTCTGGGGTCACCATGCTTCCTAATCTGAGCTGGCCCACAGGCTCATAGCCACTTCTCTAAACATGAGTTTCTAGGAAGACTACCAAATGGGGAGGGCTCAGGAATACTGAAAAGGAAACTGCCCTTTCACTAGAGCTACATCATGCATCTCTGGTGAGTGACTCTTTTTCCCCCTAACAATAACAATAATGAGGACAATTAGCATTAGCTAAGAGCTGGCTAAGCCCCAGCCTTTGCTCACAGCTTTAAGAGGTCACTTCTTTCAACTCTGTGAAGAAGGGTTAGTGTCCACATTGGAGAGGTGAGGAAAATGGGTTTATAAGGATTGGTCAACTTACCAAAAGCCACAAAAGGCATTGGTAGGCAGGGTTGTGGGTTTAAGCTCATAGCCTGTGCCTTCAGGCACTTCTTGGGCTCATTGACAGCTTCTCTCTTGACCCCACTGTGCTAGTCTACACCCCACAATTTGGAAGAAGATCTGGGCTTTCCATGCTGATCCCTTTCTCCTCCTTAGGTTTCCATCTGGTACCTAAGGTCCTCATGGACTTTCCATTTCCATCATAATCTACTTTTAGGGGATTGTATATCATCATTATGACACATCTCTGTTTAGAGACTAAGACTTGACACACTTCTCTTAAAGAGAATGGTCACCTCAACTCCTGGACAGTATCACCACATTCTTTCCCTCCCCTAGCTTTGTACATGATAGACAAATAAAAATAGATATTTAGGGTATTCATTATTTGTTTATATTTTATATAAAATGCTTTTTCAAAAATTTATTATAATTAGGTATATATGACAGCAGAATGCATTTTGATGCATAGTACACAATTGAAGCACAACTTTTCATTGCTCTGGTTGTACACAATATAGCATCACACCCTGTGAAATCTTACAGGTACCTAGGGTAATGATGTCCATCTCATTCCACCATCTCTCCTGTCCCCCTGCACTCTCCTCACCTTCCCTCCCCTTTGTCAATCAAAGTTCCTCCATTTTCCCCATGCCTCCCAGCTCCCTGTTTTGGATGAGCATCCACTTATCACAGAGAACATTAGGCCTTTGGTTTTTTGGGATTGGCTTACTTTATTTGGCATTATATTCTCCAGCTCCATCCACTTACCTGCAAATGCCATGATTTTATTCTTTTTTAATGCTGAATAATATTCCATTGTGTATACATACCATAATTTCTTTATCCATTCGTCTATTGAAGGGCATCTAGGTTGCTTCCACAGTTCAGCTATTGTGAATTGAGCTTCTATGAACATTGATGCGACTGCATTACTATAGTGTGCTGATTTTGAATCTTTTGGGTATAGACTGAGGAGTGGGATAGCTAGGTCAAATGGTGGTTTTATTTCAAGTTTTCTAAGGAATCTTTATACTGCTTTCCAGATTTGTTGCACTGATTTGCAGTCCCACCAGCAGTGTATGAGTGTACCTTTCCCCCTACTTCCTCACCAACATTTATTATGGTCTGTATTCTTGATAACTGCCATTCTATCTGGCATGAGATGAAATCTTAGAATAGTTTTGATTTGCATTTCTCTAATTACTAGAAATGTTGAACATTTTTTCATATATTTGTTGATCAAATGTATATCTTCTTCTGAGAAGTG
The DNA here is from genome assembly GCF_001458135.2 of Marmota marmota marmota. Lineage (NCBI taxonomy): Eukaryota > Metazoa > Chordata > Mammalia > Rodentia > Sciuridae > Marmota > Marmota marmota. The sequence goes on along the minus strand of NW_026000164.1, from coordinate 7,423,560 downwards.
TCTGTCCAGCTCCTTAGCCCATTTATTGATTGTTTTTTGTTTGTTTGTTTGTTTGTTTATTGGTGTCAAGATTTTTGAGTCCTTTATATGTCTTGGAGATTAGTGCTCTATCTGATGTGTGTATGTGGCAAAAATGAGTGTGTGGCTCCCAAGATGTAGGCTCTGTGCTCATTTCATTGGTTGTTTCTTTTGCTGAGAAGTTTTTTAGCTTGAGTCCATCCCATTTATTGATTCCTGATTTTATTTCTTGTGCTTTAGGAGTCTTGTTAAGGAAGTCAGGGCCTAATCGACATGATGAAGATTTGGGCTTACTTTTTCCTCTATTGAGCACAGGGTTTCTGTATTAATTCCTAAGTCCTTGATTCACTTTGAGTTGAGTTTTGTGCATGGTGAGAGATAGGGGTTTATTTTCATTTTGCTACATATGAATTTCCAATTCTCTTGCACCATTTATTGAAGAGGCTATCTTTTCTCCAATGTATGTTTTTGGCACCTTTGTCTGGTATGAGATAACTCTATTTATGTAGGGTTGTCTCTGTGTCTTACTAAAGGAATACAAATAGGAAAAGGGGAACTCAAACTATCATTATTTGCTGACAGCATGACTCTATACTTAGAGGATCAAAAAATTCCACCAGAAAACTTCTAGAATTAATTAATAATTCAGCAATGTAGCAGGATATAAAATCAATACCTATAAATCAAGTGCATTTATATACATCAGTGATGAACTCTCTGAAAGAGAAATTAGGAAAACTACCCCATTCACAATAGCCTCAAAAAAATAAATACTAGGAATCAACTTAGCAGAAGAGGTGAAAGACCTCTACAATGAAAACTACAGAACACTAAAGAAAGAAATTGAAGAAGACATTAGAAGATAGAAAGATCTCCCAGGCTCATGGATAGGCAGAATTAATATTGTCAAAATGGCCATATTACCCAAAGCACTATATATATTCAATGTGATACCAATTAAAATTCCAATGTCATTTCTTAAAGAAATATAAAAAGCAATAATAAAATTCATTTGGAAAAATATGAGACCCAGAATAGCTAAAGCAATCCTTAACAAGAAAAGTGAAGCAGGAGGCATCATAATACCAGAACTTAAACTATACTACAAAGCTATGGTAACAAAAATGGCATGGTTTTGGCATCAAAATAGACATGTAGCCCAGTGGTACAGAGTAGGGTATAAATTATTTGATTTCTTTATATATTTACCCAAATTGTCTTAGTCCATTCTATGCTGCTATAACAGAACACCACAGACTGGGTGATAGATAATGAACAGAAATGTATTTGACTCTGGAGGCTGGGAGGACCAAGATAAAGGGGCCACATTTTTCTTTGTCATTTCATGACAGTGGGGGCAGTGAGGGGGAACAGAATGAAACAAGGGTCCAGGGAGAGAATTGGGTGGCAGGAGTGGAAGCAAATCTCCATTTATTAAGAAGCTACTCCTGTAGTAAAGGCATTAATTCCTTCAGGAGGGTGAAGCCCTCAGGACTTGCACACCTCTTCAGGGTCCCATGTCCTAATACATTTGCACTAAGGATCAGGTTCATAACACATCAACCTTGGGAGGACACTCGAGCACAGCAATAGTCAAGCTAAGTAGCTTATCCACCACCTCACATAGTTAACCATTTCATGTGGTGAGAACACTTGATCTACTTTCTTGGCAAATTTCAGACAAGTAATAAATTATTCTGAGTAGTCTCCATGTGGTACATTAGGCCTCTGGCACATATTCACCTTGTACCTGAAGGTTTGCATCCTTTGACAGTATCTTGCCTTTCTCCTACCCCAAGCCCTAACCCCTTGTAACCACCATTTTGCTCTCTGCGATAATGGCTATGACAGTTTTTTTAGATTCCTTACATTGAGATCATACAGTATTTGTCTTTCTGAGTCTGGTTTATGTCCAGGTTTGTTCATGCTGTAACAATTGGCAGGATTTCCTCCTTTTTTAAGGGAGAATAATTTTCATAAGTATGTGTGCCTATGCATACACATGCATGCATTTTTTTTATTCATGGATCTGTTGATGAACTTAAGTTACTTTCATAACTTGGCTATTGTGAATAACTCTCCAATAAACATGGGGGTGTGGGTGTTGTATTAAGTTAGTGATTTATAACTTAGAGGTGGGATCGCTGTATCATGTGGCACTTTCCTCCCTGAGACTTCTGGGTGTAACTTCATGGGACTGTCAATAGACTGTGGCATATTGCTCCTACTTCACTGGTCCATAAAGTTTGGGGTGTTTTTCTATGCTCTATCTCCATCTCCTTTCTAAATTCTGATGTGATTCTCTGCGGAAGGAAGGAAGCCCTTCACCACACAGAACACCGAGAAGTCACTGATTCTGAGTGCACTGTATCTCCCCCAGGTCTAGTCAAGCTGAAGGACTTAAAAAGAACTGTCGTAAGCACAGTTTTCCCACATGGAAGTGTTTGACTACTGGACAAGGATTCTTAAGAATTAGTCATCAGGAATGACTCATCATACCCTTCCCTCACATCAGGCAGGGAGCTGCTTACATAGGATACAATTCCTGAGCAGCTGCAGCCTTCGAATGATTGACCTTCTCACTCAGGCATTGCTCAATTCATCCCAAGGGCTGAGACGTTAAACTTTGCCATGTTTACTTCTCTGTTTATGCTTCTCCTGTGGAAGCCAAATATTATGAGTCCCTTCTTGGATGCAGGAAAATATAAAATAAAAAATATGTTTCTTCCTTTAAAAAAGAATCTGTTTTAATTAAAGGAAAGCTAAACAATTTCCTGGAGGGAAAAAATACTTGTCTATTCAGTTTCTGTCTTATAAATCCCTTCAGTGTGCTTATAGGAAAGCTAGACTCTCGGGGCTGGGGTTGGGCTCAGTGGTAGAACAGTCGTCCAGTACGTGTGAGGCACTGGGTTAATCCTCAGCACCACAAAAAATAAAATAAATGTACTGTGTCCATCTATAACTAAAAAAAAATAGATAAATAATAAAAAATACAAGGAAGCTAGACTTTCAACCCAGTAAAATAGACAAAAAACCCTCAAACTTGACTGTGTTGTGCCTTTGTGATGTTGATTTCTCTGTTGTGTTCAGTCTAAAGAGAAAAGGGCACACCTATTATCTCTATGCAGCAGCAATGAAACATCTTAAATGTAATTCTTGGCATTTGTCTTTTGAGCTTACGAAATAAACTTCAGATGATTGAGGAAAGTTCTAAAACATGACAAGTGGGAAGGAGCAATAGTTTGCTATTAACTACATTTATGGTTAAAATACACAAAGAATCAACTGAAATGAACTTAGTGTCTTTTATCCTTAGCCTACTCCGAAATAAAGATCTTTATTTGGAATATACATAAAACCTTAGCAAAATTTCTAATATTTGGAATCAGCCTGAGCTTTAGTCTCTCTAGTCTTTCAAGCTTTAGAATAAGCTTGAAATACTTCCACAACTCAAATCCAAATAATACTATATAAGTTTGTCCATATTTTAACACAGACCTCCCAGTTCCAATAGCGTTTCACTTTGTAAAAATCTATAAGTTTCTGTTTCTTCCCAAATCCAGGCACCTTCCCTCATATACATAGCTCCCTATTCCCCAGGATAAGTTGCTGCCCACAGGTAATCTTAGATTTGGGTACTTTGTTAAAGACTCACGTAAAGTGAATAAGAGTGAGCACTTTTTATGGGTCTCACTGAGACTTCTGCAATCATATTATATAAGTAGCTAACTTAAAAAGAAACTGCAAGAAAATGTTGGTAATGCTGCTGCTGACATCAACACCAAACAAAAATGAAACTGCAAACATAACATGCAAACATTGTGTGCCAGGAACTCTGGGAAGAGTTTTCTACCTGTGTTGGCATTTGAGAGTTACAAAGGGCATACTTGACTAAATTAGCAAGTCCTGGAGCAGGAAGCTTCTCTGTTTATGGGCTGTCATATCTCCAGATACCACACAGACCTCTGCTCAATACTTAGGTAGTTAATTGTTGAAGAGCTGCCATCACCCCTGCCTTATGGTGTGGAGATGGAGAATCCGAGAGGTTGCAAGTTTCCCCAGAGGCATATGGTGTGCAGGGCAACTGGCTCATTTGCCTTCTTGCACTAATAGGTAAAAGTAATTCTGGTTGTGTGGTAGAAGCATGTAAAATCAAAGAGGAGGAGGCCCTAGGGTTCTTGTAATATAAAGACACCAAAAGCTGACCTCAAGCACAGAGCTGACACTCAGCTTTCTTACACAATAGTCTCAAGAGTCTGAGCTCCTGCTCAGAGGACAAGAAATATCACATTGCAAGAGTTTGAGGCTGATCATCAGGCCTGAATTCAGTGACAAGAGGACTTACTCCCTCTGCTGCTCCTGAAACTCCCAATCAGAGGGTGACTGTGCTTTATTTGTCATCCAAGGTCTCAGCTACGGAAAACTTGAATCTACCCATAGAATGAAAACATTTTCTCAGCTACAAATTTCAAAATGTCTTCTCTTGTGGCTCCCCCAGACTGCATCAATAAGTGTAAAAATTTATTCCAGCGCAGTAGTTTTCTGGGTTTATTTTCTCCACACCTTAGATTGCTCTTGCCTGTGAGAAGTCAAGCTCCTAATAGCCTGAGAGTCTCCAATGTCCCCCTGGTGCCTCCCCAACCCACACTACAGAGAGACAATAAACAGCTTGCTTTCAAGTCTTTTGCCTTCTATGGAACACAACAACACTCTGGGAAAATACCTTTTGAAAGTCATATGCTTTTGACAGAGATCCAGGTTGATTCTAGAACCAAGACTTCCCCACATAGAATTCGGCCTCGAGGAGAGATTCTTCACAGGTGTCCATGGGGAGTCTTGCTATGGCTATATTCTGACCAATCTATGCTTCAGACGTTTGAGGGAGAACAGAAAATGTACAAGTGTCCCTCTTTGTCTTAAACTCCTTTTTATTTAAAGGAGAACTACTTCTCTCACATATTCTATGGTTAGAAGATTAAAATGTGGGAATTTGTGGCTTTGCATGAAACGTATATCCAAGATATTAAACAAAACAAAACCAACCAACCAAACAAAAAACAAAAACTCTAAGCCTCTGGCAACATTTATAAAATAAGAAAGACCAACTCTTCTTTGAATGTAGGAGGGGATGGAATTGAACAGAGGGGATCCTTGGGTACTACAAGATGGAGCCGGCAGAGAAGCAAATCCTGCTTCCATCAAGTCCACAAGGAGGTTGTCTTGATCACCTAAGAGGAAAGCCTGATTGGATCTGGTATTGGCACTGTCACAGCACACTCCTTTCTACCTGCTCAGCTTGTGTCTTTTAAGCTGTTCTCTTCTCTAGACTGACAAGCTACATGTACAATCTTCCTGGACTGTAATTCATCCAGCTGATTTGGAGGGGTGGGCCCACGTCAGCCTCACTAAGTTCAGCTGTCTGATTCACTTTCTCCAAGACCAAGCAAGGAGAGGTTAGTTGATAAGTCACCAGGTCTGCAGAATTCACGAAGGATAGTGTACAGTAGGGCATAGACAGATGATAGGAGCTCAAGAATTCTGAGACTTTCCTCATTAAAAAACAAACAAACAAACAAAAAACCCACAACAGATTAAAGATAGAAAATTCACCCTAGAGCATTGTCTATTTCAAAATGAATATTTATAAAATTTTAGGTAAATCATAAAGAAGTTTAGTGTTAGACTGAAGGGAGAAATGAATGCAGATCAATAAAAAAACCTTTCAATATGGTAATTATTATAATGTTGAAGAATTTTTTATTACTCCTCAGATTCTAAAATAATTTCAGCTATGTTTTTATTTTGGAAAAAATAAACTATGAAGAGAATCTAATTTAAATCATTTTTTAAAAATGTATATGTCCCCAAGTCTTTATTGTCACCTGTTTCAGTATCCCCATTTTCTGTTTAATAAGAGAATACCAAAGATTTGGCTGGACGTATGATTGATTAGAGACAAGTAAGAAGATAACAGCCACAAAATGGGATTCCTGTAGTCCCAGAAAGATCCTAAATAACCTCATGAAGCACTGATTTTTATTTTCTTTTGTTAAATTATCAGCTTACACTCTGATACAGTTTTGGAGTACCATTTATCTAGGAATTTATTTTATGTTGTTTATCTTTGATACTTGGATTTTAATTCCTTCTGGTGTAATTCAATTCAGTATTTAGTGAGATGACTACAGGCTTCCACATGTATCCAAGAGGGAGTAACAGAGACTAAATTCACTCTCCTTCACACAACAACCAGGAAAAGCAAGCACAATGCAGAAAATGATGGATTTTTGAGGCAATGCTAAGCAGTGTTCCCTGAGAGATGGAACAAGTAAGATGGGCCTGCACCTGTCCAGGCTTACTGTGGGGGGGAACTCCAGGTGCTGGTGGAGGGGGGAGCCCAGGCAACCTGGAGTCCTTCTGGTGTGAGAAGATGGATGTGGTGGGGCAGAGAGGGAGAGGGAGCACTTGAAATTTATAAAGGTCTCCTCATTTGTTCTGGCTAAGAAGACACTACCCCAGGCCAGGGAACAACCATCTAAAGAGGTAGAGACAGTGTATGCTCTCACTGAGGAGGAACCCGGAGCATACAGCGCCCGTTCCCACCAGTCAAAACAGAAAGCTGGATGGGGCACCAGGAGCTGTACAGGGTACTCGGTCGTGTCTTGCAGCAGTGGAGGGGTGTTTTGATCCTTGAGAAATCGCTGCTCTTGTCCCACCCAACAAATCTTGAAGGTATGATCTGAAAGGATCAACCTGCTTCCAGTTAAAATAATCCTGTTCCAGATGAAACTCAAGAATAACACGTCAGAATACAAAAAGACCCAGTACCCAACAAAGGAACGTTCACAATGACTGGCATCCAGTCAAAAATCAGTATCTGTGCAAAGATACAGGGACACATGATCTATAAGAAGTGGAAGAAGGGGCTGGGGTTGTAGCTCAGTGGTAGAGCACTTGCCTTGCACACGTGGGGCCCTGGGTTTGATCCTCAGCACCATATATAAATAAATAAAAATAAAGATATTATTTCCACCTACAACTGATCATATATATATATATATATATATATTAAAAAAAAGAAGGGGAAGAATCAACTGGAACTAATGTAAATGTTAGGAAACATAAATGTTACAATTAGCTGAGAAGGACATTAAAACAACTGTTACAAATTATTTCATAGGTCAAAATAGTTAGGTAAAGACATAAAGGACATTAAAAAGATTCCATGTTTAGTCAGTTGATTAAATTAGCATTTGGGCTGGCAAGAAAGCAAAAGGTATGAGGAATAAAACGGGAAGGACGGTTACCTAGGGCGACTAGAGGCGGCAGAGGTAGAAGCTGCGTTTTAATGGAGGGGAAACAGAGATTCTGGATTTGAGGTCATGAGACTCCCAACAGAGCCTGTTTTTGGACTCTTCTCTATTTCTTTATAAGTATACCGATCTATTATTTGTGTCATTGTACTTGGATGACATAAAGTCAACTCTGCATCTGTGACCGCTTCATCTTCTAGGAATCGTCTGGTCAGAGCTGTAACTGCAAATCAGCATTTCTCAGCTAGGATCTGGATATTCTGTGGTGCTTCCAGATGCATTTTGGACATCTTCAAGTTCTCTGCTTCAAAATCAGTGGTCTAGAATGTTTTTGCTGATCATTCTTTGTTGAATGAGTGAATTGTGTGAGTTATGGGGAAACAGTGTTCACAGGCCATGCATTTAAAACATTTTAAAAGATGGTACATTTTGTTATGTTTGTGATCTTAGGGGAATTTTGATGATTCTATACAGTTTCTAGAAAATATACATAGAAGCTCTAATTTTCAGTTTTACAACTGGGATGGAAAAATTCAGAAAGAAATTACAAGGACATACTGGGAATTTTGGTTTTTCGGAGCAGTAGAGAACAGTTAAAATTAGATTACTAGAGTTACAAAATAGCATTTATTTCAGTACAAAATAAAAGCAACTTTGTTGCTCAAAATGTAAATGGGATAAAGCAAATATTTCATCCTTAAGACAAAAGAGAAAGAAATCAAATTTGATTTAGTTCAGACCTATTGAATTTAGAGGAAACTCAGACACCAGGGGTCCTCTAGCTTATTTCATATGATTTCTATTTATGCTGGGCAGGTATATAGTTAACAGAGAAATTTGTTGCCACCATTTTCAAGGTATTTCTCTTTTGAACAGCAGTTATTTGTGGTCTGGGTCACACATTATAATTGGGATCTTGCTTCTCTGTGCACAGAGATACTTAATTCTTGGTCTGATTTGTCAGAGCTGTTAGCAGTCACTAATTCCTCTTGATAGTTGTTGGAACCAAACACAGAGCTAGATAGAAATAATTAACATTTCTAGACTGTATTTAGGAAAACAAATTTAAAGGCACGAAGTTCCAAATTGAAACACCCACGAGGCCATAATTCTGTTTAACACAAAGAAAATATTGGGTTTCAGTGAATTATTTTTCTTGTATGAAATAAGCCAGTGATATTCAAGTTATTCATACATAGAGAAACTCTCAGGGTCATTACAGCGTGTTCAATCCTTAAAGCTATGGAAGAAATGACATATCACAAGTATTTGACCTAATATTCAGTTTTCATTTGTATACCCCAATCCAACTCAGTTCTTAATTTACTATGGTTTTGGAGATTTGTGGCTATATTTGCCTTTTTAAAAATCTATCTTTGCTCAGTGTCTAGTACTTTCACAGAAGAGCAGAATTGAACATTTTTATAGCCTTGTGACATTCCCTAGCTCTTAGAGTTCTGTCAATTTGAATGTTTAAAGCCTATGCATTTGCATTCCACATCTGCACATCAAAGTGCTCATTTCATCACCTTGCTTCTCAGAATGGAGGAGAATAACCACACAAAATCAGTCATCTCTGAGTGCCAGCATTGCCACTGACTCCTAAGGGCAGGGAAAATGACTTCTGTCAAAAACACTGCTGCAGGGCAGGATCCCACTGAGGAGCTGGCTTCAGACTTGGGGAGTCTTTTAATATATCACTTTTTCTTCTGGAAATATTCACCTGTGACTTTAGTCTGGCAAGTATTTGGAGACAGACCATGAGTGATTCTAGTCTCTTCTGTGTACCTAGTGATCTGGATACTGTGTTGTGTGGCACGTGTACCTTTGCAGCTAGGTGGTGAGTCTTAAGGCTGTGTCAGCAAGGGAGCTTCGCAGAGCCACACGGAGGCCGTTTTGGAAAATATCACTGGCTCATTGAGTGGGTAGGCAGAGCTTTTCTTCCTCAGGGGAAATTAAATGGTTCTGGGTGGAGAGATCTATTTATCCAAGATAAGCCCAGAAATGTAGGCTAGAGGGAGGAGGTCACATAGAGAAGAGAAAAGTGTTCAGTTCTGAGGAAACTGGAGACCAAAGAGAAGGCCTCTGGAATGGCCAGGGGGAGTAGGTCAGTTCCAAAGGGCAACAGAAAACAAGAATTAGGGCTGGCTCCTGGATGGTACAGCCAAGCAGGAGGCCTGAGGAGACGCCCCAGCTCTTGACAGGAATGCTAGCGTTTGTTCTGACCTGTGATTCCTCCAATTCATCACCGCTCTCTTTGCTTCACTTGAGCAGTTATTCCAATATAGTTCTTTCTTCTAGAATTTCCTGTATTCCTAGTGTGATTGCTTACTTATATACACACAATTACATTCTTTTCTAAGTTAGAACAGATGATTACTATTTGAGAGAGGAGTAACAATGACATCTCACAGCTCTAAAGTGTTTTTAACCTTTCCAAACTGTTTTGGATCCATTGGTTATTAGAATATTTGAATCTCACAACAAACCAGGAGATACGTTGTAGAATTATTAGGCTTTCCATTGGATTAAAAAGGGAAAAGCAACTGAAAAATATGGGTAAGGAGGAGAAATAGGTGAACATATGGCGAATAGAAAGTAAGCTTAGCTAACTAATACTATAAGGATATTAGATATTTAATGGAAAAGATTGAATAACTATGAAGGGTTTTCATGTACGTTTTTTCGATCGTGTGGGTGTGGCTATTCAAATTCCCAGGGAATTTCTGCTCACTGATTTTCTCTGCCTGCGAGCTGTTTTCTTTTGTATTTTCTGTGGCTATATTTTGATCTTGTATTCTCAAATAATACAGCAGGATTCCTAGTGTCACTATGGGCTTTGGGGATACCTTGAGGGTAAGGTCCTGAAGTGATTAAAAAGGAAGAAGGCATTAAAAAAATGTAGAAGGCATTTCATAAATAATTAACCAGTCACATGCAGCCCCTCAGAAAGTGGTAAGAATAATGATAACAGAACAAAGTATCAGAGCCCTGTTGCCCTGTATCCTTCATTTCCAACACTGAATTTTGTAGGGTGATGGATTTCTGTTGAACTATCTTATCCATAAGATCACATTTGGGACTAGGCTTTCCTTTTAAGCCTAATGACCTATGATAGTCTCCAAAATTGTTCATAGAATTGTGGTGGATGATGTTTGTAGAAAAGATAGTCAAGGTAAAACTACATAAGTTGAATATCCTTCGCAAAACGGTTATGATAGTGTCAATAAACTCTTATGCTCATTTTTAAATAGAAAATTACAGACACTTTATTGAGTCTACCTCAAATGATGAACCCATATATTGCAATACCTATAAATTCTAAAATCAAATGGGGGCAATGTTGTAAAAAATTTCCCAGATTTTATTTAAATCATGACAATGTTTCCTTCAGGGGTATTTCTATATGTTAGAAAACCACTTCTTAAGGGACAAAATTTGTATTCTAGGACCCAGATTTTTTAGTGTAAAAAGGTGATTTGAGATGCTAGTTTGCTTTGTAATGATTAAAAAAAAAATCAGTGTCACTTGATGCACAGTTTTGCTCTAAATTTTTTTAATTTAAAAATTATATATTTTTTTTCTCCTAGCAAAGCAAGTGGGCTACCATAAATTGTAGTAGAGGGTGGAGAGCTGATGTCCCTAGTAAAAGCTAATGAATTAAACTTGCAATGAAAACATTTCTCTTTGATAAGATCATTAGAAATAGATCCCATTCATTTAACAAGTATTCACTGAGTGATTAGTGTATGATTTGCACTGTGCTAGATCACAGCAAAAGAGTTCATGATACCTTTGCATTTTGAAAATATTTTAGAAGTGACAATGTATTTTCTCCAAATAGTTTATTTGGTATAATTCTGTCCAACTGTATGATATAAACAAAAGTTCAACAAGAAGTAAGTTATTGTTGGGAAAGCAGAACAATGGTGTTTTGAAGAGACCACTGGCTCAAGAAGTGAGTGGATTGGGGATGAGGATGAAAAAAATGGCATTTTAAGCATTGAGAGCTTCCTCTGCAGAGGACTACAGCTGCTGACATGGGTGGTGTGTGCTGAGATGCTGCTGCAGAGGGAGGAGTTTGGCGCTTGTGTTGAGGAGCGGTGGGAATTTGTGGGAGGTAAGGCCAAATAACTGAGAGCTGGGAATGACAGGGGATCTAGACTGTAATTTCAGACACAGGGAGTCACTAACCCCACCTGAGAATTTGAAATTAGCATTTGAAGAAGATAAACCTGAAAGAAGAAATAACATATAATTTGGATATGATAGAAAAAAAGTATTGTGTTGTCCAAGAGATTTCCTTGGTTATAATTCCATTTTACAATTTACTACATATCAGAAAATCATTGAACTGTTCTGGGCTCCCAGAGAATCATCCATAGATCTGCATGAATGTGAGAGAGCCTTATTAGAAATATATTTTCTTTCAAATTTAATTCTGTCTCAACCTGGCTAGAAAGACCAATTATAGAATAATACTATTAAGCCAAATGTGAATGGTGGTCTGGAAAAACTAATTGATTTATCTTAAAAAAAAAGGAAAAAATGATCAGAGAGGGACTCATTTTTATTTTATTTATTTTTAAAAATCTTTTTTTAGTTGTAGTTAGACACAATATCATTATTTTATTTATTGTTTCGTGGTGCTGAGGATCAAACCCAATGCCTCGAACGTGCTAGGTGAATGCTCTACTGCTGAGCCACAACCCCAGCCCCTAGGGACTCATTTTAAAATTTTTATTTATTTAGTTTGTTTGTTTATTTATTTATTCCTGGGAATTGAACCCAGGGATCTTCAACCACTGAGCCACATCCATAGCCCATTTTTATGTTTTGTGTAGAGACGGGGCCTCTCTGAGTTGCTAAGTGTCTTCCTGAGTTGCTGAGGCTGGTTTTGAACTCAAAGTCCTCCTGCCTCACCTTCCAAAAGATAGTCTAGCTAAGAGAGGTCTGGTGTGAAATAATTAGAGATGTCCCTGCTTGTGGATACATTCACTATGATCTGATGCTAAGATATCCAATTCCATGACACATGTGATGAGTGAATAGTATTTATTGCTGAATTTATCTTCAGGTTATATTCTTTCCTATTTATTCTGCTTTCTCTTATGCCAGTGGCCTGTCTATTACCCCATGCTATTACCTACCATAGATAACACTGCGCTTACCCAGTTCTCTCCATCATTTTGCATGTAGTCACATGTATTACTGCTACAGACTGTGAGAAATTGATAAGAAAATTAGGAATACTAAGAGGGTACGTCAGGAATATTAGAAAACTTGGCTAGTTTAAGTCAAGTTAGTTTCCTACTTTGCAGGAAATTTCATAGTGTTTATGTAAGAGATTGAGGAAAGTAAAGAGGTAGAAGTTAGTCACTTCATATGCCATCCATGGACCCACAAAATTTTCCACAATAGATCCGGGAGAACTTGGTGATGAGATAAGATAAAGTTTATGAAATTGGGGTGGGGGGCATAAATTTAATTATGTATCTATGCTATATAAAAAAGGCTGGTGGATGTGGTCCTCTGGCCAAAATTTTTAGAAGTTATAACTTGAGGGTGATTCTTCCTTAGTAGGTGCAGAAAGGGCTTCAGGGGGCTCTGCCAATAATCTAAGAAACCTGTGGGGTGGGTAGACTTGCCCTCCATTCCCATTTCACCCACCCTTGGGAACCAAATGGTCACTTCCTTAATGAGAAAATGGCAGCATTTGTGAATAAACCCAACCCTGGGCCTGGCTGGTGCCACTGAGCTCACCTGCAGCCCTCGCCATGTCTACTGATCTTCATTTTATAGAAAATATTTGATCATACTGTCCTTGCTCAAAACATGTAATTGGCTCTCCATTATCTGTACATCAAGCACAAAGCCCTTCACAAACAGGTGAGTGATGTGGCTCTTGCTGACTGCTATAGTTTCAGCTCTTACTTCTTTCTTCTTTGCCCTCAGTTTACTCCATAATTGATCTTTTGAAATTCTTCAAACATAGAGTAGAGCCCTTTGCCTTCATGTAGTCTCCTGTGCTTAGAACTTCCCTTCTTCACCTCCAAGCCTCTGTTGGCTCATGTCCAGTTCATCTTGAGTCTCGACTTCCCTCCCTGTGGGGGTCTTCTTGAGTCCCAAGTCCATACTTCTCCAACCCCATCACACCAATAGTTCTTCTGTCCTGTCAACACACATCTGTGACTCTCTTCTTTCCTGTCGGTCTTACTTCTCAGTCTCTAAACTCTAAGTCAGTCTCTCAGTCTCTAAACTCTAAGTTTGCTGTTTCCCTATTTTCCTTGCCAGTACAGTGGCCTCCTGGCTTCCATCAGGAATGTGTTCCAAGGCCCTCGGGGGCACTTGAAACCATGGATAGTCCCAAATCCTGTATCTTCTCATACATTGTGGCCACATGCATTGCAGTTAGAATAGGGACAGCAAAACTAGCACGAATTTTGTTTCCCTTCTTCATGATTTCATAAGGAACTATGAAGATGCATTCCTATCATATGTCACATCTATAGTCCACTTACTCCAGGGCAGAGGGGTAGGTTGCCTGGGAAGCTTACAGAAGATCAGTGACTGCTCCAAGGAGAGAGTACATTGGCAATACGCCTGAACTAATAGCACCTCCATCTCTCTTGGTGTCTCACCAAGCAGCACCTGCATTCCTCACCACACTGTTCCAGAAAAGAGCACCTCATCCTTCAAATGGTGTTTTGTCCAGGGGTGGCTGGCTGGATGAGTGACACATATCCTTCCAGCAGTGCCCGCAGTTCTGCTCCAGTCACCATTGAGAGGGGGTTTTAAATCTTAGGCTGCAGAAGCTGTGACATCATCAGCATTAGCTTGCTTGTATGACCAGCATTCTAAGGAGCAACTGTCCTGGCATATATGCAAGAAAGCAAAGAAAGTGCTTTCTACGAATAACTGATGTCTTAGCTTTCAACATGCATGAGATAAAGCCGGTGTCCTTTAAGATAATAGGTATCTGGACTTTACAGCTTACTTGCTCTCATTCTTTCCTTAATTTGGTTAGGTTTTGGGGAATAGATAGGGAACATTGAGAAGCATGGTATTTTATTATCTTCCTTTTCTTTAAGGTTAATATTTCACAGATCTTAAAACCTAAACATAATGATTTCTTTTTTTCTTTCTTTCTTTTTTTTTTTAGTGAGAACTTTTACTTTTTCACTTAAAGCAAGCACTTTATGGCTTCTCTTTGGCACATCCAAATTGCCAGCATCACTACTCTTGCATGTTGGGGCCATTACCAAATAAAATAAGTGTTACTTGCATATACATTGCCCTGACACCATGACTGTAAATCTGATAATTGATATGGGTACTAAGTGATTAGTGGGTAGGTGATGTATATAGTGTGGATACACTGAATAAAGGGACAATTCCTGCCCTGGATACAGTGGGGTTGGATGGTGTGAGATTTCATTATACTACTCAGAACAGCACATGATTTTTAAACTTATTCAATGTCTGTTTCTTGATTTTCTACATAACATTTTTGAACTGTGGTTGACCATGGGTAACTAGAATTGTAGAAAGTAAAGCCATAGATAAGTGGGAGCTACTGTATTTGGTATACAGTCAGCTCTCAGAAGATAAATAATTAATGAATAAATGGCTGAATACCTTATGCAAGGTACTATCTCAGTTGTTTTACATATATAATATCATTAATCTTTCTATGACATAGGTATTGTTCCTATTCCCAAAAAGAAACTTAAGTTTAGGAAGAAATTATCTCACTGGCTCAAGGTTGCATAGCTAACATCTTGCAGAACTGGATTTGAATCTTATTTCTAATTTTAACATCTGTACACTTGTCAAAACATTAAACTTGTAACATTTAATATGAAAGACTGAATTACAGAAGTGTAACTGAGATTGTGTTTATATATTAAATACTTTTTAGTTTATGCGTGGTGATTTAAAACAGAATTTTTTTCATTATGGAAATGAGAAAAAAAAGATTATAGAACTAAGAAGTGTACTTTAGAAATTTTTCACTGAACCATTGGAAGTACTTAATGCCCTTTACACACATCTGCAATGCTTTCAAATCCTATGGGAGTCTCCAAGATGTCTTCTAAAAGATACTATTGCTTTCATATCATGAACCAATTCTTGTTCATGGTCAAGATAAATTACAGATGGGCATCTTCATTTTTTGTTCTTCTTTCTGAAAGACAATATATATTAAGCATCAGAGAGTTAAAAAGGTCATAATTTCTGTGTTTAGGTTAATATATTTCTAATCTCTTTATTTTCTGCTGTAAACAAACTCCACCACCTTTCATTGAGATAATCTAGGTGCTTTAATGGAAGGGAGATTTAAAAAACTGTAGTTGAAACTTCAATCTTATTGGTTCATTTTTCATAAGTTTTATTTTATCTTACATTATTAGAGATTGATATATGTAAGCCTCTTCAAGTAGTACTCTGGATTCAAACTTCATGCATTATCTGAAAAATAAGAATCTTGAGTTACATTGATGCTGCCTGACAGCCAACAGTTCTGTTTGTCAGTGTTACCAATTTTACACTTCATTATTTGAAGATTTTATTGGACTTGCCCTTATTCATTTAGAAAAGAAACTTGAATGATAAGTTTAAAAAAGTAATAAGTGTGGGTCTCATAAACTTCAAAAATTGAGACAAGATTGAAATAATTGGCTCTGTAAAAAATGGTGAATATTTAGCTTCAGTTGAGTAGTCAGCTAATTGTGTGCTCAATTATAAGGGGAAAGGATAAAATTAAAGAATATGTACAAGATTCTGGAAATAGACTGCCAAAATTGAGTATTAGAATTTTATTATATTTTTAAGTCTTATACAGATGGATGTATACCCATAAGAAGTACAATTTTCACTTTGCTTTAGTAATTTGATTTTTTTTAACTGTAGTAAGAAATTGTAATTGAAAGTAACAGCTACTTGTATTGAATTTCTTTACCAGGAAAATTGTCTATCTTATTTGGGGTTTTAGTAATTAGGAAAAAAAACTAATCACTTCTTTTATATCATATATACAGTATATTCAGTAGCAATGTTCTGTTCAGACATATGATAAACACATCCATCTAGTATTCTGCAACATGGTACATTTCTACTTTATTATTTTTGTTTCCATATGTATTGAAGCTGTTCATGAAGGAGATATTCTAAATTAACTAAATTCCAGTAAAAAATATTAAGAATAAAGTTCAGTTAGTAGAATTCAGATATTTTGTTACTCCTTTGCTATAAGCATGTCTCAGTGGTCCTCACTTCGCTGAGTATAGTCTTACTGGGTTCAGAATTACTGTATATAGTGTTGGCTGGCTCCAGGCCCTTTGGTCAAGCATAGTTCCATTGTTCTTCCCTTGCTCTCAAATATCTTCATAGAATTCACTCATTCAAGAGGAACTGAGATGAGTTTCTTTTGATTCAGTTCACTCTTCACATTCTCCAGGGGAAAAAAAATATTCTTGAAACATTATTTTCATCATGATGCTAGTTTGCTCAAAATAGTCCAACCCATTCCAAATCTCCAGGTCTGGATTTCAATAAATCCCATTAATTCCTCCCTCCTCGTTTCCTTCCTCACCTGCCTCATTTTTCATTATTCTCGTACTTTGATTCATTAATGAAATCAAATTCATCTTCTTGGCATATCCACATAATGTTTATGTTAATATTCAGAAGGCACAGAGGAGAGGAAAGAGGATTGAAGAAGGGGACAGTGGAGGGGGAGAGAGGGGAGTAGAGGACAGAGGACGGGCAAAGGAGAGGGTACCTGGAGGAGGAGAGGCCAGCCAGGGCCTCTGCCTGTGCATGTGGAATCTCAGTAGAAATTTGAAGCCGTCTCTCATTCCAATGGAGACTGCCAACGCTGGTACACAGCTTCCTGAGGAAGCAGGGCTAGAAGACCCTTCTCCCTATTCACTGCCTCCCCCTTTTTCATGAAAAGTCTTGTTTTTCAGTGCAGTTCTGGGCAGCTGCCTTGGGGAGCAGGAGAACATGGGGAGATCTCTCATTGACTAGGAGAAACAAGTGTTAGTTTGCCCTGATTTCTGCTGCCCTTGAGAAGCCAATTGTTCCTCCTGTGCCAGTTCTTCTTCCAGAGAGAGTCAACATTGCCCTCCTGTGAACCCTGAATCCCATCTTCCCACATTTAATAACCCCCCAGCTCTGTGCCTGGGTCTTGTTGGCTTGGCCTCTGGGGCACTTGCTAGTCTTTCTCTGAGAGCTGTCAGCTCACCATTAAGTAGGAAGGCAAAGTGCCCCTTCCACTGAACTCTGTCAGACAAGCTTCTTTTCCTCAGATGTGCAAATTGAGTGTGCTTCCCTTGATGGGGGAGGTGGCAGGGAGCTAAGGTAAGGCTTACGGAACATTCAATTTTATAAAAGTTCTTTGCATCTGCTGAAATGAAGTTTTGCCCTTCCTCTGAGTTGGGAACATTTTGTCCTTGTTTTAAACTCATACAGCCTTTCAAATTTATATAATTGGAACACAATTAAATAAAAATATTAAAGCAACATCCTTATATAAAGGCAAAATGAGAAGTCACAACACTCTGAAACCTGTATCATAAATCTACAATTATATGATCATTTATGAAATTCTAAAAGTGTAAAAAGAAATAAAAAGGAAAGAAAAATGAGTTCTATTATTGCAGGGAAAATAGTGTTATATATAATCACCACTTTTCATGGGTCCTTCCCTGAATCTTAAGGTTGACTTCTCACAGCGGACAGGTTTGCTGAGGGAGAAATTCAACCCTGTGATGTCAGGTTCACATTGACTCTTTTTCAGTCTCAAGAGAACATTTTTTTTTTTTAAACTGTCAGAATAGAAGATTTTTCTCTGATACCCCCTGGAGCTTAAAAATTTTTGCCAGATATGTTCTTAGTACATCAGGAGGTCCATCTCATGATATAACCCCTCTGGTTTGGGTGTTTTAGGAAAAACTGTTGAGTTGATGCCCTGACCATACCAGAGGGGTGTGTTTTAGCATTTGTTCATTTCTATATATGTGTAATTGTTTCTAATTGCGAACGGTGGAAAAGGACAATGAGATAACTCATTAAGTCCTCATAGAATCTGGGTTTTCTTAAAAAATGCCTTAAAAAGACAATGCAACTATTAGGCTTTATCTTAATATAGAACATGCTGACCATGATTATGTCCCCTTTTCTTTCCTCAGGTGCACAGTAAATGTGCCTGGGTTCTTTGGAGGCTGGTTTTATGCATTGTGATTTCCACAATGGGCATGCTTTGTAACCTCTCCCATTTTTAGAGAGAATAAATCTGCTTCTTATCATACAGAGGTGTTTTGATATACATCTTAAAGAAAAAAGAAATGGACATCAAAGGGGAAAATAAGAAAGATAAGCATTAGGTTTGGGGGATTGGAAAGGATAAAGTATGAATCTTAATGACAGGACTTGGATATAAAGCACAAGGGATCTGACAAATCTGATAACCCATGATAGGGGCCATGATCTGGCAGATGGAGCAAAGCCAGGGTGGAACTCAATAAAAGGGACCCAGGAACGTGCTGAGAAGAGTCTAGTGAGGAGGACGGGCAAGATTAAAAACATGACTCTAGTTCCCTGGGATTGTCAGGAGGTTACCTGCCATGCTGATTTATCGTAAGATTTTAAAAATAGAATCACTCTGTGTATACCCATAACTCAGTTAACCATGCAAAGAATACTAATGTATATTTTATCTAGAATGGTGTTTGCTTTACTTAATAATTTTCATTTTCTGCTGTCTTATTTAAGAACTCAATTGGTTATTCAATCACAAAAAACTAGATCCAGGTAGATGGTAATGACCAATTTTATGCCTGACTTGAGTCTCCCATAATGTGCATATTTAAGAGAGAAAAGTAAAGACATCTGTGTTCATGGATTGAAATTATCAGTATTGTTAAAATGTCTGTACCACCCAAAGAAAGCTATAGATTCCATCTAATTCCTATCAAAGTACTGATACTATTCTTCATAGAATTAGAAAAAAACCCTATAATTTGTATAGGACACCGCCCCCCCCCAAACAACAACAACAACAACAAAACAACAAACAAAAAAACCCCTCTGGAATAGCCAAAACAATCTTGATCAAAGGAGGCATTAGAGTTCTACCTTCAGAATAAGCCATAAAGCCGTAGTAATGCCAATAGCACAGCATTGGCATAAGTACAGATACAGAGACCAGTGAACAGCATGGAGAAGTCAAAATGGAATTCAACTCATACTTATGTGACCAAGGGGCTAAGAATATGACTGTAGAAAGGGCAGTCAGCAGTACATGGTGCTGGGGAAACTGGCTGTCCGCATGCTGCATGAAACTGGACCCCATCTCTCACTAGTTACAAAAATCAGCTCAAAATGGATGCAAGATTCAGTGTAAGACCCGAGACTATAAAACTTCCAGCAAATAAAAAAACAAAAACAAAACAAAACATGAGGGAAAAACTTCAAGACAGTGGAAAGGGCAAAAGTTTTTTGGATGAAAATCCAAAAGCACAGAAAATAAATGGAAAATAGACATATGGAATTACATCAAACTGAAAATTTTCGGTATGAGAAAGAAACCAGAGCGAGGAGACAATCTGCATAACTGTAGAAAGTATTGCGAATCATACATGTGACCAGGGGTTAATATTCAGCATGTGGAAGGAACTAAAGAATAATTAAATAGCAAAAAACAACCCAATGAAAAGGCAACAGTCATGCAAACTGCTAACAGGTGTGTGGAAAGGTGTTCAACATGGCTAATCATTAGGGCAATTTACTTAATGGAAACTGCAATGATATTTTGCTTCATCCAGTAAAAGTGGCTGTAATTAAAAAGATAATAACGAGTGTTGGCGAGGATGTGGAGAAAAGGGAAACCTTGACACTGTTGGTGGAAGTGATCATTAGTACAACCAGGACAGACAGCATGCAGTTTCTATCTTTTGAGCTGATTGTTTGGGTACTAAAAATGTAAAAGTTTGATCAGGTATAACTCTGCT
>NW_026000164.1:7389621-7401242 GCF_001458135.2 Marmota marmota marmota | reverse complement strand
TCCTTTCTCCCTATCTGTTCCTCAGACCTAAATAGTTTTTCCTCAGATGTGAGCGGTTTTTCTTCCATCTCACTCATCTTCAGGGACAGGCAAATTAAAACAAAAGTGAAGCAAAACAAAAGAGGAATGTTAAAATGGCTACCCATCCTCTCTCCCTGCCTTCAGGGGCGAGCAGTTTACCTTATCACTTACCCTCAGTTGCTCCCTGTGTGAGCCACCAAATGCCGCAGTCTGGCTGGGCACAATTCAGGAGCCACTTGTCAAAAGAAACGAACTTTATTTTTAGAACCACACACGCCAAACAAAACCGCTCCTCAGGAAAAACCCTCAGAGCCCAACTGCCACCACTGGCTTCTCACAAGCCTCTCTCACAACCACAAGCCTCTCCACCTCCCACAATCCTCCTGCTCTTGAGGCTGATTGGCTGGGTCGCGTGGGCGGAGCCAAAAAAGTCCCCCAATGAGCAGCTCCATGGTCTGAAAGGGCAGGGAAACAGCCCAATGAGCATCACCGCAGAGGAGCCAATCAGGTAGATGTTGCTGGAGCCGCTGTGAGCCAATCATCAGCTGGCAGTCTGAAAGTTTGCTGGGGCCCCTTCGGCTGTGGCTCTCCATATCTGCCATGTTATTCTGCCTCACCTTGTGCCCAGAGCAATGGAGCCGGCTGTCTATGGACTGAGACCTCTGAAACTGTGAGCACCAAATAAAGTTCTCCTCCTCTAAAATTGTTCCTGTCCGATATTTTGGTCACAACAGTGAAAAAGCTATTTAAAACATGCTTCAATCAACTGAACAACTTGACAAAATATGCGAGGCAACTGCTTTCCAGTGCTGAACCTTAGGCATTATAGGATTGTCGTTCAGGAGAAAAAGAACATGCCACTTGTTTCTGGCTTTCAACACTGACACTCATCCTCGAAGGCTCTGTACCCTTGGGCCCACTCCTGGCCCACTCCCAGGAGTACTTGCATGGGTTACCTCATTTGTCATTTGCAATTCAAGAAGGGAGTAGTAGGTGACAGAGAAGTGGCTCACTCATTTCTTCTTGACCACAGTAGGTAAGATTTATACTCTATCTTCTGATGATCAGTGTCAACTTCTCCTAAAAAGGGAATGTTTGCACTTCCTGCATGCTGGTCTCTTGACATAGGAGCTCATGGCAGACTGACATCCGTACCTCAGTGTATGATAAAGCTCTTAAGATGGAGGAACATTCTCTTTTCATAGACCAGTGCCTCTAAATACATAGAATACAGATTTGCAGAGGTGAGAAGCACAA
Organism: Marmota marmota marmota; assembly: GCF_001458135.2. Taxonomy (NCBI): domain Eukaryota; kingdom Metazoa; phylum Chordata; class Mammalia; order Rodentia; family Sciuridae; genus Marmota; species Marmota marmota. Next base: position 7,399,964 of record NW_026000164.1, on the reverse strand, counting down.
ATTCCCTAAATGTTTTTATGAGAAAAATTGTAATTGAGGTCATTTCTAGTTTTTCCCTTTATTAATTTTCTACTGCAGCATAAGAAAACAACATGAACTTGGGGCTTAAAGCAGCATCTATGGCTGGCAATTCTGTGAGTCAGAATTCTGGAGTATCCGTGAGGCTCAGTTTGTGCCAGGATGCTCTATGGAAAAGTCTGCTTTTGGACTTATTCTCTCTCTCTCTCTTTTTTTTTGGGGGGGGGGGCAGAATTTAGTCCTTATGGTTTTAAGACTGAAGTGCTGTTTACCTTGCTTGTTGCCAGCTGGGGACAGGTCTCAATTCCTGGATGCCACCTGTATCTATTGCTGCATGGCTTTTTCTGTCCATAAGGCAGCAACTGCATATCAAATCCTTCTAGCGCTTAAAACCTCTTCTACCACAAGCTGGAGAATTCTATTTGATTTTTAAAGAGCTCATGTGATTAGGCCAGACCATCTAGAATAATCTCCCCAGTTTATAGTCAACTGTGCTATGTAATCACAGAAGTGAAATATATCATATCCATGGTCTTGGGAATTATGCAGAGTGTATACACTGGCAGGGGTGGGTGGGTGTTTAGAAACTATGGAGGCCAAGTGAGAATTCTACATACAACATACCTGTTAGTCTTGGGCTTTTAAATTGAAGGTGTAGCCACAAATACAGATTGTTGATTTAGTATGTACATTGCATTCTCAAAATAGGTCTCATTCTTGTAAAACAGGGCCTCTGAGTGAATTTCAGTCATTCCTTTAATAGGCTGTTCTATGCTCCATCATATTGGAAGCTTCTGAGTGATAGCAACCAACACAGGTTCCCCCAAATTACACCACATCCTGCTCTTCCTTTATGTAATGTGGGTTATTATGTTGGTTCCCATGCTTCAGAAGCTATATGAGCAGGGAACATAACCCATATCCAAATATGGGTCTATCCTATCAAAATGAATCTTCATCTCTTCCTGGTTGTAAAGCATTCAGTGTGTAGTAAACTGGTCACAAATGGTTGGTCTTGGCCGATAATGCCCTGTGAGGGCCCTCTGTTGATGGTGAATGGGATGCTGGGTAGAGGGAGCACTTGGATCAGTGCGAATGTTGGAGCCTGTTAGTCCATGCATGGCTTCTGCCCCTGCCACTGTGCCTACTGTCTTCATGTGTGCCCTAGCCAGGGTTGGGTAGCTGATGACAGAGACTGGCGGCAAGTGGCTGAGTCGTTTGGTTAGCCTTTCCTTTGTCTGATGGTATGTTCTTGTCCATAGCGTATGACACGAAGGTCTTCATGTTTATTGCTCACCCCCATTTGTCTGTTTACATGCCTGCAGCTCAGACCTCCTTGCCATGGGTGTTTCAATATTTTTCCTTTCACATTCTATTTCCCATATACATATATAATATACGTAAATGTTATATATGTATTTACATATACAGAAAGTATGTATTATAAAATATAATATAAATAGGTATTCGCATATGTAGAGTATATATTATAAAATATAGTATATATAAATATGTATACACACAATACAAACACACACATGTACACTAATATACTTTTGGCCACTTCTCACACAGAATGAGTGAACAGGTACCTGAAACTGCTCTCTGGAAGATTTCCCACAGAACTGTCTTTCAATGACGACTCTGAGAGGATGTGCACTCACCTATCTGGATGGGGCATCTATGAACCAAGTTCAGATGTTTTACCTTCTTTTGTACATGAAAAGAGTACAGCACAGTGAGATCACCTATCCAAGGTCACAGAGGAGCATTGGCAGAGCTAGAATGAGAGTCCAAATCTTACAATTGTCAATCTGATGAGCTCTCTGTTCTGGTGGCTTTTCCTCAATGAGATAATCTCCTCTGAGCAGGTTATGTTATAATTTACTGCTGCTTGTTGGCCTTTTGCCCAGGAGGTAAGAGGGAGACAGATCCTGGGGAGAGTAAATGTCACTTTGGGAGGATAGCTTTAGGCAACTTCTTTGAGAAGGGAGGAAGGCTTGCTTCTCCTTTAAAAGGGAGGACTGAGGGAGAAGTGGACTGCTTTTGCAGTCCTGAAGGTTTAGGGGCTTCTTAAAATTCAAGATTTGGGATTCGCCAATCTCACTTGTTGGAGTCCTGTTTTCCCCCAGGTAGAGCTCTGAGCTTGTCACAGCAGACCCACATTTGTTGGAATTTAACAATTCCTGGAGCTTAGTTACTTGACTATTAAGTCCATGGTTTGGGACTTAGCTTTCTATGTCTTTTTTGCAGCAGGCTTTGAGAGCTCTATGCTATGCTACCAAGGAGGTGTTCTGCAATATGACCAATATGATTCTGCAACACATTAGCCCAAAGGACTTAAAATCAGCATACTCCAGTAATGTAGCCACGTCAATGTGTATAGCTAGACTATAGAATCAACCTAGGTGTCCCTCAATAGATGAATGGATAAAGAAAATGTGGTATATATACTCAGTGGAATATTACTCAGCTTTAAATAAGAGTAAAATTATGGCATTTGCCAGTAAATGCTTGGAGTTGGAGAATATCATGCTAAGCCAATCCCACAAAACCAAAGGCCAAATGTTTTCTCTAATATGCAGATGCTAATTGACATTAAGGTGGGGGGGGGCACTAGGGAAGAATAGCGTTACCTTTGATTAGGTAGAGGGAAGTGATGGGAGAGGAGGGGAGGGGATGTGGGGACAGGAAAGATAGTAGAATGAAATAGACATTATTACTTTATGTGTATATGTGACTACATGACCAATATGATTCTGCAACATGTACACTCAGAAAAATGAGAAATTATATCTCATTTATGTATGATATATCAAAGTGCATAAAAGCATTCTACTGTCATGTATAACTAATTAAAACTAATAGAAAAAATTAAATCCCTAAGAAAAAGGAAAGATAAATTATCAGAATTTTTCTTGAGTTTTTGCACAGAAATCTTCAATGGATATTTCCTAAAGTTTGGTGCCTTTTCTCCATTGATTTCTTCAAGTACTCTCTTCTACTTTTGGGATGTTTAAATGCTCTTTCTCCAACTACACAGGCAATCTGCTTCAGTTTTGTCTGACTCCAGAGATTTGAAGCATTTTATATACATAGCTTTTTAATTCTACCTGGTCAGCTTTCTCATACAAACAGCTACTATTGGCTGATTTCTGTGAGCTGCTGTCAAAAGTCCACTGTTGGTGAATATTAGTTCCCCAAAATAAGTTGTATGATATTTGATTTCCTGTACATCACAGTGTCTACTTATGATGGCAATGTTGGAGATTGAAAGCTCAACTTGTTTAGAAAAAATCCAAGTGTTCATATTCAGATTTATACAATTATCTTAATACACCATGAGTGACATTGTTCCTCTTTCCTACTACTGAGGATCCATTTTGACCAGAGCCAAACAATATATCTCCCATTTCACTGTATTTTTGTCAACCATCAATGACTTCAAGCTAGCTTGAAGTTTGGGGAGGTATTTTGGACCTGGAATAGGTAAAACCATGCATCTAGACATGGTAGGCAGCCACATAGGCACTTTTCAGCGCAAGCAAACATACTGCCCTGTATTTATTACTTTACTATTTTGTTCCTAACAGATGAATGGTTTTTGCCAGTTCTCAAATGTATAGCTATTTAGTAGCCAGAATGAATGTGACACTCTCTTAGGCATTTTCCAAAATTAAAGTATTTGTCCTTGTTTTTTCATCAAGCTAACTTTGGGCTCTTTTAAGTAAAAGGCAGAGAATTCATAAAATGAAGAAAATTAGGAGGCTGTGATCTCCTTAATTTCCACAAAACATTAATGTAAAACATTTGAATTCTCTGCTGTTTCACCTCTCCCCTTTCTCAACAGACTCTTTTCCTCACATCTATGCAAAATCAGTTTCCCAAGGCAGACACAGAGAGTTTTGCCCATTATCAAGAATCTTTCTCAAGGAGGAGAGGTTTATGACCTCTTTTATTACACAAACCATTAGCAGGGTGATGGCAAAGCACTGCTCCATTACTCTATTGGAGGAAGGTTTGAGGGCCTTTCCCATTCTTTATTACCAACATTATGTTAGCAACTTTGCAAGCATCAAATGTCTTGCAAAAACATGCATTTTAAGGTTAAATATGCATTTTCATTGTGTTAAAATATAATAATATGCAATTTAACTTTCTGAGAAAAGTACACACAGATTTTGATGTAACTTACTTGGGAATAATAATAGTTAACAGTTCCAATTGTTTCGTTCACTTTTTTCCAGATAAGAACAAAATTATTATTATATTTATGGTAGCTATTAAGGGAACATTGGATGTACAATGTGGCATTTTATTAAGTATCCACTATGACAAATCAAGTGGGAGGTGTAGTGAAGTTTGTCAAAAGTCAAGCCCAGCATCAGAGAGCTTGACTATGTAATCTAAAGATCTCAAGGGGCTTTACTCAAACAGAATACACATATTTCTTATGAATAATTTACGCCTATTAATGTATTGGTATGCCAAAGTAAAGAAAATAATTCTCTTATGAAAGAGGAATTTGGAAGTTTATACTTAGGTATAACTGAGTTGAATGGTTTAGCTGTCAATTTCAATTGTATTACCCACTGTTGTAAGGTGGTAATTTAGATCCCTTTCTGTTCCTGAGGTGGGCAGGAATTTCAGCTGGAATAACATGTTATTGGGAACAAGGCACTGAATTCATTGAGGCAAAGGTATAAGAAGGCCTCATTTTAACAGTGCAACTCTGAAATCCCAAGGAAGGAGGCTAGGTCAAATAGTCTGTACCGTAATTGAGAGGAGGGATGTTGGGCAGTCTAAAGAGTCAGCTTTGGGGAATTTCAGTGTTCAGGAAGAAAATGCTAGAATCCCAAGGAGGGTACTGATGTATGCCAAAAACAATCTAATAGTAATGAAGGTCCAGTCGGCCTAGGGTAGCAGTGCTGGTGTTCTCTTGAAGTTCCATCATTAGACTCACCTCCATTGTAAGACGTGCTTGCTAATGACACTGTGCAGAGGGAAGTCCATAGTACTCCCTGCATCTCCTCTGAGCATTTTACTTGTTTGGAACTAGGAACTGAAGATGGACACTGATTAGAGGAGTTTTCCAGAAGGGACATTGACCACTATTGTCAGTGGGTTAGTTCATGAGCCTCTGGAATCAAGGAGTTGGGATGACCAGAAGGGTTAAAGAGCACTGAAGGCACACAAGAGTTCAACTGAACTTGAATGTGGATCATAAAATGGAATCCTACCTACCTGTACTGAAGTGGAGCTCTGGGCCAGAAACACTCCCTCACATGAACGGGATGTGGGATCACCAAACTTGTATACTCCAGCACTTGACAAGATAGAAGATTCTGCTCACTATCTAGGTAAACAATCCATTCTTATCACCCACCTCCAGGCTTATTTTATCTTTTAGGTATAATCAAATATGTCTACTGGTTCTCTTGGCCCACCCTTCCCCAGATCAATTACCCACCTAGAACCACTTTCTCCCTGGTCAAGGTGACTTACTATGGCTCTTCTCCATGGATGGCTATGCTGGTCTTCATACCAACTCAGCCACACTGTCATTCATTTTTTTTTCTCTAGGATTGACATTTTCTGACAGCCCCTTCCATGTTCTCAAAATAAGTTTGGAAAAGGATCAGGTGATCCTACTTTGCACATGTGCTTTGTAACATACCCTCTCTCTTGTTACTAGTTCTTCACCTGCCATTCAGGAAATTATATCCAAAAAGAATCTTCTTAGCCCTTGGGAAAGACTCTAGTTATGAAAATTTAGGCAAGCTAGAAGGTTGGCATGAGTGAGTCTTCCTGGAGTTTCCATATTGTTATTAGTAATAACTTACTACATAGGTTCACAAGGTGGGCTCTGATCATATTACCTAAATGAAAAATGGGAATACAAAACCAGTTGAGGAAACAGAACTATGTTAAATTAGTTTAGAGCTTCTCTCAGATTATGTTGTGCTATCTCTTAAGAGAACTTCTGCATCTGTTCAATCTTAGATTTTATTTATTTATTTTTTATTTTTTGGATAAACCCAGGCTAACAGAAAAATTGCAAGGAATTCTTGGTTTTGTTCTAAGCCATTTGAGAGTAAGTTGTTGGATTGATGACCTGCCACTCCTGGAAATTTTAGTGTATTTTTTCCTACAGAGTGCAATGTTCTCTCGCATAGCCATGGTGCAAACATCAGAGCTCTCTCTGAAGTTACCGAGAAGCACTATTGCCACCGCGTCTCGGGCCACATTTAACTTTTGCCAGCTGTTCCAATATTGTCCTCTGTAAAAAGAGTGTGGATAACAGTTCAGTATTTGTTAGAGTGTTTCATGGGTCTCCTTCAATCTGAAAATGTTTTTAAGCCTATCATTAATTTTCATAACCTGACAGTTTGCAAGATTAAAGGAAAATTATAAGATCGACCTCCATTTGGGTTTTCCTCATGCTTCCTCGTGATTAAATGTAGCTGGTGCCTCTTTGTCCAGGGATAGTATGAAACCAATGGTGTGCTCCTATTCTACATAGAACATGATTTTGATTTGTCCCACTTCTGGGGATATGTTTGATCACTTAGGGTGGAATCTATTAAGATTCTCTGGGAAAAAAATTAAAAACAAAACCTCTAGTATGTTCTGGTTAAATATTTTGTAACAATTATTTTGAGATAAGTAAATATTCTGTCCTTCACAAAACTTGCAGTTTATATATCAGTATGGGACTCAGAGCTTCCTATTTTAGTCAGTAGTTTATATTCCATATTAATCATATTTCATTGTCATTTATTTTGATGCCCCAAATAGGTGCCTCTTCAAATAACCTCCCTTGTGTTTTGACATGTATTCCTCCTCACTGGTTGGCACAGGATGTTGAAGGGCTAGCTTATCCTTCACTTGGCCGGCAGAAGCCCTGCACTCAGCCCTTTCTCTAAGATCTGGCTCCTTTTAGTGGAGAATGGGAGAATGGAGTTGAGAATCCAGGCTCTGGCACCAGGTGTGCTTCCCGCTGTTGAGGTGCGCAACTCTCTGACCCCGCCTCTCTCTCAACAGAGCGAAGGAATATGTGGATGAATATATACCTGCCACGCATGTGAACATTTATGTCCATATTTATTTCTATAAACATCTCTATACGTAAATGTATGTGCATATGCTCAGGAAATACCTTCAATTTCAACTCCATGTCTCAAGGTTTATTCCCTTTTCGTGTGTGTACTCCTCTCTCCAGATGTGAAAAAAAATCTTATCACACCAAACATACTTACTTATTTAGTCAAATTCCTCATGCCCCTTGCTCTTGGCCTTGTATCTAACGATTTGTCACAGCTACTGCCTCTTCCCCCATGTGGACTTCCATCCATCCTAATTGCTCTGATACCCTGTGCAGGACCACCCTCTACCTGTGCATATGCCTGGTCATCCTACTCTGGTCACCCCACAAATATGGGTATGATCCTCATCTGGCTTGAGTGCTGACAGTCTGCACTAGACTGTCCTCTGGACACTCTTTCACTGTGATTGGGCTCCAATAAGCCAAACCAGGGTACCCTTCCTGTAGGGCTCCTCCTCACTCTTGGAGGCCCCTGACATTCCCTTTGGTCACCATGACGACCTACCCATTGCTTCTTCCATTCCTGCACAAACACCCACCTTGCTTGGTCCCATCAGATGACTTTTGCATTAGGAAAAAAAAAAAAGAAAAGAAGAGGAAGTGGAAGAAGAAAAAGAGCTGTGTTTAACCATGTTTGACTGTGGTTCACAGAGTTTCCTGTAATTGGTATCTAATTTGAATCTGAAACTTGTGTAATTTAGATCTCACAATAATGTAACTTTAAATGTATATACATGTTAAAATCTGAATAAACTCTGTATTTTTGATTCAAATTATAAGAAAATAAGTGATGTTAAATAGAGCTTATTAATAGTTACATATGAGAAATTGTTTTCTGCAAGGACCTTCAAATAACTTCCTTTCTGAATTGCTGTTTTTGTATATGTAAACATGCAATATATGCACATGCATTTTGGAATAGGTATTGAGAAAACATAAACTCTAGAAAAATCACATGATTGTTCATTGAGGAATACTGTGAATTTTATATCGGAAGTAAAAACTATCTTGAGCACAACCTTACAAATATTTACCAAAACACCTAAAATGGGAGCAATAAGCCAGTTTTTATTTAGAAATTTTACAACTCGTATTTTGCAGTTTTAGGGTCTCTGCACACAAGAAATCTCTTTAACTGAACTGTTTCACAGATGTTCAACAATGGCTTTGAAAACCAGCAAAATCTAAATGTCTTTGTAAAATAATGGTTTTGGTATTTGGTTAATTCTTTTTTTTTAAAGAAAGCTATTACTTAACAGCAAACTGGCAGTCATTAAATGTCAGCTTCACTTTAAATATCATACTTTTTCTCTTCAGTGAAGATAGGTGGGGGTAGCTTTTCATTTCTGCTCACACCAGAATCAATTCTGAGCAAACTCACTGAAGGTCTGCAAATGAAAGGGTTTGACGTGGTTGTAAAGTAGAGCAACTAAAAAGATTAACTTCAAATTTGCTTTCTAAGAACCCACTTCTTATTCCCCTCATTTTCAAATTAAACACATTGAGCAGTGCTGTGCAGCTGTAAAACCCTGCTCTTCTGTCAGGAAGACTTGCTCACCAGTTTTCTGTCAGGCCACAGCTATGTAAAGCCTCAGTCTCTTGTTCCCAGGGCTATTTTTAAATCCCTCGTGGGACGCTGTCATCCTCAAGGCTGGACGCAATCTCCTTGCCACCATAATCAACCCACATTCAAGCTCATCTTGGAAACCCTTGTTATTCATAATTAATTTCTAAATTCTCTTATCTCTTTTCTAATCAATTTTTAGCTGCTGAAGGAGCCACAAATTGCTCACAATAATGATGGCTACCATGAGATACGGAAAAGAGGTAAAAGGCATGGTCGCTGCCCTATAAGTCACCATTTAATGAGGAGATGAAGCTGACATACACCCCAGGGGCAGCACTAGTCGAAAAGGCAATGGGTTGGTTAGGTTAATATTTTTATGGCCAGGCTCAATAATTGCGAGTTGTGAGGGAGGAGTACAAATGAAGGTCCATCTACAATATGTTTCTTTTTAAAAAATTATAGAAAAGCTAGCAAACTGTTAGTAGAATATATTTTCCCACTTTCAGTGGCAAAGGGTATTTTATAATGATGGAATAAAAAGAAATTTGTCCAAAGCTTTCATACTCATATAACTGAAAGTTGATAGAATACCAGTGATAACTGATTTTATTTATTACTGAGTGTGCCTGATGTTCTTCCAAGAGGCTGATTAGTGTTTAGATGATAAGAAAATAAATACAACAAATACATATATAACTAATCATCAATCATATACCCCATCATATTTGACTTATGTTCTTCACTTTAGCTAAACCATTAATTAGGTCATCGAAATAAAGATCTTCACATACTTTCTAGTTACAATAATGATTAAAATAATGAACACAATTGTATTAATAAACTGAATTTGAAAGTATTTTGTTAAAATAAGGATCAATTGTTTAAAAAATTATTTTATACTCGAATGTTCAAAATTACTCCAATTTTCTATTTTAACAAATGACTAGCTGAACATCCATAATTTATAATTAATAAATGTCAAAAACTTAGGTCAACATTTAAAGTTACAATTTAATTTATTTTAAAAGTGGTATTTAAGTCTTATTAAATATTTACAATTTAGCATACATTGTCCACCTAGTAGCCCATGTAAACAGTGTGCATCTTTCTGCTTGCCTGCTATATCCTCTACAATGCAATTATTGTAAATAAATTTAAGAATGTGAGCATTTTAACATTGTACAAAGCTTGTAGTCACTATTAACTTTTGCAAATGCCATGCTAAATTATGATTACAAACTACCAATCAGTTCAGTAATTGAAGTAAGAAAAGGTACTCTGGGCAGTTGGTGGGTGGAAATGATACTTCCTTATGCAAGATTCCATTGCAATCATGCAAATGGAGAAGGTTTTGACACATTAATTTATCTTGTCTCTTACCAAAGCACATCTGTGCTGAAATGCCCTTGTGCTCAAAGGTAGTGTTCTTACCACACGGTGGTAGTACCACAGCCTAAAACCTTGATGGAGTTACCTGTAGTCAAATACTTCATGGGGAAAAAAAGGTGGACAGTAATTTCTCTAGGGCCAGAACAGTATTAGTCACAAAAATGGATATTTAAGTTATAGGTAGCCAGTGCTGTCTACTGGATCTGAGTCATAAATCTTGTGCTCTTTTGTGAGTGGAGTGTGTTTGTGTGCGGGGCGGGGGGG
>NW_026000164.1:7378587-7389598 GCF_001458135.2 Marmota marmota marmota | reverse complement strand
GGAGAACAGAGAAACATAGGGTCCTTCTGAAGCTCAGAGTTCCAAGCAAGGATTTTCTTGCCTATGTCTAAGTTAGTCTAGTATCTGGGGAACTGGAAACATCCAATAAATTAGGATAAGACTTTTTAGGATGAATGGTAAGTGAACCAAGCCTTGGAAAATATGTGAGATTTAGACTGGAAACCTAGGCAGGGAAAGAGCATTCTGGGCAGAGGTAACAAATTCTGAGAACAAATTTATTGTGACAACCCATAAGACATGCCTGATGAGAGAGGAGAAATAACACAAACGGATGGAAAAAAATAAAGGAAAAGAAATTGATTTTACATCTTAGATAATTGGTTCATTTGCTGTGGCATGCTAATAGAGGCAGGTAGTAGCTGGAAGGGCAAAAGATATTTTCAACAGCCACCAGGAGGAATGCAAGAGAACAGAGAGAAGTCCAAGTGGGATTGAGGAAGGCTGGGATAGATGCTGGCTAGCCCTGGGGCTGGAGGATGTCTGGGAAGGGAATAGACAGGCATAGGTCTGTGTCTATTTTCTTCCTAATTTGAATATTGAAATTCAAAAATGAAAATCCCTTTCATTAAAGACTTACTAATTTCTATGTTTAGATTGAGTATACGAAAAATGCACTTTTACATACTCACTGGAGAGCCAAGAGTGTAAGGGTTAATTAAAGTCAGGGATGATGGGAGAAACTCTTCTCTCCACATTTCTTGGTAGATTTCACTTTATATTCTTAAGCAATTCTATGGCCTCTTCTTTTGCCAATTTTCCTGAACCTTTGTCTTGTATCCTTATGTTATGTGGCCTTCAAGACAAAGCTGAAAGATATAGGAAGCAAATTTGAAGAGCTCAATTTAATAAGATTAGATACCAATAGTAGTTATAAGCCAGCTTTCTGGCTAAGAGCTTGCAGCAGAAAATGCTTTAATATTAAGGTAAAATGATTAGGCTTAGCTCAGGTTTGTTATTTTTCTAAGTTGCAATGGGCAGGTTAAATTCTCCCCAAAGTCCTAGGTCAAGCTGTGACATTTCAGGACCTCTGATGGATTTGATAGTAATGGCAGTATTGTAGGAATGGTAGATTATTCTATATCAAGGATGTATTCTAAGTCTTTCTCATGCCAGCCCAGGGAGTTTTTTTTTGTTTTTTCAGAAGTTCAGAAGTCCAAGGATTTTTTTTTCTGTCCTAGGTTTTCATGAGCATAAGTTTAGGGAGCTATATTTCAAAGTAAGTGAATAACTTCTTCCTATACGCTCTCCTCACACACCATATTGTTTTTGTCATTCCATAAATCAGTTACATGGAGTGGAAGATTTGTTTAATTTATGTTTAACTTGAAATTTGCATGTCTGTGTTTGTGATGTTTGAGTTCCAAAAGAAAAATACTTTATTATTTTGAAGTAAAATGTGTTTCAGAATTACTTGGAATAACAGAAGACTTATAGGACATTAACATAAGTAATGTGAATGTGAATACCTAATCAATTTGTTAAAAGTGAAATGTATGGATTAGTTTTACATAAGGCTAGAAAAGGAATGCTATAAATAATATACATGCATATACACATAAAAGAACATCATATATTTGTGGGTATGTACATATGTATATCAATATGTGTGCATGGAGATGAACCAATAATAATATACATGATATATAATTAAAATATAATTGGAAAGAACACCTTGGAAAGAAGTTATACCATTCTTAAGCAATTGTAATTCATGCTGTGATTCTCAGTAATACATTATTTCCTTGCGAGGAACTCACATCAAATCTACAAATATTTTTTTCAGTGCCTTACCCACAGGACTCTCTGAGGGGCACTGACATTGTACATCATTATGGGAGATTATACAAGCTTATATGGAATTAGCTGGCCATTTATGCTATATTTCAGCACTTTGTATTTGGAAAATACATGGCAAATGGGATGCTACTCATGAATCTTGTATGGCAAGCATGTATAGTAGACTCATGCTATGCATGGTTTATTATTGTTAAGGAGACAGTATTTGAGGCAGAAGTTTTTAATGAGTAAACAATTGTCAACTTCCCAGCTCATCTAAGAGAAACAAAATTGATGTCTGCTTTAGGAGATCACCAATAAAAATGCTAACAATGTGGCTCAGTGGAAGGCTGCCAAAGTCTAAGAAATAGAGTTTAAGATTTGGTAAAAGCCAAGGCCAGAGGAACTGTCCTTTCCAGCCAGTCTCCAGAGTAACAGAGTTTCCCAGTTGACCCAGGGGTGATGCAGTTGCTAAAACAGAACTTATCTGATTGAAGAAGCAGCCTGGGATAAGAAAGCAAAGGACAATGTACTAAGAATTGGTGGAAAGAGAAACTTTGAAACAGGCTGGTTATGTTGCCAAAAAACCAAAATAACCCAATCAATAAATAGGCCAAGGAACTGAACAGAAAATTCTCAGAAGATGATATGCATTCAATCGACAAATATATGAAAAAATGTTCATCTGTAGCAATTAGAGAAATGCAAATCAAACTACTTAAGATTTCATCTCACTCTGGTCAGAATGGCAGCTATTAAAAAAACAAACAACAATAAATGTTGGCAAGGATGTGAGGAAAAAATACACTCATACATTGCTGGTGGGACTGCAAATTTGTGCAGACAATACAGAACACAATATGGAGAATCCTTGGAAAACGTGGAATGGAACCACCATTTGACCCAGCTATCCCACTCCTCGGTCTATTCCCAAAGGACTTAAAAACAGCATACTACAAGGAAACAGCCACATCAATGTTTATAGCAGCACAATTCACAATAGCTAAACTGTGGAACCAACCTAGATGCCCTTCATTAGATGAATGGATAAAGAAAATGTGGTATACCTACACAATGGAATATTACTCAGCAATAAAAGAGAACAAAATCATGGCATTTGCAGGTAAATGGATGTAGTTGGAGAATATAATGCTAAGTGAAGTTAGCCAATCCCAAAAAAAGCAAATGCTAAATGTTTTCTCTGATTTAAGCACTCTGATTCATAATGGTGTTGGGGGGGGGGGCAATGGGAGGATTAGATGAATTCTAGATAGTAATTCCAATAGTCTCTGAAACCACACTGGCATTTTGGCTCTTGGTTAGGTTCTCTTAAGACCAACAAGAATTTTTTTTTTATAATAGTAAAAGAAAAGTGAAATGTAGCAAAGGGGAGGGAGGTGGGATAGGGGTAGGAAAGACCGTGGAATGAGATGGACATCATTACCCTCAGTACATATATGAAGACACAAATGGAGTGACTTTACTTTGTATACAACCACAGATATGAAAAATTGTGCTCTACATGTGTAATATGAACTGAAATGCATTCTGCTGTCATATATAACAAATTAGATAAAGAAATTTAAAAAAAGATCCCATTTATGCAAATACATGCAGAATAATGTTTGGCCAAATCTCTGGATGTCCTGTTGTTTACTCAAGTTGAGGCATAAAATTAATCATTAAATCTGTATCAAATCTTTATATACATATCTATATTATATGTATCTTATATATATTTTTGGAAAAAAAGGAAGCTTGAGGTTTACCTTATACTTTCAGAAATTAAATTTAAGCAAGTATTTATTGAGTGGAGTACTATAAAAAATCTGCTTAATAGAGATACTATATTCAGTGATAATTCTGTTAGATTTAGAAGCGCTGGTCAAATACTAACTTTCTGCATACATACTTTATTTTCTCATGTTTTCAGTTAATGAGAAACAGGTTTTGTAAAAATTAAAATAGATTGCTTATGTATCCATTAGTACCTCAAGTAAAGCCATTTTCAATGTTTGAAAAAAAAAAGTTGTAGGGTGTGTCTACTGATGTGAAAGACATAGCACAACAGCCCCCCTCCCTTGGTGTTTGCCTAAATCGTGGATCATTCATATCCTCGCCCCTTTCCTGACCTGTGCAGTGTGTGTAGGAGGCTGCCTCAGCTACTGTGATTTTCCTGAGTCTTGTTCTCTTGATCATGGCTCACTGATCCAGGTGTGGATTTCTGATCACCACAGGTCAACCAGATTTACTTTCTTAAAAACATGGAGATTGGACCTGTGTGATTGCCAGGGCAAAACCCATCCACTTATGATGGTGTCTTGAAGAATTCCCTTCAGAGAGTCCTGGGCTGAAGTATTAACTCTAGTACATACTGGGAAATAAAATCTACCAAGAGTCTCATTTTTCCTATTTATATAGGGCAGCAACATTCTATCCTCCACAATTTCATCATGACAAAATGTAATGCAACCTGTATAAATAATCAGTTGGGTGAATGACGAAGGCAGGGCTCAGTGAGTCTTAGTCTTCTTTCAATCTATTCTCTTTTAAGAATAGTAATTCCAAAAGTCTCTGAAACCACACTGGCATTTTGACTCTTGGTTAGGTTCTCTTAAGATCAACAAGAATTTTTTTTATATATAATAGTAAAAGAAAAGTGAAATGTAGCAAAGAGTTTTAGTAGCTGTATTCCCTTTATTTTGTACTCAAAAGATGGGACTCAATGGAAGGGAGGAAGAATTGTCCTTAAATATAAAAAAGCCTAAGGGTATCTATTTGTTGTATGCTTTAAAGTAACACAAAAATTGATAGGGTTTGTGTTGGTTTCAGAATCCAGTGGGAAATGACCGTATCTTTAATTTATTTCAGTTAAACACAAATATCTGAGCACCTGCTCTAGGATTTAAGGCCTAGGGAATATAAACACTGAGGTTGCTAAACATTGCACTGTCCTCTTTTCCTATTAAATCTGAAAGTGGAGTCAGCATCACTGAAGAAAGAAGTCATGTGGACACAGAATTATGGCAGAAATAGTAAAAGGGAAGGGAAATAAAATCTAGCAACTGCTCTAACCTGGATCTAGAGTGAAGGGACAGCAAATTAATGTAAGGTGGTGGAGACAAAGGTCAGAACTTTTAGTAGAAAATTCAGATCTCAATTTAAATGGAAACACTTTAATTTTCACCTGTGTGTTAGTGAGTGGACAATCTCCACTGCACCTTGACCATGTGAACTCATACTACCTCAATCCTCCTATCTTTGCAATGACAATATTGGCCCTCAAGTTTCCTGGCTACCCTGAGCTTTAAGAGAGGAAAGCATTTGGGCTCTGAGATTTGACCCTGGGAATTTCTCTTCATTGTCCTTTTCATAGTCTGACATCAAACTTTGGTTTGATCAACAATGATATGTATTATCGTCTTCAGATGGGCTAAGGGATTATTACTTGGCCTGAGGAGTTCCCATATTGCTTCACAGGAGGCCATATGATCCTGCTCTTGGACTAGCTCAGTGGGACTAGGGCTCCCGCCCTTGGGGGGCTCTTTCCAACCACTAAGCTCGTGCATGCAGGTACACCTCTGCCTCTCATGGTTTTATGAAGGGGGTTGGGCATGCTGAGCTGTCTGTTCTTTTATTTGTACATTGTCATTAATAGATCTCATTACAAACCCTTGTGACATTTATACTGGGGGTCACCAGGCACCTTGCATGGCAAGTAGACACAATATTAGGTGCATAGATGATATAGTCAAATGTTCACTTATATTTAATTTTTAAATTAAATGACACATTTTAAGGCACATGAAATATATTAATTGAGAAATGTTGCTGTTTTACCCTAATATTGTAAAATAGTTTTAATCAAACTCCAAACTTGCATCTTCTTTATACCAGTGCCCTGCCATCCCTGCAGCAGCATTTTGAGCAATCTACCACGTTTTTTTTTTTCCATGCCACTTTATCTTGCTGTCTTGTGTGAGATATTGCAATTTTTATATCTGTGTATGGAGCTGTCACTGGAAATTTTATCTCAAGCCCCAGCTTTAGGACATTTGGATTTTTATTCATCCTGAGTGTGCATATATGTGATCTCTATTGCTTTTTCAATAGATCTTTAAAAGGCTTGTTTAAGATGACAACTGCAGCAGAATCAGCCAGTGTACACCAAAAATTTGTTCTCTATCTTACAGTGCTCACAATAATCACTAGCCAGTGGCTTCCAGAGCCAAAACACATTTCCAAACCCCTTCCAAGCAGGTTGTGGGTGCCATGTGACTAGTTTTGCCAGTGCGAGACCAGGAGAAACACGGCACATCACTTCTGGAGGGGACATGATCAAGGGTGCACCTTGACCACATTCTTTTTCCCCATTTGAGGGCTAATCAGCAAACTTTTCCTGTACAGGGCAATATAGGAAATGCCAGCTATACGATTTCTGTTCCACCCACTCTAGTCTGCTGTGGTATTATAAACACAGAACAATACATGAAGAAATGGGCAGAACTGTGCTCTGTAGCTGTACTTTGCTGATCCATTCTCTAGGGATTGGTGGTGGCACCAACTAGAAACAATCTGGGACCTGAGTCTCCCTGGAGGAACATCTCTGGGCATTGGGGAAGGACCTTAGTTTGTTATTCATTTGGTAAGGCCTAAACTTTCATTGTGTTAAATAGTGAAAATTGGGGGAATTGTGAATTTTGTACTGTTTAGCAGTCCCCTGATATCAAATTCAACAGGAGAGTTGGATTACTTCATGTGAATTATATTTTTGTTAGCTTTTTTAAAAACATCTATTGGGGGGGGACAGATTAAATTATTCAAAACTAAAAAGTTTTTTCAGACAAATATATTTTCTCCAAATAGTACGTCTACTCTCCAAAATAAAGTAAATGGCAGTGTCCCTTGTAATGTAATAGATTCTGTTAAAGCCCAAATATAAGATGACCCCTTTTCAGGGGATAATTTTAGGGGAAAATTCACTTTATATTTCAGTAAATGTGGCTGAGTACTTTTGTAGCTTTTGTGGCACCAGGTGTTGGAAACTAAAAAATACAATGTCAGGGTTAATTGTATCAAAGTCTGACTGAAACCAAATCATTTCTCTTTCTCAATAAGAATCTGTGTTTTATTGTAGAAAGAACATAAACTTTGAATTAGGATCGACGTTGATAAACTGTTGGGTCCAAATTTAGACAGCTTCTTTAACCTCTCTTAGTTCAAACGTTTACCTGGAAGTGGGGAACCTCACCTCATGGGAGGACTTTGAATCTCAAATAAGGTAGGCCTGATCCTCCATCCAAGCTCAGTAACATATCTTGCTATGTCCTGCTTGTAATAAACCAGACAAAATCCCAAGTGAGAGAAAATATTTTCAAAGTGAACAGCGGAGCCACGGACAGAGAGAAAATATTCAAAGTCTTGTATTACAACAAAAGCTTATATCCAGGATATGAAAATAATTCCTTCAATGAATGTTCAAAGGGCAAGCAAAACAATTTTAAAAATAAGCAAGGACATGAACAGACACTTTACAAAGATATATGACTGGCCAACAAGCAAAAAGCATATGAAAAGGTACTTAATTTGCATACCACAAAATACCCACTAAAAACTACAGTTGAAAGGACTAAGTGTCACTGAGGCCATGAGATGTCATTGGTGGGAATGGAAAATGGTACAGTCCTTGAAAATTTAGCACCCAAGAGAGTCAAACTGCTAATCTATGTAGCCACAAAGAAATCATGCAAAGGTTATGTTGAAAAAAAGGAGTCCAGAATGTGCCAATTGATTTACATGAAATTCTAGAACAGGTAAAACTGACAGATGGAAATAGCAATCCAAGCAATGGCTTCCTCTAGTAGCAGAGACTAAGTAGAAAATGATCCAATAGGCATTTTGGAGTAATGGGAATATTCCATTTCCCGACTGGTGTCTTGGTTATATGATTATATAAATTCATCAAAACTCACCAAACTGTACTCTTAGGATCTAAGCTCCTCAGTGTTTGTAAATAATCCTCAATGAAAAGTATATTGCAAAAAGAGAAATATACAAGTGAGATGGTTTCTGCCCTCTATAGCCATGAACTTGGCACCCTGAAGAAATACTTAAATCCTGAACAGAATGTCACTTTGATTTTCTTATGATTATTCTCAATTTGTTCTTTTCTCTCAAAATACATTTCCTTGCTCATTCATTCTTTCACTATGCTATTGTTTTCATTTATGATTAGACTGATTCCCAATAAAATCTAAAGCCTCTATCTTTTTTCCTGAAACCACATTATTTTGTCATATAAAATGCCATAACAGTACATATTAAATATATATTCAGTGTTTCCACTATTTGTTTTTATAAAAATAATCTCTATTTATGAAGTGAAATTTTCCAAATTGTTTAAAAATGTGCAGTACATTTTATAGTTTTCTCCAAACCATTGCCCAATATGTAATCATATAAAGTCTACAGATCTGATATTAAAGGAAGGAAAGTAGCAAAAATGAGTGCATTAGTTAAGGACTATAACCTCCAAATACAAGTGTTACAGAGAGGATAAAGATGACCATGAAAGGATCCTGCTTTGAATTATTTTGAGTACTTTTATATTGTTTATTTCATATTGCCCAATGGAATACCTCATTTATCTGTTACTCAAGTTTCCTGTTTGTTTGATAGTGGTAGCAAACTTACTACAAACTAGCAATTACGTATACTTATACTACATATACATGAACCATACCTTGGTACCTTTTGGTATGGTCTTTGTGATGGGCAATTTTATGTCTCGACTGGACTGAAGTAAGGGCTGCCCAGATAGCTGGAAAAACACTACTTCTGGGTGTCTTTGTGAGAAGATTTACAGAAATTAGAATTCGAACCATGGACTGAATATAGAAGATCTACCCTCACCATTGGACTGAGCACTCTCCAATTTGTTGAGGACCTAGAGAGGACAAATGTACAGAGCAAGGGTGAACTTGCTTTTTGCTTTACCTGGGACATCCAACTTCTGCTCTTAGATTTCTTCTCAGGTCTTTGAACTCTGAAATTGACACCAGTATATCCCTTCCTCCCTTCCTTTTCTGGCCTTAGACTGACAGTTACACTGTCAGCTCCCAAGTGAGATAAAATATTTTCAGAATGAACAGGGGAGCCATAGACTGAGAGAAAATATTCAAAGTCTTGTATTACAACAAAGGCTTATATCCAGGGTATGAAATTAATTCCTACAATGAATGTTCAAAGGGCAAGCAAAATAATTTTAAAAATAAACAAGGACATGAACAGACACTTTACAAAGATATATATGAATTGCCAACAAGCAAAAAGCATATGAAAAGGTGCTTAATTTGCATACCACTAAATACCCACTAGAATAACTACGAAGACCTGCCTATTTTCAGGCCTTCGGACTCATGGTGAATTATACCACTGGCTTTCCTGACTCTCCCTTCACTTGGAGATGGAATAGTGTGGGGTTTCTTGGCTTTCATAATAGCATGAACAAATCCCCTTAATAAATTTCCTCTTACCTATCTATATTTCCTATTGTTTTGTGTTATGGTTAGGATGTGGGGTGTCCCCCAAAAACAATGCAAGAAGGTTTAGAGGTAAAACGATTGGGTCACTTGATGGGGATTCACCCAGTGGGGTATGCCTTTGGGACATATATTTGGTATCTGGTGAGTGGGGCTCTCTGTGTTTCCTGGCCATGTCCTGAGCCACTTTCCTCTGCCAAACTGTTGCACCATGATGTTCTGCCTCACCTCAAGCCTGGAGGAATGGAGCCAGCTATCTATGAACTGAGATCTCTGAAACTATGAATCCCCAAATAAAACTTTTTCTCTTCTAAAATGGTTCCTGTGAGGTCTTTTGGTCACAGAACTGAAAAAAACTGACTAAAACATTCTGTGACTCCAGGAACTCTAGAATTCTAGACATTCTTCTTATCTGTAAACCACGCCTCATGTATACCTAGAAGACACTCAGTAGATGTGTATTGAATGAACAATGAAGTAAATTATTTCTTCTATTTCCTTGTAACCCCCTTTTGGTATCCACACTCTTCCTAGGCCAGCAGGACTTGCAGTGAGGTGATATACATCCACCCTTTAAATATGATGTAATGCAGAGGAAATGTAGCTCACTTACTTTGTTTCCAACTTATCTACTGATCTGGTCTTCTTCATGATGGTTTACCCTCTGAGAATGAGAAAAAAAATAGTTTAGTTTTCAGTTCAATAGGTTTGAAACTTACTTTGATGTAGTCATTTAGAAGGTACATTTAAGAGACAGATTCAAAATATTTAATGATTATTATAGCACAGACAACAACTCGTCAGAGGGTCTCCTTGAACCACAGAAGAGTGGCTGGCTCTCTACTGCTGAGCACGTGTCTTATCTGTAAGGTTTTCACTGTCTTCAGGTAAAAACAATTAAGCTCACAGATTCTTATCCCCATTCTTCAGCTCCCAAGATGGCCTTTTGTATATGGATTTATTGAAAAGTCTAGATCAGAAGCTTATATGATACTGTGACGTTGGAATAATTGGATACCAGAAGCCAAATACAGAATTGTTATCATTAAGGATTTAATTTATCCCTGGGTTTTCTGCTGATGTGGGGTTAGGATGTTTTTCCCAGGGATTCCTCAAAAAGCAGTGATCCTCAGTTGATTGAGCACCACTTCAGCTTCCATGGCACTGGGAACCCTTTCTGAGGTCTGGAGAGCAAGAACTCTTGACATATGTGCATGTAAAGTACTCAAATGGATCAAAGAAAAAGCCTTCTGGTCTTGAAGTTCCTCTAACACAGCTGAATGTTTCTGAAGCCACCTTCTGTTCCTAGCCTGGTCCTTATACATTAAGTGGCAGCACATTGAATTTGTAAAATGCTGCCTTGAACAAAAAACCATCTCCTAATCCTATTGTCTTGTTTACTGTGGCATGCCTCTGTTTCCTTGCGTCAGTGAGTTTTATAATTTTGTTTTCATGGTTCTTCCCTAAATAGCTATTTTAGATCAGCAGTCCCCCAACCCACCCCAATCTGGAATCCCTTCTAAGGCTGGTCTCTCTACTTCTCATCCAGATCCCATTCCTCCTTGTCTCTGCATAGACTTGGCACTTTCCTTTCTCTCTTGCTTTTGTAAAAAAAAAAAATATACATATATATATATATATATATATATATATATATATATATATACTAACTT
>NW_026000164.1:7372937-7378484 GCF_001458135.2 Marmota marmota marmota | reverse complement strand
TGTGTGTGTGTGTGTGTGTGTGTGTGTTGTGTGTGTTTTATTAACCGGCACACTTCCTCTGCTTTCTTGAAGGAGCAAGTCACTATGTCCTGTGACATATCTAGGAAACCTCTTTCCCAGCTTGCTTTATTTCCCTGCCCTCTGTAAGCATTTGATCTGTGGTTTTATCCCTTCCCGCCCAGAACCACACATTTCTCATTGGCAAAGTGAAGCATTTGAGTAAGATAAGTTCAAGTTCTTTTCTAGTTCTGGTTCCCAGGTGCCCGGAGTCTGCACTTCAGAAAAGAGTCATGCTTTGACAATATTTCTGTGTTCTACATATGATTTTGAGAAATTTCTTGCCTTTAAATCTTTTGTCCTTTGATTAGGATTTATCTCAGCCCTGGGAGGAAAATCCCTTTTGTTTTGGTAGTTAACCCTGTATATGTGATTTTGAATAAAACAAATACTTTAAACAATGTAGTGTAACTGCAGTTGATAGGAAGACAGAGTCGCAGAAGTGGGTGCCTGGAGACCAGTTCCCCAGAATATTCATTTATTTTTCCTTCCCTTCTTCCTTCTTTCCTTTTTCCCTCTTTATCTCTTTTGGGAAGTATTAGATAATCAATAAGCCCTTCTACAAAGACAGGTCTTAGTTACTGATAGAGTTTAGGTTGTTCTGAACCCAAGAAGTTATTTCAAAAATCCACCTCCTACCAGTTAAACACATACTAGGGATCTTGGATTTTAATCCAGGCTATGCAACTAGTTTATTTTCCTCTGGATCTCAGGTCTCCCTCTGTTAAAGAGAAGAATAGAGAAACAGTTGGATGTTCTTATGTTCCTTCCAGTCTGATTATTTTACAATGAGATTGTCAGAGATTTAGAGAGCACCAGCAGGTAACTCCTGCCCAACTGATTCCAGATCAGCATGTACTTGGAATCCCTTCTCTTTGAAGCTGTAGTATTCTTTACAGGTCTTTGGCTTTCTTCTGGCTCTCCTTTGGCTATATAATAAGTTGTAAAGGAAGGATTTCTATCCATTTCACTCACTAGAGGCTATATGTCTCAAATATGTGCTGTGCTAGGTAATTTTCTTTTTATAAAAGTTCTTTTGTTTTACAAAGGGCCAGTGACAGGACCTAAAAATTTCTGATTATTTATTCTGTAAGTCCAGCATCTCCTTCCTATTCTGCAGATTCCCAGCAGGAGGACTGTGACCACTTCAGCAACACGTTCACTTCCTGGTGACCTATGAGACATTGTAGATGCTTTGTGTCTTTATTAAATACTGTGTTTAAGAAATCTTTCCTCTAGCCCACAAGGTAGGATAAAATACCAGAATAAATGTCCTGCAAAGCAAGAAACAATTTACCTATGGGAAGACAATAATGTATGAAGGTTGTAATTCCTGTCTCAGAGTTGACATTTGCTTATTTGGCTTGTCTCTCTCTCTGCCCCTCGCTTTTTTTTAATTGGTTGTTGCCCCTCGTTTTTTAACTTAGCAGTTGGAGTAGAAGGTACATTGAGTTCAACACTGATTTATTCTAGGTGTACATATCTCTCAGTTAAATAGTGGACTGGGTTGTTTCAGGAGGTAGTCAGCTCTCTGTTGCTAGAGATATAAAAATAGATGTTGTATGAGTCATTCTTGAGAATTCTAGAGATTAGAAGGGGAGATTAGACTCACTTCTTCAAATGAAAAATGTTCACTGAGCACCTACTATTTTCACAAACTGTCTTAAAGAGTGCTCATTTGTGAGCAAAATGCAGTCCCCTCCTCCTTCTTCTTCTTCTTTTTTGTAAAATTAGGGCATCTTTAATATCTTTAACACCAGTGATGTTTCCTAAAAAAGTCTATTAGGAGGGTTTGTAGGTAGGTGTAGTGGATTACGTAGTATTTACATTTATTTTTTCCATTATTGTTGCTGTTTCCTCTATTAGAAGGCAGAAGTCATTACAGACTATAATTTCTTTGTTCCTTGAATGGCCTGTCTTAGTTATGCAAATGTCAGGAAAGAATGACTTCCTGCTTTGGGAGAATTTTATAATATTGCCTTACTGTCAGTTTTACTTGAAACTGACTGCCCCTCCCAATAGCCCTATGCATTTAAAGCTTCTCCTTTGGGAAAAAGTAAGCCAATTTGCTCTTAAAAGGAAGAGAATTGAGCCCTCCAGTCTTCCTTTTTTGAGATTCATTGCACTTAGCTACTGATGAATAGATGTTTCAGCCTGAGGCTGATTCTGAGGAAAGTGTGTGAAGCCCTGGAGAAAGCCTCTGCTGGTACCTGTGGCTCAGCATCCCAGCCCTGTGCTCAACAGGGCAGAAGCCCCTGCAGACCTGCCCCTGACACGGGGTGAGGGGCTCTAGAAACCAGGAGAATCTAAGTCTACCTAGCTTAACCTTGCGAGGGAAGGAGGTGTAGGACACCAGCAAGCTCAGCAGCCTCAGGCTGTACACTTGAAACTCTGGTCCTTTTTCTTCCAATTAGTGGAAGGCAAGCACCAGATCTGGTGGGAAGTTGGGCGGGTCTGCAGAATCACTATCATTTCATGTGCAGGGAAGGAAACTTTTCATCAAAGTGCTTGTCAGAACGTCCTTGTGCAGAGAGTGGGATGTCCTCAGAAGGTGGAGCCTGAGGGGGGAATCTTTCTACTTGCAGCCAATAATGTTCACAGTGTAGAATTTCCTGCAGGCTAGCTTTATCTCACCCAGCTTGTGTACCAGCTTCTATATAAGGAGTCATCTAGCTCCTCTCTAAAAGTGACTAAAGGTGACTCCTGTTTAACAAAATCTCCTGCCAGTTGTTGGAGGGAATTTGGCTTAGGTCACTGTGTAACCTAGAGGTATTAAAGAATTTAAGAATTATATTTGTACTAGATACTAAGGAAGAAAAGTATGGGTTGTGGTGTAACTGTGTAATAGTGGGATCTGTCCTGGCATGTGAGGCAGAGAAAGTCTTCCCGAGGAAGGCAGGATATGGGGTTAGTTTGGTAAAGAGAGATGGACAGAGCAGTTCAGTTGCAGATCCTGAGGATTTAAAAGAAGTCACAGGTTGTTGGAGTAGGAGAGAAAGTCTGTGACATATGGCTGTAAGGTTATGTTAAGAACTTTTGGGTTTATCCAAAGGAAATGGAAAGCCAAAGAAGGAATGACCCCAGTTAATTTACATTTGAAAGAAACATTTTTCAAAAAAGTGTAATTTGGTTACAGTAGGCACAGAAGTGTTGGGGGTGGGTAGATGAGGATGTAAGCAAAGATAAATAAATCTCATTGGGGTTTGCTACTAGTTACAGGAAGCGATAGATGGTAGCTGGATCACAAGAAGGCTCTAGTTGGAAAGAAGGGAATATATAAAGAGATAAATACCCAGAAAGAAAAAAAAATTCTTGAGTCCTGGTGATTTGATGGAGGTCAAAGAGGGATGTATAAAAAGAAAGAATGTCCTCACAACATTTTTACTTGAATGTTAATTGAATACTAGAACTGAAAAAGATTACTGGGGAAGAGCTCTACAAATTTCTCTTTAGTTATAGACAAGAAGATACAGTCCAGTTTAGAAAAAGGAGTTGTCTCTTTCCAAGTAGCTAGTTATTTAGAGGTAGCATCTAGATCAGAGTCAAAGTCACCTGCTTATTTTACTATATTTCCTTGACCCCAAAAGGTAGCACCTTCCTTTTCTCACATACTAGCATTCACTTGTGGCTATGAAATGATTTTCTAAACATGTATATAAAAGCACACTGGAGTGTTCTGCAACATACTTTTTCTTCTTTGTTTCTTCCAAAAATGTTGGATATTTATCTAAGGAATAACACCAGACCATTAATTTATAATTATCCTTATTAATATTAGATATTGATTAAATACTCCATTTGAAGTCAGAATTTGTACATGGCTTAGATCTAAGAATTTATATCATGTATTCATGCAATTTGACAAAAATATCACCAAGTTTTTAATTGTATAGAATCTTGCTTAACCAGAGTTTAGTTGAACTGATTCTATTTTCCCATCTTTTGGGAAAATCTGCAGCATTGCAGAAAGTAAGATGTCATTACCACTAAAACGTTAGTATTTCCCTCCCGCTACATGGAGTAAAATGCCAAGAACTTAACTTTAGAATTCTTTTTTGAATAATTCATCCTCAATACAATCTATTATAAGTTTAATCAGGGAAACCTAGCGAAAAATGAAATAGTTGTTTCAGTTCAAATGCCATCATTCAGATAAAGGACTGCATAAACATGGACATTTAATTTTATTGAAATTTAAATGAGTTTAGTGCTCACTGGATATAAGGTCTGCTAATTAAGGTATGAGTGCCTTGTAAATCCTGGATAAGAGCGTATTTGCCATATACAGTTGTAGCTGACAACAGTCCTTTGTAGAAAATGAAGAATAAATCTAAACCAATTAAGATACTGTATGTGTAATTACAAATATTGTAAATGAAATGAGGTGACTCTGGATTGTACAGTGGAACATGTTTTAGAATTATATTTCATTAATTCTCTGTAACTCTTTGCTGATCATTCTCCCCCTCCCCTTCCCCTGACTGCAAACTGTGCCAATAACTAATCATCTTTTGGACAAGTTTGTCTAAACCCCAATGAAGAACTACTATATAAGATCCTATGTAAATCTGATCCTTGATCACATGCAAAGATGATGGTTTTGGGGAGTAACTTATTTGATGTCGTGTGTTAAGAGGAGCTTACAGGATACTAAAATTATGAAGATATCATCTTATCAGAGCACTCACAATCGTGTTGGGAGACAAAAGACTCAGAAGAGAGTTGTGGTAACCACTGTCACAATGAAATGTGCAGAGAGCACAAAGAGAATATCAATTAATTCTAGTGTGGGGTTACTGGTATTGCCGAGCTGGGTATTCAAGATGAGAGGCATCTTTCAGATGATGAAGGGCATTGAAATCACTTCAATGTCCTTAAATTGCTTTCTTGAAAAGCAATTCAAGTCATCTGGATCACTTAGATGCTAAGTACAATGGTCTAGAATTGGAAAATAAGGCCCAAGGATGATTTCTTGTTTTCTCCTTGTTGTAACAGAAGATTGTCTTATTCAATTCTTCTGAGGGAGATATTTTTGTTTTGACTTACTATTTACTATCTATTAAGGTAAAAACTGTATGAAATTACATATTGTGAGCATGCAGATCGTATCCTGTAGAGAAGAAGAACATCTCTTCATAGAAAGGAGACTCCAAGCTACAACTTTTATGCCTGGAAGTAATATATCCTACCAACTTACACCAGCATGTGCTCTTTCACTGCTTATACATATATACAGGATTTTGAATTTTGCTTTGAGTCAGCTCTACCATCCTACTGATGTTCTCATTAATGAGTTAAATATATCCTTAATATTTATTTATTTCATATTTGAAAACACATTTGTAACTTAAATAAAATTACAGTTGGATAAAGCATATGCTGGAATTGTTTGGAGCCATTTTGGGAGTTGGTCCCCATCCCACCAAACAGAAAAGATGGCTTCACCCTCTTCTATGTTTCCTCTTCATTCTTTTTTTTTTTTTTTTTTTT
>NW_026000164.1:7360100-7372584 GCF_001458135.2 Marmota marmota marmota | reverse complement strand
TTTTTTTTTTTTTTTTTAAGAGAGAGAGAGAGAGAGAGAGAGAGAGAGAGAGAGAGAGAGAGACAGAGAATTTTTTAATATTTATTTTTTAGTTCTTGGGGGACACAACATCTTTGTTTGTATGTGGTGCTGAGGATCGAACCCGGGCCGCACGCATGTCAGGGGAACGCGCTACCACTTGAGCCACATCCCCAGCCCTCCTCTTCATTCTTAATTCCCTTAGATCTCTAGAGAAATCTCAGTAAATAATCAGCCCTTTACCAGGCTTTAGAGGATCCTTCCATGCATAGAAGAGTCCCAGAAAAAGAGCCAATACAGTTCTGTGCACTGGGGCAGTCATTGATGAAGGTAAGAAGGTGACATGCATGTTTTTGAACTTCGTTTCTTCTGTTGGAGTATCCTCTGCAAAACATGTGACATTTGTTAGCTCTAGAAATCAGAATGAGGAACTATTTAAAAGGCCCATTCTTATTGCAGAGGCTCTATGGTCTCAGAAAGTATTTGTATCTGAGCCTAAAATAGGGTTAAACATTTTTTATAGTGCATTTGATTATATATAATAGTGGGATTTGTTTTTGCATATTTGTACATGCACACCATAGAACAACATAATCGAGTCAATTTTATTCCATACTGGCTCCCCTTTCCTTTCTCTACTCCCTCCCCCCCCTGGTCCCCTTCCTGTACTGTTCTCTCTTCTATAAAATAGGGATTTCTTTTCTTTTTTTTATTGGTTGTTCAAAACATTACAAAGGTCTTGACATATCATATTTCATGCATTAGATTCAAGTTGGTTATGAACTCCCAATTTTACCCCAAATACCGATTGCAGAATCACATCGGGTTTTTAAAATGCACTTTTATATTAAGGTTAGACTCCATTTCTTGGGGCCGGGGGAAGATGACTGCCACAGTCTGGCTGGGCACAAAATCACGAGCCACCACACAGCTTGCAGATTCAAACAGCAACTCTTTATTCCTGAACTCACACCAGCCGTCTACAATCACGTTCTGGGGAAATCCACGTTCTCTGCCCAAATCCACACCCACTGGGCTTCTGTCTCCCAAAAAATACTGTCTGAATCCCTTGAGAACTCAAGAGGAACTCAGGCAGCAGGATACGCCCTATTCCCAGCAGGAAAAACCTTAAACCTGGAACCACCCTAAACCAGGATAGTCCTAAACCAGGAACGCCCTAAACCCGGATCCGCCCTGGTCCTTGAGCAAGGTCACCTACATGCAATGTCACTGCAAAATGTCCTATTTCCATGAGTCCTTCCACTAAGCAACATGGGGTACGCTGGCAAGGAAATTGTCATACCTACTTGGCTAATGGCTCCCAGCAGATGACAAAGAACAAAAATTGTATAGAATGTAGAAACTGTCCAGAAATTCTGTTTATTGCTGCCTTTTGTGCCCTATAAAATAAACCAATGATACATTGACTGAATGTCTACCCCAAGCCAGCACCATACTAACCACTACATTTTTTCATATATGAATAAATACGTACATTTAATTTTGCCCTATTGGTCAGTTTTCCACTCATGTAACAAAATACATGAGATAATCAACTTTTAAAAAGAGGAATGATTTATCTTGACTCACTATTTTGGAAGTTTCAGTCCATGGTTGGCTGGACCTTTTGTGTGGGCGTGTACAGAGGTGGCATGTCATGGCAGGAAGCCCACAGAGGGGAAAACTGCCTCCTTCACCACATCTGGGAAGCAAGCAAAAGAGAAAGGCACAGGAGTACCATATTCCCTCAAGGACACGTTGCCAGTGACCTAACTTCTCCCACTTGGCTTTGCCTTTTAAAGTTTCCAGCAACTCCCAGTGTCACCTCAGATAGGTGATAAAGCCTTTAACACATGGGTCTTTGGGAAACACTTGCCAATTATAGCAATCTTAGCCTACTTTCTGAGGTCCGTGTCATTTTAGAAATGATATGCTACTTGTCTTGAAATGTAGAATGGTGTCTTTCTTCATGAAGTGATTTTTCAATAAGATCCATCAATGATCTTATCCAGCTTGAACCTTATTCTGTTGGTTCACAGCCAGCAAAATTTCTACCTTCTGGTGTGACCTCCAAAGTGAGAGAGCTAGTCTTCAATTCAGATTTCTAGCAACAAATCCTGAACAAAGAATACCTGATATTTTAATGCGAAAGCATGCAAAAATATTCATTACATGATACATGCACATTTACATTCTTCCCACTGCTACTTTCTCTGTTCTCTTAGACTTCATTTTGCTTAGGGCACATTTTATTAGCATTTCAGTTGATAATGTACAGTATGCAAATTGGATAGGAGAGCCTCTTTTACAAGAAAAAAAAAACAATCTAACTTAGGAATCTGATCTCTATTTGCAGTTATTTACCCATGTCACTGCTGCCCAACATGCATCCTTGGGCCAGATGCATGATGCCCTGCTGAGTGCTGTAATACTCAATTGTTAACTTTATAGTCCATGGTGGCATCCAAGATTGGCAGAAGCAGCCCACAAGCAGGAGAAGACAGCCAGCTGTGAAGCGGTTAAACGCTTGCTTCTCTCAGTAAAGAGGGCTATCAGAGGCAACTACCGACTTCAGAACTTGAATATTTATGCTTCTAAGGACACCAGACACACATTTACATTTTTAACAGTGTAACTATATTAGGGATGGATAGTAGGAAGAATAATTTTAAAAGAGGCACCGGGTAATAAAATCAATACTTCAAAATCTGGTCTGACTCTGATAGATAATCACTGAAAACAGAAGTCCCTTTGCTCCTATTTGGGCCAGTTGTTCTGAATACAAGTTTTTCTTGAGCCCATCTTTAATCTTTACTATTGAGCTTGCCACTCTGTGATCACAGCAACAACTTATTTATCTGACTCCATCAGAGAATGAGCCGTTCCACATAAGTGGATCTCACAGATAACTGAAGCATACCCCCTCCAGTGCAAAAGCTTCACAGAAATGAACCATCTTGATGAAAACACTGCTCGGATGTATCATGCAACACCTGCTGTCTTAAATAGCATATGTCAAGTAATTAAGACTTTTTCTTAATGTAGTCAACATTTCCCCAGAAATACCAGATGGGACCAGGAGTAGAGCCGGGAATAAGGGAAGGTTCCAGAACTCTGTCATGGCTGCGGGTCCAGAAATCACAAGTGTCAATGCCACTCAAGGCACTGTCATCTGTAAGGTTCATCATTCTCCCTGCTACAGAGGAATGAAGATGTCACTAAGGTGACTGCTGCCCAGGGATGCTTCATAATTGGCTGCTTCTCTGCTCCCCAGGAAGAAGTGAAGCATTTGCCCCTGGAGGACTCATTGTTTGCAGCACCTACCATGGGGGTTGCACCCCTGAAACTGCTATTTAGAAGTGAGGGGAACAGTTGTCCTTCCTTTGAGTTACCATGTTCCCACAATCTCACAGAGACTTTTATGTCCTTCCTTCCTTCCTTCCTTCCTTCCCAGGGATTGAACCCAGTGGTGCTTAACCAGTAAGCCATATCCCCTGTTCTTTTTAATATTTTATTTAGAGTCAGGGTCTCACTGAGTTGCTTTAGGATCTCACTAAATTGCTGAGGCTGGCTTTGAACTTTCAAACCTCCTGCCTCAGCCTCCTAAACCACTGAGATTACAAGTGCACACCTCTGTGCCTGGCAGATTTTCTTAATAATAGGCTTCTCAGTCTAGAATCATTATTCTTTGGGGATAGACAATCTCCTTGAGTTGTAGCTAATGGACAACACCAATAGCCGACCCTATGAGTACCCCAAAATAACAAGAGGCTCCACAATTATTTTTACAGTAGATAATAGTATGTGCCTCACCGGCTTTCTTAGCAAGTCCACATGTGGCTGTGTAGCAGTGGAACACACTTGAAGCTCAAGGTACTGGAGAAATACCTGAGAGTTGCCATTATTATGACAAATTAACTTTTTTACTGCATAGCTAAATATCTGGGTGCTCAGCTCCTTATTACCAGGCTGTCAGGTGTGAGTGTGACTGCTTATTTTAGCCCTCCTACTTGTAATTGGCTGTTTTCAACTTATTAAGATTTGACAACACAGCTAACTAAGGTTGGTAGTACTTTGCATAAAACATGAGTCTATATAAAAAAGATCATATTGCAGTAGTCTTCAACGTGATGGAAATCATAAGATTTTGAGCAGCATAAGCAGAATGATCAAAAGTTTCCTAAAACAGTTCTAAAGATCAAGTTTAACTATGATACAAAGAGTATTTTGTTATAACAACTTACAAAACACCAACAATTTTCTCTTTGTTAACCTTTGAACCATTTGTTTTCTTTAGAAAACAAATAAACCCTATTCTCTTTTGTTTTCGTATTTTCTGGGAAATATATAAAATAAATATATAGTTTCACAAAGCATATTCATGGGAAAGGACCCTCTCAGCTCAGCCTTCTAGATGAAAGACATCTCTAAAGTGTAACTATGACCCATAAATCTTATGCATTGACACAAATGTGGTGGCCTACCTTGACAAGAACTGCAGCAGGGGTCCATGGCCCACCAATTGATAACCATGCTGCTGCTTCTATGGGCTGCCCCCAGATGTTTGGGCACAGACATCAGAACCGTGCTCTGTTTCTAAACCTGAGATATGTTCTGCATATTTCATCAGAGGTCTGGTGCACATATCTTGAAATAGTTCTTATGTTGCACCTATGGAAATGTCTTGTCTCTAGACAAAATTATCCTTAAGATCTCTTTCAACCCAGTTGTCAGTGTACGATATAAAGTCTGAGCCCAGAAGCTCCCACGTGGACTTTGAGACTGCCTGTAGGGCCTCTGATGTCTTTTCAAAGCCTCATCCATAAGGAGCTTGATCTCTTCATTTCTCTTTAGTCTCTCCTGGGCCTTTCTTCTACTTGGTCAATTTATTTCCTTATTGATAATTAATAATAATACTGTCTGGGTTAAGAGAAGGAAAGTCCAATATCTTCCTTTTCAGATTATCTTCATATGGATCTATCTTGTGATTCACCAGAGTCCATTATGGATATTGAAAAATAGTAGTTAGTTAAAGACTATTTTATTTATTCAAAAAATTTTTGGTGCATTATAATTATACATAAAAGTGGGGTTCATTGTTACATATCTGCATATGCATACAATACAGCAATATAATTTGTTCAATTTCATTTCTCATACCTGCCCTTTCCTTCACCTCTTGCTTTCTCCTTGTAGTCTTCCTCTGTTCTACTGGTCTCCCCTTCTATTTCCCCACCTTTTTTTTTGGTCCTTTTTTTCTCTTTAGTGCCCACATATGAGAGGAAGAATTTGACCCTTGGCTTTCTGAGTTTGGCTTAATTTGCTTAATATAATGCTCTTAAGTTCTATCTATTTTTCCACAAATGACGATTTCATTCTTTTTTATGGCTGAATATAACTCCATTGTGTATATATATATAATACATTTTCTTATTCCATTTATTGCCGCAGTCTGGCTGGGCACACAATCACGAGCCACTCACAGCTTTGTAGATTCAAACAGCAATTCTTTATTCCCCAACTCACACCGGCACTCTACAAACACATTCTGGGGGAATTCACGTTCTGGGCCCCAATCACGTTCTGGGCAAAATCCCAAATACTCTCTGAATCCCACGAGAACTCAACGGGAACTCAAGGAGTGGGCGAGCCTGAGGCAGCAGGATACGCCCTATTCCCAGCAGGGTACACCTTAAACCTGGAACCGCCCTAAACCCGGATTGTCCTAAACTGAGAACACCCTAAACCCCGATCTGCCCTAAACCTGGATCCGCCCTGGTCCTTGAGCAAGGTCACCTTACATGCAATGACACTGCAAATGACCTGGGTCATTCCATGCGTCATTCTTAAAACTGATCAGAAAAACATTAACCTAGGTTTGTATGAGCTCAAAAAATATAATAGAACTTTATGATGTGGGAAAAAGCAATAATAAAATAGATATTGAAAAAAAGCACCCTGGTTAATCACTGTCGCAGATGTAAGAATAGCCAAGCTGGAGCCCCGGATATCAGCTGTTATGGATTTGAGTCAAAGCATCTTCTTTTTGGTCTGTAGAAATTGCTTTAGTTAATCTCTCTGGAATCCAAATTGGCTGCTGTTCTCCCTGTGGAAACACACAAACAGAACCCCGACTCCAGACAATCACTGGGTCAGGACCTTTCCATTGTCCTGTTAGAATATCTTTCCAAAGTACCTTAGGCTTATGTACATTTTTTGGATACATATGTCTTTCCACAGCACCAAGTCCTGATGAATCCAAATTTAAAAAGTTTAGAGTAAAAAGGGTTATTTTAAGTTTATCTTTGGGGGATATATACCCCTTTCCAATTTATCTCTTTTTAAAAATTTTTAATTAATTTTTTAAAATTTATATATGACAGTAGGATGCATTACAATTCATATTATACTTATAGAGCACAAATTTTTCATATCTCTATTCACAGCAATCTGTGTCTTCATACATGTACTTTGGATAATGATGCCCATCACATTCCACCATCATTTCTAACCCCATGTTCCCTCTCTTTCCCTCCCACCCCTCTTCGCTATCTAGAATCCATCTATTCCTCTTATGCTCCCCTCCCTACCCATTATGAATCAGCCACCTTATATTAGATAAAACATTTGGCATTTGTTTTTTGGGGATTGCCTAACTTTACTTAGCATTATTTTCTCTAACTCCATCCATTTACCTGCAAATGCCATGATTTTATCTCTTTTATTTCTGAGTAATATTCCATTGTGTATATATGCCAAATTTTTTTATCCATTCATTTACTGAAGGGCATCTGGAAAAATAAGACACCCAGAATAGTTAAAGCAATCCTTAGCAGAAAGAGTGGAGAAGGTGGCATCACTATACTAGACGTTAAACTATACTACAGAGCAATATTAACAAAAACAGCATGGTATTGGCACCAAAACAGACTGGTAGACCAATGGTACAGAAAAAAAGGACACAGAGACTAACCCACAAAATTATAATTATCTTATATTAGACAAAGGTGCCAAAAACATGCATTGGAGAAAACATAGCCTCTTCAACAAATGGTGCTGGGTAAACTGGAAACCCATATGCAATAAAATGAAATTAAACCCCTATCTCTCACCATGCACAAGACTCAACTCAAAATGGATCAAAGACCTAGGAATACAACCAGAGACTCTGTGCCTAATAGAAGAAAAAGTAGATCCTAATCTCCATCATGTGGGATTAGGCCCCAACTTCCTTAATAAGACTCCTATAGCATAAGAATTAAAATCAAGAATCACTAAATGGGATGATTCAAACTAAAATGTTTCTTCTTAGCAAAAGAAACAATCTGTGAGGTGAATAGAGAGTCGACTACATCTTGGGAACAAAATTTTTACCCTTCACACATCAGATAGAACACTAATCTCTAGGGTATATAAAAAACTCAAAAAGCTAAAACCAAAAATATAATAACCCAACCAATAAATTGGCCAAGGACCTGAACAGACTCTCCTCAGAAGAGGATATACAATCAATCAACAAATATATGAAAAAATGTTCATCATCGCTAGCAATTAGAGTAATGTAAACCAAAACTACTCTAAGATTTCATCTCACTCCAGTCAAAATGACAGCTATTATGCATACAAACAACAATTAGTGTTGACGAGGATGTGGGGAAAAAGGTACAGTCATATACAGCTGGTGGACTGCAAATTGGTGCATCCGATATGGAAAGCAGTGTGAAGATTCCTTGGAAAATTGGGAATGGAACCACCATTTGACCCAGCTATCCCTCTCCTCGGTCTATACCCGAAGGACTTAAAAACAGGGACACAGCCACATCAATGTTTATAGCAGCACAATTCACAATAGCTAAGCTGTGGTTTCATTCATCTCTTGATGAACTCTTTGGCTGGTTCCATAATTAGGCCATTTTGAATTGTGCTACTACAAACATGGGTAAGCACATATTGCCATAGCATAAATACTGAGGAGTGATATAGCTATGTCATATGGTGGTTCTATTCCTAGTCTTTTAAGGAACCTCCATACTGTTTTCCACAGTATAAAATGTTGTATTCCCCCATATCCTTGCCAGCATTTATATTACTTGTATTTTTGATGTCTGCTATTCTGACTGGAGTGAAATGAAGTAGTTTAGCTTTGCTTTGCATTTCCCTGATTGCTGAAGATACTGAACATTGTTTTCAGATTTTTGGGCCATTTGTATTTCTTCTTTGGAGAAGTACCTGTTTAGTTAATTTGCCCACTTAGTGATTAAGTTATTTGTTTTGGGGTGTTAAGCTCTTTGATTTTTTAAAAATATATTCTGGATATTAATCCTGTGTCAGAAGTGTAGCTAGCAAAGATTTTTCTCCCATTCTATAGGCTCTTTCTTCATCTTCTTAATTGTTTCCTTTGCTGTGCAAAAGTTTTTAATTTGATGCCAAGCCATTTATTAATTCTTGGTATTATATACTGAGCTTAAGGAATCCTATTGAGGAATTTGTTGCT
Source organism: Marmota marmota marmota (assembly GCF_001458135.2). Classification (NCBI taxonomy): domain Eukaryota; kingdom Metazoa; phylum Chordata; class Mammalia; order Rodentia; family Sciuridae; genus Marmota; species Marmota marmota. Next base: position 7,364,072 of record NW_026000164.1, on the reverse strand, counting down.
TGTGCCTATATGTTGGAGTGTCAACCCAATGTTTTCTTGTAGCAGTTACAGTATTTCTGGTCTTATTCTTGGATATTTGATGTATTTTGAGTTGACTTTTATTCAGGGTGAGGAATAGGGATATAGTTTAACTTTTCTACATGTGGGTAACCAGTTTTCCCAGCACCATTTGTTAAAGAGGTGGTCTTTTCTCCAACATATGTTTTTGTGCCTCGGTGAAGAATCAAGTGACTGTATCTGTGTGGATTTGTCTTCCTGCTTCTATCTGTTTCATTGTTGTATGCGTCTGTTTTTATGCCGGTACCATGCAGTGTTTATTACTACTGCTTTGTAGCATAATTTGACATTGATTTAAAAAGGCCTAGTTTCTCTGGATTCCCAAATATTCCAAAAAGAAATGGAAGGTATCTAAAAAGGAATCGAAGGTATACAACTTTCATGCTTCATAGCATATGTCAAGTAATTAATATTTTCCTCTAAGCTAGGGAGAATTATATGAATAAATTAATTGATGGCTATTGTTGCTATTATAAATTTCCTCTAGCTGCTATAACAGATTGTCAAAAATTGGAAGGTTAAAACAATAGAAATTTATTCTGTCACACTTCTTAAGTCTAGAAGTCCAAAATCAAGGTGTCAGCTGCTTCCTTCAAAGGCTCTAGGAGAGAATTCTGCCTTGCCCGTCTCACCTGTGGTGGATTTGGAAAATCCTTGGTGCTCACTGGCTTGTAGCTGCATCCCTCCCATGTTTTGAGTCTTTAGTCACATGGCCTTCGTCCTCATGTATCTTCTCTGCATTGCTCGCTTTCAATCCAGGCTGGAAGTGGTTTTGCTGATTAAAATGTCTCAAAAAAAACGTGAAATCCACAGGGATCTAAGCCATCAGAACAAAGGGTCCTCCACAAATTTTTTCTTGGTAATACCATTTCTACTCCTGGCTCCTGTTCAGTTGGATGATTGACTCCATTACTCATCAGCTTGTTCTACCCGTTAAAAGGTTTCCCAGCCACACATTGCGAGGTTGGGTATTCAGTTCATGTTGTAATTAGCCACTTGTATGATGAGTCTTTATTTTTCAAAACTATCAGCCACACCTCTCATTTCAGCTAAAGGAGATGAGAATTTCCTTGGGGGCAAACAGGGGCTTACAGGTAATATATGCTGTAGTTGAACCAGGAATTAGACACACCTAGCTCTTTCTTTCTTTTTCCCCACTTTTCCTAATGAAGTTAAGAGTAATGAGCCACTTTCATTATGGTATTTGTTAAATAGACATGAATAATCTAAGGTATTAAATACAGAGTCACCCAGAATCCCACCTTTCAAACATACTCAGAGGTATTTAGTGGTGATATTTTGTGCAGCCCTATTGAAGCTTATTTGTGACTCCTTCCTCATCGAGAGTTGAAGTTCTAATCACCTGTGCCTCTACTTGGAGTAACTGCTTAAATTTAAATGAGGTTATCAGGGTGGGGCCTTGATTCGATGCTGTGATTTTGAGGGAATGCTCAGTGGTTGTAAACCTGAGTTCTGGTGTTGAGGACCTTTGTGTGATCCTCCACACATGGCCCGAGAGTGGGCCCCTGTCAGTGCAGAGGGAAACCTGGCTGAGCCCGTTCTTTACTTGACACCCTGATGCTCTGCTCTGCAGAGTGACTTGTGTCAATTTGCACAGGTTTTAGTAACCAGATGCCATGGTTTGACTGTAGCTTGTCTCTCAGAGGTGATGTATTGAAAGCCTGATCCCCATAGTGGCAATGTTAGGCGATAGGACCGCGAAGAGGTTGGACCTGGTGGGAGATCACTAGGTCATTAAGGGTTTTCCCTCAGAAGAGATTAACCTTGTTCTCATAAGACTCAGATACTTGCAAGAGGGTTGTTAAAAAAAAAAAAAAAAACAGCCTCTCCCTTGTCCTTTTCTGGTTTCCAACCACATCATTATGCCACCTGCCTTGATGTGATGTAGACAAGGAGCCATTATCAGAGGCCAAATTGATGAGATTTCATGATCTTGAACTTTCAGCCTACAAAACTAGGAGCTAAATCTCTCTTTTTTATATATTACCCAGCCTCAGGTATTTTGTTATAACAACAGAAATCTGACTAATACATTGTCTAATATATCAAACATTGATCTGGATGTTGCCTTGAATGTATTTTATAGAAGTGTTTAATATCTGTAATCAGTTGAATTTAATTGAAGGTTATTTCTATAAAGAACATTATTTTCAATAACATGATCTTGTCCAGTCAAAAGTAAAGTTTCCTCAAGAAAGAAGAAATTTTGCCTCCAGATTATGATGTCAAGTCCCACCCAAGAGTTTCCAGCCTTCTTGTCTACCCTGCAATGTCCTGAATTGCCATCCTTATAATTGCATGACATAAATATCTTGACATAAATTTTTTTACATCTGTATCTTCCATTGATTCTGTTTCTTCACAAAATCCTGACAATACAAATTTTGGTACCAAGAGTGGTTCTAGAAAGACAGAATCTTAAGCATGGGTTTTCTAAATTAGTTCTAGGGATTCTGGAAATTGGTTCACTAACCAATTATATATATAATTATATTTAAAGGCATGGATAACTCTATTTCCAGTGTACAGAGGACACTGATGTTCCATGGAATGCTGTGGTATGCTAATTACTTGGGTTATCACAACAATACAGCATAAATGGGGTGACTCAACAACAAAACTTCATGTTTTCACCATTCTGGAGACAAGAATTCTAAGATGGCGATTCGACTGACCAGATTTCTGGGGAGGTGGCTCCTCCTCACATGTGGACAGCAACTTTCTGAGTTCTCCTGTGGCCTTTCCCTGCTGCATATGCACAGAGAGAATCCTTATCCATCAGTGGCGGTGAGCATACATTGATTTATGTCTTTAAAACTGTTTTAGAACTTTTTTTTTACTTAACAACATTGAGGAGGGATTTAGAAAAAAGAATGAGGTAAACAGCAAAGATCCCCATGAGTGGTTTCTCTAGCAAGCATACACCCGATTCTAGTTAAAAGCGCCTGCTGGCTTTCCACTGTCACATCTCTCCGCAGAAATTTTTGGTTTAACGAGCCCTACATATGCTCCTTTTTAAAGCTCTGTCCGGCTAACACAACTATTTTGTTAATGGCACATTTGCTATTGATTTTTTTTCTGAAGGACTATGGGTGACCATTGGAAGGCTTTTAATACATTGGCACTAAGCTCCCTAGAAAATATTTCCCTGGGTTCCTATTACACGCCTTTACATCATGCAGCACATTTACCTTCAAAGAGCTTTCACGGATACTTCTCATTAGATTTCCCCTGGCTTTCCCGAGACTCTGGTCCAGGTCTGTCTCTCCTTTCCGTCTCTCATTCCTCCTCCTAGGCTCCTTCTTGGGGTCTAGTGCTTCTGACCCTCTCAGCCTCCTTGTTCTGCCTCCTTTATCCCATTCCTAGTCCCTCCGATCATTTTTAAATTGAACTTTTTTCTCTTTAGCAAATATTGGTTTAGTTTTCTGAGTACATTGTTTAAAGTGTCTGAGTAAAGGCTGTATATTTTGATTTTAATTTAAAACTAAGTTAATAATATTCCATTGATCTTAGTTTTTCTGGCTGTGTCTGCCACCTTGGCTCATAGTAGTTATGGAGTAGCTTTCTGTTTTACTTGGACTTCCATCTGTTCTTTTCAGGCAAGTCCAGGGCTGGTTTTCTGTTGGGCACAGTAGGCACAGAGCTAAGAGCCCATGACAATTTTAAGAGACCCACAAAATGTTTTAACTTCTTTTAATATTGGAAGAAAAAAAATAAACACAGTCCACACTGGCTTATATTCATATTTATGCCAACAGAGTGAGAGGATGACATCTCCTTATGTAGGTTTTATGGAAGAAGGGGCCCACGAAGGTGCTTAGGGCCCAAGGAAGACATAGCAAAGCTCTGGATGAAACAAAGGTGCCGCAGTCCGGCTGGCTGCAGCAAAATAAC
>NW_026000164.1:7333852-7360075 GCF_001458135.2 Marmota marmota marmota | reverse complement strand
GTGGGTGGGGTGGGTGGTGATGAACAACTTGCTTAGATTGATACAGCAGGAGTGGGAGCCGTTTATTGTAGGACAGGAGCAGTATTTATACATTCCACACAGCTTATCTAATTAACATAAACTAGATACATCAGTCAACCAATCAGGAATCTCCACACTTAATGGCTTGCTTTTGTTACTTCTCAAACCACTCCCTCTGGCATTTTGCCAGGCACCATCCAGACTTGTTTATGAACTCTAACATTCCCCTGGCAAAATGCCAGGTGTTATTTTTGACTTGTTTACAGACTCTAACACAAAGGGATTTTAAAAAAACAAAAACAGATAGGACTGAGCTATTCTTTTTAAAACTCTTGTGATTTCCTTTTGCATTTAGGATAAAGACCCTCCCTTTAATAGAAGCCTAAATGCTCAAGCTCATTTTAAATATTTCTCTTTCAAAACCACCATTCTAAGAAATCTGTACTTGCAGCCTGTAGGCACTTATCCTTTCTCCCCTCCCCAGTTCCCCTGTCAGGAGCATTCACCCTGATGGTCTTGGTCTTCACCTGTCCATTGTTCAGACTTTGGTTTCAGTGTTTCTCCCTCAGGTGACTCCTTCCTTGCATTCAGTCTGAACTGGGGCCCCTTTTCCTAATCCCTGAGCTGCATTTGAATGCTGGGTGTTGCTCACTTAGCTATTGACAACGACTAACTTGCTCTTTGCTCCTCTGCTTCATGGTGTGGTCCACAGAGGAAGGGATGCTGCCTGCCTTGGTCTCTATTGCAGACTGAGCGTCCAGACCTCTGCAGCCTTGAACTGATTAACAAATCTCAGCTTTATTAGTGCTTTAAAAAAAAAAAGAAACAAAAATTGCATTGTATTTCAATTTCCGTACAATAGCTTCTGATTTCCATTGACTTTTACTCTATTGTTAGAAAAAGGTATAAACTCTGCAATTGTGAGCTAACAGCTCAACAGCAGGCTTGAGCACTCAAGGATTCAAGATTCAAAATGCTCAAAAGTGGGCTTTAAAAATCTTATTATTTTTAGTTGAAGCTCTAGTGTAATTGAATCGTACCTTTGCTTTTGAGGGAGAAAAATAAAGGTCCTAAGGAGCTGGGGGCCTATGAAACATTGTTTTCTGCAATGACATTATCAATGCAAACCTTTTCCAAATAAAAGCTCTTCTTACCTGATGGGCACAGTGGCCCACGCCTGTGATCCCAGTGGCTCTATAGGCTGAGGCAGGAGGATTGGCTCAGCAACCTAGTGAGGCTCTAAAGCAACTTAGAGAGACCCCCTTAATATCACTGGTTCTGCTTCCTCACATGTTGAAGTTTGAACATTAGAGAAGCACCCCGAGGCAAGCGTATAAAGCAGGGTTTATTTAAAAAGGGGTAACACAGACTTCTCCTGTAAGGGAGAAGGGGACCATAGCTGGTATCCTAAGAAGCGAGGTGCTCTGCCCTTTTTATATGTCCTAGGCTTCCTTTGTTCTCCTGCCCTCTTCCCCATATCTTTCTCCTTCCTGAGTATGTGACTAGACCCAGGAGTGCTCACTAGGTGGGTCAGTCAAAGGTGGGAAACAGGTGGGCTAAAGGGGGAAGGGCAGGATGGAGGAGCCCAGGACACATTGATTAACGACTTTATAGCTCTCTGTAGGGAGGGGCAATTCCTGGGACAGATTATTTTAGCAACAGGTTGGAGCAGGGGTAGGTTCTTGATAAGGGTGGAGGAAGGGCTCTGAAGGAATTAACGTTTCAATCCCTCAGGGGACAGTCTCCAGCTTCCGGACTCACTCAAAATTTGCCTCCTTGATCCAACTTGACTCCATTTAACTGTCTATACTGACTGCCTGTCTAATTCTGGCTTCACCATCTCTAAATAAAATATATTTTAAAAGGGCTGAGGATGTGGTTCAATGGTTAAGTGCACCTGGGTTAAATTCCAGGTACCAAAAGAAAAAAAAAAAAGAAAGAAAGAAAAGAAAAGAAAAGAAACAAAACAACTCTTACCTAAGAACTCCCCTGGAGTTTATCTTTGTCTAAGTCATAGTCCCTTTCAGAAAAAAGACTGATGGGACCAATCAAATCAATGTGAACCAGTCTCCTCCCTGGAGAAGGATCAGGTAAGAAAACAGTGGTGATTTGAGATAAACCAATGGTTTTGTCTGGTTTCTGATTTGCTTTGGTTCAATTACCTAAGCAAGTGTGTCTCTTTAGAGAAAGAGTATAACACATTTTTTTTTTCCTTATGGATTCCTGCTTGGTGAGTGTGCAGCCTAAGTAAAGTGACTTCACTTTGAAAAATGCATGGTTGAATATCCATGAGAAAATGTCTCCCCAAGCAGGGGCACCTTGGACCTTCTTCTCTGCTCCTAAGACAAAGGTTTTCTGGGCTTGACAGCTGCAAGGTGAGCTAGGTTTGCAGTACAGCAGAGACAACTGAGGGAAGAGAGAAGAGGAAAAGACCAAAGGGGTTTCTTTGCTGTAAGCTATTAACTTGGTGAAAAGATTTCAAAGAATGTTTTTGAACATTACTATGACCTTAATTTATTTCTTTGTCCTTTGAAAGGAAGTTTTGTCTCTAAAACAAAAGGCCAGGATTAATCTCAAACCTGTTGTGATGATACAAGCCTGGGAAGTCTGCTTCCTCTACAGAGAGCCCACATCAATTTGTACTACATCAGGAAGTTAGGCTCTGGAGAGGTGGAACTTTTAGGAAAAAGACCAAATAATAAATGCTGTGACAGTTCTCAGGGGCCACTCTCGGGGACAATAGAGCCTGAAGCAATAGAAAGAAGCCATTTATTCAAGACAGACACAGATCTAAAGTTTCTTTTTCAAGGAGTGAGCTGTGAGTTAGGGAACCTCTCTTCCCAAGATGAGCTAGGTCACCTTAAGCCTAGTGATTTGGTTTTCTGACTCAAGATTGAAGGATTTTTCTCTTGGTCATGTAAGTCCTTGTACGTTTCTGCCCCTGTTAAGTTTAGATTAGAATGTGATTCCAACTCAAAAGTCAATTACTTATGAAAAATCTATTCAGCAACATAAAAACCGAGCCAATTCAATGAATCATAAATTTGAAATATTGACCTTATTTCTATTAAGGACATCTCTGAAGAACTTAATGTAATGATATCATTTATTGTTTTGTCTACAAGGAAGTTTATAATCCTAAGACCATAGCAGATGATATTTATTAAGCACTAGACATATGCTGAGTATTCCCATTGTTGGTAGAGTTTGAAAATAAGCTGTGCTTGTGAAATGCCATATCTTAGGGGATACACATTGCTGCCTTCTTTGAAAAATGAAGTGAATTCTTCTCCCTACTGATTAGATTTGTGGAAATAAGCAATTTACGGGGACTCAGTTTCCTCATCTGTGAAATTATAAAATGAGGTTTCAGAGTGAAGCCTGGACTATATTACCTCTAAATTGCCTTCCAGCTCAATCATTTTATGATTCTAAGTAACATGTCTTCATTCTAACCTAAGTTTTTCTCATCAATAAAACACTTAACTGCTCATTTTACAAATATAACTTAAGCATCATAAGCCAGTGCTGCTAGGAAAGTAATGAGAACCTAATTTTGGAAAAACGAACAAAAGTATTCAAATTTGACATATTGCTTTTCCAAGTATCAATAAAGAATCAGACAATATACAATTCCCACTCTTCAACGATTACAGAATAAGAAAGTACTATTACTGCTTTTCATGCACACTGCTTTTCTCTTCCCAATAATTGCTTAAATCTGTGGTGAAAAGTCCCTTTGAAAGAATAAGTTAGCAACTTCTGTGTTTTCTTCAAATAGTAGTAACTATTTATTTTAAACAAAGGGCCTGAAATAAATATTACTGATAGACTTAAGATGACTGCTCTAGTTCCATTAAACTAAAAGCTATCTTTAGAACAACATAGACCATCCTTTAGAAAATATGCACCTGCCCCTTTAAAATCCCAACATTGTAAAATGCCAGATCATTCTATGAGCTGTAGGGATCTCAGTCTTTGTGCGTGAAGAAAAAAAGACAGTGACAATCTGACTGCAGTGACCTGGGAGAAATGGCAATTACAGACAGAGAGGGCTATTTCTGTGCTAAATAGGTTGATTTTGGCAGAGAGACTTTCTCTGATCTAGTTAAATTAATGAAGCTTTCACTGAATTAAATGTAGTTGGTGAGATTTCCTAAGGCTTTGGAGGCTGTCAGAGTTCTGCCAACAATAGATACTTAAAGTATTTGAAAGAAAGAGAATAAGCATCACTTGAATAATCAGAGATTGTTTTAAGAAACATTAAATGTCTAAATGAACATAACTAAGAAAATCCATATGAATATTTTAATAACAGGGAAAATTTTTATAGAACTTGATAAAATGCTTTTCTTATTTTTCCCCTTCAGCCTTTACCATAAATAGTGACTAAAGAAAAATGTGAACAAGTAGAAGAAGGAAAAACAGCTAACGATTTATGCCTCAATTTTATACAACCTGAAAGGTAAGAATTGCCACAAACCTAAGGGGGAAAGGCTTTGCTTAGTGACCTCTGTTTAAGATTCCTCTTTCTAGAATTTGTCTCTTGTTGAGCAAACATGTCCATAAGCAGCCCAAGTTGTACACAGATCTTGTACACAGATCAAGTACAATAAAAGGCCAGACAGAGGCTTGATTCTAAGCAAAATTGTGACGTCATTGTTAGCCTGGACTCCCATTTCAACTTCTTCCCCCAGATCCGGGTAATGTCTGCCCCCTGCTTCTCATGAACTCCTCTTTCCCACCAGTCACCCTTGCTGGCACCTCCCTAAAATCTGCTGGCCTATCTTATTTCATAATTAACAGCTGATGCTGTATTGGTAAGAGACCAAAAGGAATAGGCTCCAAAACTGCTCATTCCTTTTACATTCTGTTATTTTCATCAGCCATAGTGATGGTTCCCAGACTTGTAGGTTTTATAGTCCAGTAAAACTTCAGCAACAAATTGGAAATGTGAAGGGAGACAGGGACGTCATAAAATAGAGCTCTTAGTTCAGTATTGGATTAATAGGAAGAGAGCGTAGATACACACACTTGCACACTCACTCACACCTGCTACCTAGCTCCATGCATTTCTATACTGGTTCAGAAATCAGTGGGTATGAGGCAGCTCTGCAGAAAACCAGCAGATGCAACACATCCAGGGTAGCCTCCCTCTGCCCCTTGCTTCTCTGTAGGGCACAGAGCTGCTGGTGATACTTTCCAGGCTGGTGTAAACACACTGGAATTATGAAAAAGCCCAATTCTTGCTTCAACACAAGGGTTCTGTGGCATTTCAATCATCATTCCTACAGCAGTGCCATGGATCATGTATGCTCTTCCAGTTAGAACATGTCTACATCAGATGTAACCACGTGCAGACACTAAACCTGCTCAGCATGAGTGAAGTCCCATTCTTACGTAACAGGGAGAAGAGAGATAGCAAGGGAAGCCTGGGTTTCTCTAAAGACTTCTCTTAGCCTTCCCCAGCAAGGCTTACCATCTATTCCAATTCTATCTTGTTTTTGCAAAGCAAGAATACCCAAACATGATCATGAAATAAAAGCCTACCACATTTTATACCAGTATTAATAAAATCAAATGGGAACCTATTTATATTTATAATTTTATTTAATTTATAAGTACATTTACTATTTATAATTTTATATATTAAAAGATACATTTTAACTGTGTAATAAAAAATGTCAATCTTAAAACTAAAGGAAGCCCTTTCACCAGTTTCTGCAGGTCAGAGAAACCACACTGTAGAGTTAAAATGCCTCCCTATCACATCTGCAGCTTAGTGACATCCAGGTTATTTGTCTCTTAATAAACAGCTTTGCCACCACCTGTGATTTTTGCAGTTGATGATTCAGTTGTGGCAGACCATCTTTGCCTTACATTCTTTCAGCATACACCAGGTGGCGATAAGGAAGCACATAAAAGCAAGAGGCTTTCATCTGAATGAGAAATCATGTTGTTTAAGTACTTTTATCTCAAAATTCAATTAATTTGATTATTAAGATAGAACAATCTCTATATAACAAAATTGAGTCTATAGAGCAAAGACTCCAAACACCATAACTCCTCAAAATAAACATTTGTCAATTTTTTAAATTTAATTTTTTGGCACATTTCCCTTGACCTATGTATTTCCCTGGAAGAAATTTTAAAATGTGTGAATCACCCCCAAATTAGGCTTTTTTATACTAAAAAAATCACAACTTCTAACTCAACATGGAGTCTCTGTCTCTGTTGGTTTTTTGCTTGTATTCCGAAGCTCCTGTCATCTTTACCCACCTTTCATGGTGTTTACCCCTGAAGAGAGATGAGGTTGCTCCAGCGCCTGCACACTTCCACCTCTCAGTTCTTCAAAAGGACACACCTACAAGCTGTTCACAACTCTGCCCCACTGTGTGAGCACTGGACAGAAAGGGACTGATTGTTTACAGTGTTACCTTGTCAAGTGGCATTTGCCCTTGGGGACTGACAGGCACAGCAGCAAGGCCAATGGAGGAGATTTGGAATTTAGGGACATTTTTTCTTAAAGCAGGTAGTGATTTTTGATTATGGATTGTGGGGATAATGATGGGCAAGAAAAGCAGTGTGATTAGGGGAGGCATGTGTGGGGTGGTGAGGGAGCAACAGGAATGTTTCGGGGACAGTGGTGGCCATCACATTAGCTTTCTGCCATTGGACTAAATTGTATACCCAGAGCACTGTGACTCACTGTAGCATGTCAAACTGTCCAGTTCTCAGCCCTCACCTGGAGAGATCAACACCTACCGATGATTGACATCTACAACCTTATATTCTGAATTAATAGCTCTACAATGGTGTGTCAAAAAATGGTTTGCTCTCTTGTTCTATTTCCCCATGTGACTTTTAAAGTAGACTCAAGGTTGAGAGCAAGTGATTTAAAGTAGTGATCTCACCAACATTTAGAAGGATATCAGTTTGATCAAGGTGCCTCTTCCTCAGTCATGGTTAAGAATACTTGGGATGTGATCTGTACTTGGCTCAGTGGGAAAATGAGAAAAGGAATTGAATTTCTTTTCCATTGGCTTTTATTATTATTAAATAAGCCTTTTCTATTATGAAATACAAATTCATAAATTTATAATGCGACTCTATGCCATTTTATCAGTGTTGTCAGAAAAGTTTAGAAAACCTACAGTCTTTCCCATGAATTTATCTATAAAGGTGACAATATATAAATAGGGAAAACACACAATTATGCAGAAGGACTTCCATGTTTATTCATTATCATAGAGCATTAGAACTGGAATAGAACATAAAGATCCCAACATCCATATTTTTCAAACTGCAGCTATGATTTAGTATAGTGGTGTGAAATCAATTTTGAGAGTTGCAGCTAGCATTTTTTTTAAATGAAAGGAGTAATATATGGAAAAATATAATAGAGGATAAACTATAGAGTTCATCACATGCAGTGAGGGTATATCCTGGATGTCTTGTAGCACTTCACTGTCATGAACTGCCATGCAAAACCTCTTTCTTACAGTCGGTGATCATCAAAATGTGTAAAAGCTGCTATTATAAGCAGTTTTCTCCCTTTGTAGATGAAACACATGGGTCCCAGAGAAGCTAAGAAAATATTCACAAGTTGGCTTGTTGAAAAGACTGGATTAAAACCAGGCTTCCTGATTTTTCTCACTTTTGGGCTTCTTTTGGGGTACCATCAGATCATATGACAGAGGGATCTCTTTGGAGATGAACATTAGTACGTTCATTCCTTTGTAGTCAAGTAAAGTACTTGGGGTTTGAGGACACTAAATTACAGTATTCAAGTCTGTAGTTTTAATATAAAAATTCTAGATTCTGCTACTTTTGGAAGACATTTGACTATTTTCTACCAAGAAGTCATCATTTTGGGATGATTGTATTAGATTGAAGTGCAAGATGGGTTGAGACAGACGCCAGGGTAAGAAGGAGCAGACACGTGGTGGTTGGAATCTGATGAATGATGACATCTGAATTGTCCATGGAATGATAATGGAGGATAAAGAGAATCATGGGACTATTTTGATGTGCAATACACTAATCTTAGAAAGGGATGGACTATAGGATAGTGTTTCTCAGAGTAAGTTCGGTTATTGACTTATTAATTGCTGGGAGCCATTAGCCAAGTAGGTATGACAATTTCCTTGCCAGCGTACCCCATGTTGCTTAGTGGAAGGACTCGTGGAAATAGGACATTTTGCAGTGACATTGCATGTAGGTGACCTTGCTCAAGGACCAGGGCGGATCCGGGTTTAGGGTGTTCCCGGTTTAGGATAATCTGGGTTTAGGGCGTTAGGACATTCCAGGTTTAAGGTTATTCCTGCTGGGAATAGGGCGTATCCTGCTGCCTGAGTTCCCCTTGAGTTCTCACGGGATTCAGACAGTATTTTTTGGGAGACAGAAGCCCAGTGGGGGTGGATTTGGGCAGAGAACGTGGATTTCCCCAGAACGTGATTGTAGATGGCTGGTGTGAGTTTGGGAATAAAGAGTTGCTGTTTGAATCTACAAGCTGTGTGGTGGCTCATGATTTTGTGCCCAGCCAGACTGCGGCAATTAATCACTTGGAATCTTTGTTAAAATTCATATTCTTCTGTCCTTTCCTGGCTGTATTGAATTGTGTCTTAGGGAGATACATTAGAATGTACCCTGTCAGGTAATTCTCATGCTAGAGACTAAGAAGCCCTGAAATCAGATGTGAAAAAGATCAGTTGTCAATAACCAAAATATTTCTAACCAAATTTGTGAGCTTGTCTTCTAGTAATGCTCAGCTCCAAAGGTGATGGTAATAGAGGTAGTCGGATACTGGGAGCGGGCCATGATTGATTTGGTGTATTGACTGACTGCTTAACAGGAGCCCAAAATTGCCTTCTGCAGTGTCTTTAATTGCCTTTATTCAATTATTCACTCAACCCATCACTCAACCTGAATGCTTCCTATATGCTTGGTACTCTGTTGAGCTCTGGGAATGGAAAGGTGAGCAAAGGATGATATTAGAAACATAAGTCAATTAGCTGTCATACCCAAGTTCTCTCCCAGCTTGAGAGCTTTTCCCTTTTAGTCCTTGGAAATCACAGGCCCTTGTTCACTATGATACTTTCTTTCTTAAGTTAGAGCTGAATGGATCAGCAGTGGACCGCTGGCCAGATGATGTCCTCCAGAATTTGAAGGTGACCTAATGGCTGTTATCAGTAGATTGTCATATGTGAGATGCAAGATACGAGTTTGTATCCAGGGGAGGATCACACTGTCTCTCTAGCATGGTCCTCAGATCTTGGTTTACAGGTCACTTCTGAAATAAGTCCTTGCTCTCCTCCTGGAATACATCACAGCCTTATGATATATTTCTTTTTCTTGGATCTGAGGTATTTGCCCCTTATTTCCTTTTAACAATTATAATTTTAAAATTAACTGTTAGAATTATTTGTCAATTTAACCTAACTGGAATGTTTCATGAGGGCTGGGAATGTTCTTTTTTTGCCTATTAAAATATCTCTCTCTCTCTGCTCTGGAACATAAGTACCTGCTTGATCATAAAATTTACTTGCATTCATTTCATATTTTAATAATTTTAAGTGGGTTGAAATTGGTTTTCATTTTAAGATTTTCTTGAACAATAGTGGAATTGATGTAGTTTTCTAAGTTTATTTTCTTTGAGCACCTATGATAGTAAAGAAGCAGAAACCAGATTATCATTGCTATTTTCATTATATTTGAACTAATTTTAATCTCCTGCTTTATTTGATCATAAAAATTAAGGCCATGGTCCCTGAGCCCCAAGTTGGCATGCATTATGAAAAGCTTTCTCTTTCAAGCACCTCCTAATACTTCACTTTCATCTGACTAATAGTTTGTCATCCTTGATTCTTCACCTGTACCTCCCACGTCCATCAACAAGTCTGGTCAACTCCACCTTGAAACCCTATCTTCAATGCAGGGACCTCCACCTGCACCTCCAGTACTCCATCCTGGTACAGGTCACCATGTTCTCTCACCCATCCTCTGCAATAACCTGTTAAGTGACTTTTCTCCTGCTCCTGTCCCTACTCCCCCAAAGTATAGGGTACTGTTTAAGAAACAGGAACAAAATCCTGCCACATTACTACTGAAAATTGTCCACTGATTGCTCAAGGCTCCTAGCATAAGCTCCAGACTCCCTTCTCTGGTTTACACCATTGGCCCTTTCCGTTTTTCTGAACTCCCAGGTGTCCACATTCCCCAGATACACTGAATTGCTCTTGGGTCTCTGGCCACACCGAGCTCATTTTTGTGATTTTTTTAGATTAAATTATTATGAGCTTAGCTTCTATTCCTGCCTAGAATGTTCTTTGTCTTCTTGTTCATATGGCATTCACTTTCAGTGTTACCTTCTCAGAGAAGAAGCACCAGTCACCAGCTTCCACATTTCTCTGTGTAATTTCTCTCTCTGCAAGTACCACTCTTCCTTATTATTCTTGTTTCTCTAATGTTTCTGTTGTTGGTCTCACCCCACTAGAAAGCAAACTTTGTGAAATAAGAACCTTGGCCTCAAATTCACTCCTGTATCTGTGCAGCTAGAATTTGCCTCCAGGGGCAGGATAGGACCTTGATAAATATTTATAGAAAGAACAAGCAGTTGCAGGAAGATTTAAGAGCTCTAATCTGAAACAACTCTGCTGGCCACAGATTGAAAAGTTTCTCCAAGTGTCTTTGTTCTCATTGAATAGAGAATCTTGCCAAGGATAACATTTTATTCATTAGCAATGAGCATGTACAAGCTGAGTCTTCTCTGCATCCTTTATACCAGGAAAGAGAAAGCATTCTCATTGTTACCTATGTCAGCAAAGACAGGAAGAGCTTCTGACAGAAGAACTCCAAGAGTTTACATCTAGTCCTCCACTGATCTCCTTGGAGGAAAGACTGAATCATGACGAACCTCACCACTCTCAGGCTTTGCTTTCTGGTTTAATCAGACTGACCTTTCCGGCAGGGATTGTGGAAGAGTTAACTAATCAGTGTCTATAAAGCATTTGGATCATGAAGAAGGCAATAGGAATCATGATGACAAAATCTGTCTTTTGCTGATACATGGGGTGGGAACCAGGAAAAGAAGGCAAAATAATATGTTTTTTTTTTTTTTTTTTTTTATGCTGTGGAGGCTTCTACGGAGTGTGCAACTATTGTACAACCTTCCCACCGCACAGCCTGTCTTTGCTTCTTTGTGACTTGGGCCCTCAAGGTGTTGCTCCTTAAAGGCAGCCATCCTAATATTATTTTCAAAAAACTCCTCTGCCAGGCTGGAGTAATTTTCTACTTTCTACTTGAGTGTGGGAGGAAAATTGTCACCCTTTTATTACAGGGCTCTTTTGTGTCACTGAAGACATAAAACAGGGACTTAAATTACTATGGACTGAAACCATCCAGGTGGGTTTTCTGCTCAGGTTTAATTTGACGAATGTGGCTGGCCATGTGTCCTCTGCTTGTCTCTGGAGGAGAGGAGCCCACTCACTGGGGGCCCAGACTGCCCTTCTCTGTCCTCTCTGGTGACACTGAGGCTGTTGCACGGTCAATAAGGATGTTACCAGGGGCTGTAGGATAAGCCTTAGAGAAGTGTGTGGTGTGGTTTCACATCGCCTTGCTGCGTGCTGTGTCGTCTCTTCCTGTGGTCACCTTCACGGTCCCACCACCTCACTGCTCTAGTATCAAAGTCCCAGGAATCCACTGTGTTTCACATCTGTACCCTTCCATAAATGGCGCTTAAAGAGAACTGCGGGGAGAAGGAGGCATTCAGTCCAAAGGAGTGGCTTACTAACAAAGCACCCATGAAAAAGCAGGCATTCAGGCAGGGGACATTTTGGTGTCTTGAGATCATGTCACCTCATTCTGTCTTATCTTACCATCAGTGTCATGGTTTAAAGCCATCCCTGCTTCAAGTTCGATAACTGGATCAAAGTGGAATTCAAGACCACATTTTCCCTGTTTGATAAACCATCTTTATACCCTCTAGAAGCTTAGCTCACCAGAGGCAGGAAGGAAAGCTTTGCCGGGATGGCACCTGCTGAGTGGCCTGCCCTGGCCCTTTGTTTTTAAGTGAGTTATAAATTATGAAGTGTTGCTGTTTGACAGAACTTGGAGTGAATGGAGGGGGTATCGAGAGAGGGAAGAGAGTAAGACCCATGATGCCACGAGGAGAAAAAAGATCAGATTTCTAATATTCCCAATTTGAAAAGACACTCATAAACTTGAAACTCTTGCCTGCTTCACAGAAGCTGTAAGTAAGAAGCAATTTTCTCTGAGGTGTTTTGTGTCCTCTACAACATCCAGAAAGTCATGTAACTTTGTCTCTCTACTCACAATGCTAAGAAAATGAAGTTTCCCACATATGATTCTACCCAATGGTCAGAACACCATTGTGTGGCAGGAATTCTAAGGAGCTATCACTCAGCACAGAGCAAAGTGTGCTTTTTAATGAATCAAAAGGCACCAGAGAAGTGTTTGTTCACAGCTGTTTGATGGCCTCGATCATGCTGTGTCCAGGTTCCTTTTCATAATTAGAAGTGCAGAAAGAAAGCCCAGTCTTCCCAAATTGCAGGAATGTTTCACAGAACAATAAAGGGCTGCTCCCATATATCCTCTGTCGACAGACAATAAAAGAGAAAATTGGTGTACTAAAAAATGATAGTAGAGCTTTGGAGACAGGAATGGTGGTGGTAGATTTGTTAAATAGTTATTTTGGCTCTAATCTTTCCGTAGGACAAAGAGGATAGAGAGGATCTTTCCTCGTCTCTCTTCTTCTTCCCAAAGAGCTCATGCTGTGAAAAATCATTTCTATCAAAAAACAAAATAAAACACAAAAACAAACCCATATTAAATAACGTTGACAGGCATGAGGGAGAACAGGGAGGCAGTCAGCAGAATTATTTCCCACAGAATGGGGGATATAAGGATCTGGCTGGCTTCTGAGGGCTCCTGAGCCTCTGTCTGCTTTCCACCTGTCCCCATGGCTCACACCCTTATGCCTTCTGGTCTCTTTCCAGATAAGGCATCTGTGTAAAATAGTACCAGGGAGAACAAGGTGCCTCCCTCTCTACCTTCACTTTCTCTCCTCCTTTATGTTTCTGTATAACATTTATCACCGGCAGTCTTATTGTGAATTTAACTTGGTTTACCTTCTGTTCCCCTATACTAGAATTTAACCTTCACAATTACTTTAACCTTCACAATTACAAAGGGCAAATACTTTGTCCCTTTTCTTGACTGTGGTATCCCTAGAGACTCCAATAATATCTGATGCCTTATAGGGACTCAATGAAATATCCTTGGGATGAGTCCATTGTTGAAAACTCATGGATGCTCTCTAATGCCAATGTCTCCATTGTTCACTAAGTTTAGTTTTTTGCTCTTTTCCTTGAGACTCGGGGGACATAAGATCTTGTAAATCATTTTTCTAGCATTTTAAAGTAATTTGTTTCTTATGCATACCCTCTAATTAACCAAATTGGACTGTAATATTCACCCTCTTTAAATATAATCCATAGCATATTTGGGAAAAATACTGATTTTTAGGTTTAGGCAGATTTCTTGTCTAGTTCTTCCTGGTTGAGCTTTCTTTTTTTCCTACATAAAAGAAATCAAGGAATAGTTATGTAAGACTGCATAAAGAGAAAGAAGTCTTTGTGAATTGATTATGTTCCTATAGGAGTTCCTGTTGAAACTGCTCAGGCCAGGCTCCCAAGTTACATTTCCTGTAACAGAACAGAAACTTTTCCACCCCAGAGAAGATGCTGCCACAGACAGACTGATTTCACTTACCTCTAGGCATGGGCAGCATAGCAGAAGTGTCTCTTTTCTCCCTTATGCTCTAATCTGGTGGCTCCATGTCACTGAAGACCTAATTTTTGTTGCGGTTCCTCAGGAAGTACAGGTCTGTGGTCACCTGGAGGGTCAGATCAAAAGAGGCTGAAAGGATAGCTGTCTTACTCACCTGGAGCAACACCCTTCCAATGGGAGAGGAGCTGTTCATCTTCCCCAGCCATTTGCCCATGTGCCTCAACCTAGAAACCTTCTTCTGAGACTGGAAGCTCCCCCACCAGTCGGCTGCCAGGTTGATGGCGCTTCTGGAGCCCTTAGTTTGCTCCTGCATGCCAGAAGTAGCTCCTTCTACTCACAGGAATCCCATCTGGATCGTCCCCAGCCCAGAACTCTCTCAAGGCCTTCTCCAATGACTGACACCGGGAATTGTCACTAGTTTCCCAAAACATCTTCTTGCCTGATGTGACTCATTGGAGATAGAACAAAACGATGGATTCCAGGATTTTTACCTATTCCTATGATACTGTGGTTCCCATGGGCCCAGAGACCGTTATTATAAGGAAAACTACAGAATCCAGAGAAAGAACAGTTTGTCTTAAAAAAAAAATGTTAATTTTGCCAGCATGGTGGCACATGCCTGTAATCCCAGTGGCTCAGAAGGCTGAGGTCTGAGGATTGCAAGTTCAAAGCCAGCCTCAGCATCTTAGCAACACTCTGTCTCTAAATAAAATATAAAAAGGACTGGGGATGTGGCTCAGTAGTTAAATGCCCCTGGGCTCAATCCTCAATACCCCAAAATAAACACAACAAATAAATAAATAATAATTTTGGTCTGGAAATCTTGGATGTTAAAACCTCTTCATGCTTGCCTCCCTTCCTAGGAGGTCTTATCTAGCCTGTATGTCTGTCTTGCATCTCTATCTGACCTCTGCTATCATTGCTGGCTGTCATCACATTTGCCAGGGGAAAAACCTACCCCAGGGCATCTTCTCATTCTTTTGAATGATTATAATGCCCATCCGGGGTTGGAAAACACTAAATATGAGGATGATGGCAAAGATTCTTTCACTGGCCCATATTTCCCTACGAAGCTTGAGTACCCAATTTAAATTGCTTGATACATCCATTTGAATGAAAATAATAATGATAAATAATATTTTAGATAATATTTGCACATCAGGCTCTGTCTTATGAGCTATTCAATTATGAGCTCATTTTCCTCTCTTAGTAAGTACACCATCACTGCTTTAGAAAGTCTGTTCTCTTGACCACTATTCTATGCCAAATATTAAAAAGGTGCAACCAAATCCAGCACTTTGGATAGTATCAATTTCTTTTCCTCTCTGACCCTTTACTAAATTGCTCCACCTCTCGTGTTCTTGATCCTGATGAATGGCCACAGGATCCATTGCAGCTGACCAGGTCAGAATCCTGGGTGACACAGATGGCTTTTCCTTTGCTCTTGGCTTTGTATTAATGGCTGATAGATTCCGTCTCCACAGTTCCTCTTAGAATATTCTTTTTCCTTCTGACTTCGCTTTTTTTTTTTTTAAATAAAGCAGGATTTTGTTTGAGAGAGAGAGAGAGAGAGAGAGAGAGAGAGAGAGAGAGAGAGAATTTTTTAATATTTATTTTTCAGTTTTCGTCGGACACAACATCTTTGTTTGTATGTGGTGCTAAGGATCGAACCCGGGCCGAACCCGGGCCGCACGCATGCCAGGGGAGCGTGCTACCGCTTGAGCCACATCCCCAGCCCCCTGACTTTGCTTTAACTTAGGCCATGGTGGCTTTTTCCCCCCCACGTCAGTCCCTGCAGTATCCTCCAATCCCCTTCGATTGATACATTGTTGTTGAGTTAGTCTGCAAATTCCATCAATCCTATCACTTCACCACTCCCTGGCATTCGGTGAGTTCTCCTGGCCTTTTTGATAAAACCCAAACTCTTCAACATTCCTATTTTTTTTTTCTGGATCTGCTTCTATAGGCTGCTTTTACTATTGCTCTTCTCTAACCCGACCTCCTGCTGTCCTCATACACTCCAGCCTTCAACTGCTAAGTTACCTGGAGCCTTGAGCACTATTCCCTCATATGCTTCAGTAGGTGCCCCTGCTGCTGTCTCCATCCCATTGCCCACCTAGCCTCAGTGCTCTAAGGTGCAGCCTGTTCTTGCATCTTATCTGGCTGTCCATAGGTTTATGGGCTTTCCCTGGATTTCAGGCTTAATCCTGCAGAAAACTTACCACATTACATGGATGCCTTTATTAGACGGCCTTTTGAAGGCGGAGTCACTTCAGGTATTCCAAGCCCAGGGAGTGAGTCAGGACCATATCATCACTTAATAAATGCTTGGGTTTAACAAAAGTGTCGTAGGAGTCTACTGGTGCCCAGCATTCACATAGGGACTGCTGAGGGAATGTAAGAGGAGATGATCTCAGAGAGTGCCGAGCATCACATTCCAAGTGATTGCTTCTGTAAGAGAAGTATGGATAAACAACTGGGGAAGTTACTGAGCACGGGCATGCTTCATGAGGATCCAGATACTTTGTGATGGTGAGGGATATTGAATTAAAATGGAGTATATATTTTAAAACTCTCCACAGAAGTATTTCTGATTTAAATTCGCTTCGGAGTGTTGTCAAATCTTATGGCCTTGATTAACTTGGCCCTCTCACATGTTATAAGACAGGTGGGGCTAATACAGTTGTGCGTTTGTCCCACCTTCTGCAGCTCTCATCCATGAGGAAGAATCAATTATCTAGTCTTTTCTGGGTAAAGCAAGGAGCCACCAGCCATGTGGTAGCAGTTACAGGAACCATGGAGAAGGGGCTGCTGGTCACAGCCGGAATCCAGACTTACCTGTCAACACCAAGGTGACTTTGTAAGATATCCTTAGGAGAGAACTGCAGGAGCTTGATTTCATTCCTTAGAATTTATTTTGAGGGGAAATAAATCTGAAGTGTTCTGTTCAGCTAACTTTGTTTATTTAGCAATAATGTGGCTACAAGAAATGTACAGTAAATAAAAGCCCCCAAAATTCTACCTTTCCAACTTGCACAAACGTCATAGGCTCAATAGTAGTGACATCATAGTAACATTTTATTAATGTTTTATGAGGAGTTTTGTCTATTTTAAGTATTCACATGCTATTATATTCCACCAATTTGTTCACCTCAGCATATGATTAACTAAATTACTTAAGTGGTGGCAATTCCTAAATTTTATAAAATGGTCCTGGCTCCTGAAGAGTAGCATTGAGAAAACCAAAAGAACTGTTTATGAATAAGAAATAATGCCTAGAATTGAAATATTTTCTCTGAAATTCGTTTAATTAGTGACACATTGCCAACATTAGGAACATATGTTAAAATAATTGCCTTGATGCAAGCGCTCTTGTTGGATATCTTTCATAGAACATCCAAATACACCTGATGTTTAGAAAAATATTCCCTAAATTCATTACAAGCCACCTGGCCAGGTTCTGCCTATGAACATTTTACATAGTGCTGCAGAATTCTTTATGAATTGCTAATACATGGGTTTTGTATTTGCAAACGTTTCTACTTTTCAGGACAAAATTTTTTTCTCTTTGTGAGTTTCTTCAGATATCTCGACTACATTTCATGTCTAGCACTATTATGTCCAGAGCCACTTCTAAATAATCTCATCCTTGAATATCACCTTGGTCTTGTTTGAAGTTAAATTTAAGACAGAAGTATATCTTCAGGAACTAATTTCTGACAGATACTTGGAGAGCAGGGAAACTGTTTCTCCTGTGCCTAATAGAAAGGAGATTTGCATACAGGTTGTGAAGATTTTTATAGCACTTCACTATACATCCAAAAATTCATATAAAAAAGTTGACTATCCTGAAAATTTCCCAAGAAATATAGCTTGTGCTGTTTTCATTTCAAGTCTGATTGAAGTCAGGATAAGCAATGCTGAGATTCTGGCATTCTGATTCAGCATGTGTGGGTGCAGGCTGCCAGCTAGGTGAGAGTTCCAGCTGGACTGGTTGTTGGCTATGTGATCCTAGGCAACTAACCTCTGTGATTATTGATTTTCCCTTTTTTTTTTCAGTGGTAGGTGCTAGGGACTGAACCCAGGGGCACACAACCACTGAGCTCCATCCCCAGCCCTATTCCGTATTTTATTTAGAGACAGGGTCTCACTGAATTGCTTAGTACCTCCCTTGTGTTGAGGCTGGATTTGAACTCACAATCCTCCTGCCTCAGCCTCCCAAGATGCTGGGATTACAGGTACGCACCACCATGCCCAGAAATAATTGATATCTTAATTTCTAGAAGGATCATTGTTCCATTTTTCAGATTTCAAGGGGAATCTATTTTATAGGCTCATTTTGAGAATTAAATAAATTTATATGTGTTTATAAAAAAAACCTAGACGATGGCCCAAAATTATCACATAATACATGCATTATAAAAAATAAAAATTAATTTAAAATCCTGTTCATTGTGGCTGCAATTCATAGGCTTGAAAGTACTTCCTTCCATGCAAGTTCCTACAGACACATTTTTCTGATAAGGTCATTTTACTTATAGTAGAAGGAAAACAAAATATTCAGGCTATAGGGAGCCTGTGTCCAGGTTCAAAGCTTGGTTTACATTTGTTTTTCAGAATTTTGCCATGACATGACATGAATGTCAGTGTGACAAATCATTGGTCTATAGTATGAAGGAAATTGAGAGTGACTCAATAATGGGGAGTAGAACTTTTCATAATTCTTTTATGAAATATAGTACAAACATTGCTCTCGTAGGAACCTTTTCTTGATTGTTTCTTTTAGACAACCAGAGTTAGACCAAATGTGTGTTGTTTTAAAATGAATAAAAGTAAATAAGATTTTACTTCTAGGTCAGAGTGCAGCATTTCCATATTTAACCAACTAGAGGAAATGTGGCCAAGAAGCCTGATGAGAATTCATGTAGATCATCTCACTAATTCTAACTTGGAGGTAAATTTGAAATTCAGAGAAGGACCCACTGTTTAAATGTTGATTCTACTTGTATAAGATGAATTCTTGACCTCCTCTCATGCCAACCTCACCTTGTGTTCTATTTAGGGTGATTCTGTCCACAGGAGCCTGTTGTAGAGTAAACAAAGCTGTTGAACTTCTCACACTGGTCGGATTCTTCAGAGGTATTCATTGGAACCAGGAAATGAGAAGGGGAAGATTTAAAAATGACATCCAGGTTTTTGACTTGAGCAACTGGATGAATCATGGCGACATCTGATTGTAGGCAAAACCGAGAAGAACCAGGATATTGGGGACTAATAGCACTGTGTTCAGAGGCAGGTGCATAGCAGCCCAGCTGCTGAGGACACCCAGGTGGAGACAGTGAGTGGGGCACCTCAGCTGGAGGGGGCAACTTTGGATGCATGGGCCATTGTTGTGGTTTGCATCTGAAATGTCCCCCAAGGCTCCTGTGCTTAAGGCTAGGGCCCCATGCAGCAATGCTCTGAGGTGGGTCCTCAGGGGAGACTGAATCATGAGGATTCATATTTTAAATTGGAAACTTTAGGAGGTGGGACTTGGTTGGAGGAAATGGGTGACTGGCACTTGTCCTTGAAGGGTGTATTTTGTCCCTGGCCATCTCCACCCTCTGCTTTCTGGGTACCATGAGGTAAGCAGCTTTCTTCCACTGTGCCCTTCCTCTGCAGGCCTAACAGCAACTAGGTCAAGCAGCCAGGGACTGAAATCTCTGAAACTGTGAACCAAATTAACCCTTTCCTACTTTAAGTTGATTTCACTCAGTTATTGTGTCACAGTGATGGAGAGCTGATTAACACAGTGGGAGGCGTAGATTAGCAGTTATCAAGGCACAGCTGGCATTCAACATAATGTGGGTGGATAATCCTGTCCAAGAGGACTGTACAGGGTGACTGGGACATGTAATGTAGGCCAGAGCCCTGAGAAATATGAGTACACAGGGGAAGTCTGGATGAGGAGTGTCACAATGGGCAAAAGGTGTGACTTATGCAGTCCAGGGGGAGAAATAAAGAATATCCACGTGCTTTTGCCCTTTTCAATGCTTTATTCACTCAAGTGAATATTCACTCAAGTCAATACAATTTCACTCTATAGGTTCTTCATCAAGAAAATGACAATTCTTAAGGCTGGTTACTGCAATAGGTATAATCAATTCACAGCAAACAATTCTAGATTAATTAATTCTAAGCACTGCAAACACACATAATCACGACAGGCTAATGACAGACATTCCCTCTGCATGCTAAGTTCAAGTGTCAGATCAAAAGTCTCAAGCCTTAGGCTTGAAGTCCAGCAGATGCACACTCACTTAGACCATGGTAATCAGGTCAGGAACCAAGGCAGGCTTCTCCTGGGGTGGAGCTGACGGCTGGCTGAGGAGGCAGTCATAGGGAGAAGTTGCAGCTCTCACCAGGGTCAAGAAGTGGCCGTAGAGTTTGAGAGCCACGAGAACAATGTAGAGGTTCAGGCAGATGAGAAGAGTTGGGATATCAGTCCAGGTCCTCCTCAGGCTCTCAGGCTTGTGTGCATCAGTATTGCCCGGCAGAATGTCCGTTCATTTGCTCTATTATTTATGCTAAGTTTTGGGGCTTCCCCCCCCCTTCAATCCTTAGCAGCTACCACAGGATTTCTCAGTGACATCATTTACCCTGGGGTTAAGACATATGGTCTGGTGGTCCCCACCCTGATCTTTTAGTCTTTCCCTATTATCCAGGGAGGACAGCCTGCCAGAGGCTTCTCTCTGAGTTTATCATGGAGGGGGTTTCACTTGTTTGTGCCTGAGGGACATAATGGAGGGCTCCCGTAGGCACGCCTGGTGAGACTGGTGGTTTCAAATCGGAAACATCCACAGCTCATTTTAAAAATGGAGTTGCTTAGGCTCAGGCCAAAGGCCATTCTCACAGGAGCCAGTAAGGGGACTTAAAAAGAGTGGTTAAGGGATGCAGTGTAAGGTTACAGAAATCAAACAAGCACAAAAGGACAAAGTGGTCAACCTTGCCCAGTATTTCCTTATGTTATTTTTAAAAGTACAATACAATGCAGGTCTAAATAAAATATCTTTGAGTAAAAAAGCAAATAAGTTAAATAGGGATTAAGTTAACCTCAACTTGACACACTTCTTCTCACTTCATAGATAGACATGGAACACTTACATCAATCTATTGCTTTTCTAGATGGAAGGTGAGGGCCTGGGAAGGGGAAGTCACCTGCCTAAAGTCACACAAACAGTAAAGGGACTTTCAGGGAGAAGCGTTCAGGATCCTTGATTCTCAATACTTGTTAGGAAAAAAATCATTAAAGCAAAAATAAATAGTTTATAATAATGAGGGTTCATTAACATGGCTCAGTAATGATGACAAGAAGTACATAAGAAAGATGGATTG
The DNA here is from genome assembly GCF_001458135.2 of Marmota marmota marmota. Taxonomy (NCBI): domain Eukaryota; kingdom Metazoa; phylum Chordata; class Mammalia; order Rodentia; family Sciuridae; genus Marmota; species Marmota marmota. The sequence goes on along the minus strand of NW_026000164.1, from coordinate 7,338,871 downwards.
CCTTTGAAAGAGAAGTAATAAGCAACTCACAATATCCCCAGCAGAAATAGGGAAAGTATTTGTCACCTATATGGGAATGATTGAGTATTGTTAGGTCTGCCCAGAGGTCGAGTGATGACCTTATATTCCTCTTTGGTCATGGTGACAGTCCCTGACCTGGAAAATCAGTCATCAAAGCTGCTGCTGATACTCTTTCTGAGCATTGCTCTAAGCTTCAGCTGTATTCAGTGTGATGTAAACAGATGTGGACTTCCGTATGATCTGTTTAAGTTTAAAATGGCACAACACTGAGAAGGAAAAAAAATGAAGGAAACATAATTAACTATATGCATGCTGAAGGTGATTATTTAATTGTTAATATTAAATGTGAGGAAAATATCTTCAGAGCATGGAAATTGCCAGAAAAATTATATAAATTTTATTTTAGATTTGTGAAATTGAAGAAGAACATATTGCTTTTCCAAAGCAATTATTTAAATGTTGTCTCTTAATTATTCTGTAGTATACCCCACTGTTAAGACCAGGGAGGCTGGTCATAAAGGATTGTGTCTCCTAACCTGTGGTTCAGTTGCTCCCATTTCTCCCGGGGAAGGACTGATTCATTTAAACATAGATGCTACAGTGGATAAGCTTGGTGTGTTGGAACTTTCTGCTATACCATAAAACAATGTTCAACAATACACAGTCCCCTGGCTAAGATGGCCAGCTGCCCATCCATAAAGTCTCACTGAAACATAACCATGCCATTCACTCCTCTTTGCTGGTGGCTGCTTCATGCTACAGTGGCAGAGCAGATTAGTTATAGAGGAGAGATTATGGGGCACAAATATAAAATATTTACTATCTGACCTTTTACAGAAAGTTTGCTAATCTGCCATAAAAGAAGATATTCAAAAATTTAGTGAAATGTGAATTTTGAAGGTAATCTTTTATGTTCAACATGCTTAGCCACACTGAAAAAGGTATCAATGCTTGTCTTTCACAGGGGACATTTTGACACATTTCAGAAAACTGAACACTGGCAATCTTAATGGTACTGTATGACTTTTCATAGAATTTGTCTATCACCCATTGACACGCACATCTTACTAAACTTACTAACACAATACTACTTCACCAGGTCTAATTAACATAATTCAATGATGTTAAATGCTATCATGATGTATTTTCCAGGATACAAAACGTCTCTGCAGATTGTATTTTGATAGAAACTTGGAGAATATAAATAACCCTGAGATCAGACAAAGCGAGTACTACTGTTCCTGCCAGATGAAGGTCATCAGTCATCTTCTTGTGATTGCATTTATTAATTGGGATTTAGAAAAAAGCATCCACAGCTCAATAGGTGGATAAGTGCATAAGGGACTCAAGGGGCTCTAATAGATTATACCAGTAAAGATATCATATTTGCAATGGGGACTATGATTGACATCACTCTTGAAGAAAGTTTATGATAATCTACTGTCACTCTGCAAGATTCACTAAGGCCCTGTATCTGTCAAAATTGAGTTATACAGTGATATGATAGGAATTATCCTGTTTTTAATTTTTATTATTAATATTTGGAATTCCTTCACAAATGTATTTTTTCTTTTTATTCTGGGAGAAGAAGTTGTACTTGGCCATTTCTACCATACACAGTACAGAGATTTTCACAGTAGCATGCTGTGCTTTTCCAAATAATAGAAGCTCAAAATGGTCCTTCAGGTACACTGAACACACTGTCAGGTGGACTACTTGCAAGACTCCAGATATATCTGCCTCCCAAATTCCCCACTTGGATGAACCAATGTGGTCTTTTGATTCTGTGAATGTTGACTCAGCTCCAACAGCTGCTAATTCCTCCTGAGGCACCACCTACTGCGCTGGGGTCTGCTGCTGTGACCCACTTACCAGGAACTGCTATTGAGTTTCCAGTTTTGAATGAGGTCTAGAGGACTAGAAGACTCTGCAGCACAAGGTCCAGGCTGACCTTCCTCCAATTTTTAAACTCACATTGTTTCTACATTGTTACAACAGATTGTTTTGCTCTTCTGTGTAGATTCCAGAGGATCTGTGCAGTAGTTGGGTTTAGGTGGCTGGTATTTTCCTTGAGATTCTATTTCTATGTATTTTTGAGCGGTACGCTTTCTAAAACACATTTCCTTATTTTTTTTTAAAAAAATATTTTATTCCTGAAAGCATAAAACAATTTCTGAAATTCTTGTCCTGGTATTCTGTGTCCTTCATGTTTAAGAAATTTCTATTTTATCTAAAGAGAAAGTAAAATAACTAAATAAACTGCAAACCTGCAGCTTTGCTCTGGAATACCTCACCACTGTTATTACTCAGCCCAGCTTGTTTGTCATTCCACTTATTTATTAGTTCCTAGCCTTCCTATAGAAGTTTAGTTTTTACTTTTCCAATGAAATCCTCCTTTAGTACTTTGAAGCCTCATAATGCAATTTATCTATGCATGGTCTTCTCAATATTTTCCATTTATACACTCACAATATTTCACAATTTACGAATCCAATATTTCTCAGTTCTATGTATGTCTGTGTTTAAAAATGAATATGTCTAATTATGAATACATACCAGCTTTCTTATTTTTTTCTTATGCCAGACTGTCTGACTCCAGAGCCTGTCTATCACCTATCCAGGAGGTGCCACTGCTCTCTCCTGGGTCAGTGACAAGCTTCAGTAAATGGATATGTCTACCTTTCTGGGAACACTTGGGCATTACAACTCATTCCTTTACAATAAGTGCTCCGGGAAGCCCTCACAAATTAATTGTGGTCCTCACAATGAGACTGTTCTCTATCTCTGATGGCTAAACTCAAAACTCAGTTAGGACAGGAAGCATTTCTTGAATCCCATTTTACCCTATGCTGGGCAGGCTTGCTCACTATATTGCTTCATTTATATTGCTTATCAGGATATTGATAATGATTTTAAATTTGCTAAGAGCTAAAAGCTATTACAGAGTTTCATCAAAACTCTTTTTGCAAATACTCTCCAAAGGTTGGTTCAACATTTTTCCTACATTTTAACTCTTGTAAATTGACTGCTTTATTTTTCAACTTTTCTGGTATATCAAAGTAGAAATCACAACTTTTTGTTCTTTAATTAGCTCCTTGTCCGAACATCATGTCACATTGTTGATTTCTTTTAAAAGGCCAATGTTTTCAGAGTTGATAATTTCATAAAATGAATCATTAGCTTCTTTATAAATTGAGAACAGGTGTATTTGGGAATAATATTTATTGTTACAAAAATGGGTGTTATTTGACCTTAATACAGACCATAGGGAAGTTTATTTTTTTTAAGAGGTTCTTTGTTTGTTTGTTTTAAAGAGGTTAATTTTATAAAAATCATGAAGTCTTTTTATTTTATTTTTAAGGATTACAGGACAAGGCTTATGCTTATTATTTTTATAACTGGTCATTACTATTTTCCTACATCAATGTTTTTCACCACTTTTTTTTAAGAGCAATAGGGCTTTTGCTTTGAATCTTAGTTTAAAAAAATGATTAAATCTCATTAAGGAAAATACAATGAAAAAAATTTAACCAGGTTCAGAATTACACTTAATGTTCATAAGAGTTGTTATCTGGTTGGAAAACATTAAAAACTTATTAAGTGTTTTTCTTTTACTTTATCTTTTGACCAATGATTAAAAAAAGAGTAAATCATATTTACCATATGCGCAGTCAAGTACTTTGATTTTTTTTCTAGTTCAATTCATTAAAATGACACCAAAATATGCAATTTTGGAATCACTGGTATATGCAATTCCTTTAACTCAAGATACCTAGGTATTTTCCTCAGATTTACAATGACATTGTGAATATATGGCAGAATGAAGTCATGAGATGAATGACTGAGATACATTGTAGAGAATTATCTTTATGGTTTTGTTAGTAATCTGAGTTTTTCAAATAAATAGAATAAGGTAAAAGATCCATTTATTAGAATTTATTTCACAAAGACTGTTTCATTTTGAATTTCATTTTTCTCAATAGGTTTATCTGATTATATTCTCAGAAGCAAATATATCATCATAGGAAATAAAATAAATGCATTTTTTTCAGAATATATGAACTCTCTTAAAAGCCATCCTGACATTCTAGCCCATTAAACAATTTACTAAAGCAAAAAGGTCTTTATATTCCTTAGAAGTAGAAGAATCTTTAGAAGTTACTCATCTCAACAAACATTATGCAGCTATTTTCAAAAGTATACTTCACTGAAGGGAAAAATCACTGTGTCCTGGGAGATAGCACTCCTCTTTCAAAATTGATATAGGTGTTACAGAGTTCTCTCACAGATAAAACCAAAAGAAGCTTCCTTGCAATTTCCCTACACTTTTCATTCTGAGGCATCAAAGAGCAAGTCTATCCTCTCTTTTTTTTTTTTTTTTTTGGTTGTTCAAAACATTACACAGCTCATGACATATCATCTTCCATACATTTGATTCAAGTGGGTTATGAACTCCCATTTTTTACCCCAAATACAAGTTGCAGAATCACATCGGTTACACATCCACATTTTTACATAATACCATATTAGTGACTGTTGTATTCTGCTACCTTTCCTATCCCCTACTATCCCCCCTCCCCTTCCCTCTCATCTTCCCTCTCTACCCCATCTGCTGTTGTTTAATTCTCTCCCTTGTTTTTTTTTCCCCTTTCCCCTCACAAACTCTTATATGTAATTTTGTGTAACAATGAGGGTCTCCTTCCATTTCCATAGTTTCCCTTCTCTCTCCCTTTCTCTCCCCCCACTCGTCTCTGTTTAATGTTAATCTTTTCCTCATGCTCTTCTTCCCTGTTCTGATCTTAGTTGCTCTCTTTATATCAAAGAAGACATTTGGCATTTGTTTTTTAAGGATTGGCTAGCTTCACTTAGCATAATCTGCTCTAATGCCATCCATTTCCCTGCAAAATCCATGATTTTGTCATTTTTTAGTGCTGCGTAATACTCCATTGTGTATAAATGCCACAGTTTTTTAATCCATTCATCTATTGAAGGGCATCT
>NW_026000164.1:7256103-7329194 GCF_001458135.2 Marmota marmota marmota | reverse complement strand
CCACTTGCAGAGCCGGTTGGGCGGTGGCTGCGGGATTGGACCTCTGTGCCCGCGTGGCCGGCCAAGATTCACTTGTCTGGGGCCAACTGTCACCTCTAATATAACTTACTACTTCCTGGCAGGTCTCCTTTCAGCGGAATTTTGCTAGAAGTTCCTCAGTAGGTAGAATGTAGCTGTTTTAATGGGTGTTTCTGATCCGGTTAATGTGGAGATACTGAAAGTGCTGCTTCCTTGCCGGCCGCCATGTTGGATCCCCAGTCTATCCTCTCTTTGACATAAAGTGAATGGTTTTCTTACCCCCCATTTCTTAATGTTAAATAATCCCCATCCCTTCAGTTGTTTTTTCCCAAAGCACAGGTGCCAGAGTCTTCTAGTTGCTTTAATCTGGGTAATTGCTAGTGTGTGTGCCACTTTGTAATGTTGGCTATGTTTTCAGCGTGGTGTTCAAACTGGAACCATGGATGTGGTCTGACCAGGGCAGAACTGTCTGGAAGTCTGCCTTTGATCTCTCTGAACATTGCATTTCTGTTAAGGCAGCATAAATTTGACTCAGATAATGTTGATAACAATGTTATACTGTTAAGTTTTCCATAGATGTATAAGCAATCTATGGAATTGTGCAATTCCTTTTTGTGAAAATAAATCTAGTAATTCACATAAAATTTATTAAATATCCTCTTGTACAACATAATCAAAAAATATTAAACCATTGTTTTGTGGCTTCAGTGCCTAATAGAGGATCTAGTATATAGTGGCTGTTTAATAAATGCTTTTAGAATAAATACTGATAAATTAGATACTCTTGAATTTTTACGTTAATGCACAATTTTCAGCACTATTTTAATGGAACATTTATCACATATTTTATAATTATAAATGCAGGCTCCATTCTATTCACTGATATTAATACCACATAAGACAAACTCAAGGGTAGTGCTTGATGGCAATCTATCAGGGATTCTCTAAGGCTTTAATTAAGTGCCACAAGCATTTATCAGTGCTAAATGCATGTCAGGCTTGTGTAGGCATTAACAATATGTTGTCCCCCCAAAATATCAAGACTAGTTTCACATGGCTCTATTAATCAAAACTGATTGGGTACAATGAATCAACTAGCTGTTAATTCATCTATCTATACCATCATTTATATTTCATTTCACCTTATACTTATAGAGCTATTATTAGAGATACTTTGATGCATCACAATAAACTATGTCTTCAGTATTACATAATCTACCAACCTGAAAATGCCATAAAAAAAGACATTAAGATAGATTTTAATCACTCATTCATGAGAAAACCACCTTCAGGACACTATAGAGTTTGGCATTCCGAGGTCCAAGTTTGCTTATCAGCTTCTCCAACTACTGTTTTAGGGATCTTGGGCAAGTTACTGAAATTTTTTAACATTTTTTTAACTTGTATAACATAGATACTGACAGAGCTTACCTCAGAGATTTGTTTGGCAGATTAAATAAGACAACTTTCTCAGGTATGGTTGCTTGGGAAACAGATTTTGAACCTTTGAGATGTGCATGCAAGAGGTAAATTGAAGAAATTACTGGGAATTAACACCAGTGGAGACTGGGGGATGCTGTGGAAGATTGAAGGGCTAGGTAAGGGGGATGCCCAGCTGCTCTGCAGGTGCAAAGGAGGCGGCAGATGACTCCACGAGGAGCTTGGGATCTGGGAGGTCTTCAGAGCAAGGAAGTGGTCCTTTGCAGCATTGCCTGGACCAGTCATTGTATTCAGTGAACTCTGCAGAGGAACGTGTAGTCTTGGGTGGGCATCTTCATTGGACGGAAATCAATACCTGAGAGGGACCCAACTGTGAGCTGCCGACAGACAGCTCCCAAGGTGGTTACTACAATGCCTGTTCCATGTTAAATGAATAGTGTATATTAGCTGTTATTATCATTGTTCTTCCCTTCTGAAACCATCCTAGCAAGTTCATTACATCAATAGTTCTGACTTTTCTTGATCTGTGAAAACTATTTTTAAAGCTTCATTGATTCATAATTGATTGTTAATAAACTGCACATATTTAAAGTGTACAAAGTAATGTTTATCTCCCAATACAAACACAAGCACACCCATGAAAACATCACAAAATCAAGGCATTGAACATTTCCATCCCTTCCATAAGAAACCTCATGCCAGTTTGTAAACTATCTGTCCCATCTCCTAGTAATAACTGATCTGCTGTCTGAAATTGTAGGTTAGTTTACATTTCTCAGAATTTTACATAAATTAACATAGAGTAAATACTTTTGGGGGTATGGCTTTTAATTAGCATGGTTCTTTTGACATTTATCCATATGACAGTGCATATTAATATTTCACTTTTTAAATTGTGGAGTGTATTCCGTTGTAGGGATATCCTGCAATTTATCACTTTATCTCTTCGTATGCTTTTACATTATTTCAATTTGGGGGCTATATAAACAAACTATGAACATTCACATTCAAGCTTCCTGTAGACATATGCTTTTATTTCTCTCGGGAAAGCAGGAATGGAACACCTTGGGATTTGCAAATGGTTTACCCAACTCTGTCGTTTGTCTTTTGGTTCTATTAGTAATCCCTCTTGAATCACAGAAATTCTTAATCCAAAGTCTTGTTGATCAAGTTTTCCTTCATGGTTTATGTTTTTGGTGTTATATTTAAGATTTTTTTTTTTTACCTAATACAAGATCTAAAAGATCTTCTATGATGTTTTGATTTATTAAGGTCTGCAAACCATTTCAAATCCAATTTTACATCAAGTACAAAGTAAGGATCAAAGTTCACTTTTTGGCAGGTGGGTATCTAAATTTTCCAGCATCATTTATTAGAATAACTACACTTTCTGCCTAGAATTTGCCAATTTTCTGCAAATAAATTTTCTTTTTTTCCCAATATTTATTTTTTAGTTGTAGTTAGACACAATACTTTAATTTTATTTATTTATTTTTATGGGGTGCTGAGGATTGAACTAGGCCTCGCATGTGCTAGGCAAGCACTCTACTGCAGAGCCACAACTTCAGCCCCTGCAAATAAATTTTCTATAGAATAATTAAGAAAGGCATGGCATATTCAGGGTATGTATTTCTTTTTGAGTGACTTTGGTAGTGCATATTATCCAAAGAAAGTTTCATTCCATCTAAGTTATCAATTATTGGCATAGGATTATTCAAAATTATAATTTAATCCTCCGCTGACATGTAGAATCTGTCTGGCATTTCATTTATTACTTTTTCATATCAGTAGCTTGTGCCTTTTTCCCCTTATTCTCAAAATAATGGCTTTTGGATTCATTGATCTTTTTATCATTTTTGTTTTTATTGTTTTCCACTGTGACCTTTAATATTTTATTTCTTACACTGTCTTTGAAATCAATTTGCTCTTTTTTTTAAGCTGAGATCATTGATTTGAGACCTTTCTTATTTTAATGTAGGCATTTAAATGCTTAAAATGTCTATCTAAATACTACTTTAGCTGTCTTCCACAAATTTGGTTTTGCCATGTTTTAGTTTTCTAATTTTTTTTAAAAAAATATATGTTTAGAAAAAACATTTTTTCAAATATTTGGGATTGGTCAATATCTCTGTTACTAATACCCATTAAATTGCAACAGGGTTAGAATTATATCTAGTATAATTTAAATATTTTTTAAACCAATGAATTGTGTTTGTAGCCTAGAAATTGGTCTATCTTGTTAAATGTTCCATTGCAATTGAAAAGATTGTGTATTCTGTTACTATTGAGTAAAGTGTTCTTTAAGTGTCAATTACATCAACCGGGTCAACAAGTATCGTTGTAACCTCTTTTCTTACAATTTTCTTTCTACTTGTTCCAGACATGGTGTTTAAATCTCCAAATATAATTGTGGATTTGTAGATTTGTTTATTCTCCTTATAGTTTTATCAGGTTTTGCTTAAAGCAATTTGAGGGTCTGTTATTAGTTGCATACATATTTACAATTATTTTTTCTAGATACATTGATTTATTTACTGTTATAAAACTACTCTCTTTATTCCTGTCAACATTCCTTTTTCCTTAAATATATTTGCTGTTTATCAACATAGCCACTCAAGCTTATTTTGTTATTGTAAGCATTATACATTCTTTTCTATACTGTTACTTTGTTTTTATAATTTGTGTATAATTCTTTTAAGCAGCATATGGTTTATTTTTGCTTTTTTGCCCCATTTTCCCAGATATGTTTGTTTTTTTCTCTGTGTATTTAGGTGACTGACCTCTCATGTGAATATTAATATTGTAGTTTCAAATCTAATGTATTTGTTCCCTATTTGTCCCACGTGTTTTTATTAACTTTGTTCTTCTTTCCTGCCTCCTTTGGAATAAATCAATTTTTAAAATTTTATCTCCTTGGGCATCTTATTAGACAAACTCTTTGTTACGTCAGTGACTGCTTGAAAGTGTGTAGTACACACCTTTAAGCTATCAGAGTCTACTTTCAAGTGACAATGTGCCACTCTGCATGTGGTCATCTCCATGGTCCTATTGTCTTGCACTTGGATCCTACATGTTCAGCTGAAGAGACCACTATTTTTAAAATATCTTTTAAAAATATTTATTAAGAGGATTTTTAAAAAAAATTTCCAGTGCTCTTCATTTCTGTGTGGCTAAGTATTTACATCTGGTGTTATTTTCCCACTGCCTAAGGATTTGCTTTACTCTTTCTTATAATACAAGTCTGCTGCTCCTAAATCCTTTTGGCACTTTTATATTTAAATACACTTTTATTTTGACTTCATCCTTGAAAACTATTTTTTTTCTGGTAATGAAATTGCTATTTTTTTTCCTCCTTTTTTTTTGTCCTCTTGGTCCCCTACTGTCTTCTGTGGACTATGTCTATCCTTTTTCTTTTCTTTGAATGTGGATAGGATTTTCTCCTCTCACTGGTTTTAAGCAATTGGTTATGTGGTGTCTTGGTGTATTTTTCGTCTTCTATTTGTTGTTCTTGAAGTTCATTGCACTTTTGGAGTCTCTAAATATATTCATTGCATTCTTTGTATGTTTATTATTCCCTCAAATATTTTTCTTTCCCTCCGCCTTTCCTCTCCTTTGAAGACTCTATCTAAGTTGTATCTCTGTGCTTCATTTTGAGTAATTCTTTGGCTCTTTATTCAGGCTCACTGGTGGACTCTTCTACAACGACTCACCTGTGGACTCTCCCACCCATGTATTTTCCAGCTACTGTTTTAATAACAAAATGCTTGATTTTGATGATTTTTAGATCTTTGTCTCTACTTATAATGCTTAAGTATTTCTTTCAGTTTCTTCAACACATAGAATATGTTTTATTAATTTGTCTACTAATTCTATGATCTTTTCCAGAATTAGCTTTTTTCTTCTGTTTTGGTACTGGGGATTGAACTTAGGGGCTCTCAATCACTGAGCCACATCCCCAGCCCTATTTTGTATTTTATTTAGAGACAGGGTCTTCCTGAGTTGCTTAGCACCTTGCTTTTCCTGAGGATGGTTTTGAACTTGCGATCCTCCGGCCTCAGCCTCCCAGCCACTGGGATTACAGACATGCACTACCATACCTGGCTCCAGAATTGGCTTTGATCAATACATTTTTATCTTTATGTCATTTGTATTTTTCTACATTTTAACATTCCTGGCAAATTTTTATTGGATGGCAGACATTGTGGCTTTGACATTTTTTTTTCCTTTTTGTTTCTTTAAATATTCTTGTCTTGATTGTAGTTAAGGTAGTTCAAAACAGGCTGCTTTTAGGCTTGCTCATAAGTGTTGTTAGATAATGTCAGGGCAATGCTTGTTTGTTGAAGGTAAGTTTTTGTTCTTCTGAGGCTGAGCTATTCTGAGTCCTCTCGTTGTCCCATGAATTAGATTTTTTTTTTTTTTAGTCTGTTTTGAGCAGAACTATTCTTGGTCTGTGTAAACCCTGGGGACTGTTTCCCTTCCCCTGTCTGAAGAACTTCAGCTCCTTGGCCTCCCCAAGCACCAGCTCTGTCTGCACAGCCCCCACTGTGTTCTGTCCTTGTACCTCTGGCCAAGGGCTTGTGCTGTCTTTGAGTTCATTTATTCTTTTCCTCAGCTCTCACTGATCACTCTCCTTCACTGTCTTGTGTTCAGGGTCTTGAGCGCTGCCCTTTAATATGTTCTTTCTTACTTCTTATTTATTTTTAGGGGGGAATATAGATCTGGTTCCTGTTAATCTGACTTGCCCTAAAGCTGATTCAATGTCTTTGTCTACCCCCACCCCACTCCTGCTAGTTATTAAACTGTTTTGAGAACAGTTTTAGGTTTAAAGAAAAATTAAGCACCGAATATAAGAAATTCCCATATACCCTTCTCATCACCCCCACATATCCATCTTGGTTTTGTTTCAAGTGTTACTGGTTTCTTTTTTTTACTTTATTTTTATTTTATTTATTTATTTTTATGTGGTGCTGAGAATCAAACTCAGTGCCTCACACATGTGAGGCAAGCGCTCTGCCACTGAGCCACAACCTCAGCCCTGATTTCTTTTTATCCTTTGTTTAGCTTATTTTGGGTTTGGTTTGCTTTTCTATTTTTCTGGTTTCTGAAAGTAGAAGCTAAGGTCACTAACTGGAGGCCTTTCTTCTCTGCTAACATAGTTTTCAGTGTTATATATTTTAAGGACTATTTTAGGTGCATTCCATATATTTTGACTTCACAATTTTGATCTTTTACCTGTAGTTCACTTGGAGGTGTGTTGTTTATTTTCCAAGTATTTGCAGATTGTTCAGGTGTCCTTCTGTAATTCTAATGCAATTCCATTGTGATGGGAGGACATATTTTGTAAAGCTTTATTCATTTTAAAGTCTACTGAGGCTTGTTTTATAGTCCAAAACATAATTTTGGGGGTAAATATCCTGTGTGTATTGAGAAGAATTTTTGTTTTGCTTATTTAGGTACTTTTTCTATAAAAATCAGATAGATGAAGATACTTAATAGTGTTTCTCAAGTACTTTATATCTTTTTTGATCTTTTGCCTACTTATTCTTTCAAATATTAAGAAAGGAGTATTATAATCTCCCAAAATCATAATTTAGGCCTTGTCAATTTCTGCCTTGCTTCTGTCATGTTTTGTTTTAGGTATTTTGAAGTTCTCTTGGTAACTGTATACACAGTCAGGGTTTTATTGATCCCTTGATGGGTTGACATACTTACTATTATAAAACGTCTTGTTTGTCCTAGAAACATTCCTCATTCTGTATCCACTTTGTATGTTATTAATATAGGCATTTTAACTTTATTTTAATTGGCATTATCATAACATCTTTTTCTGTCTTTTAATTATAACTTGTTCATATCTTTGCAGTGAAGTGGATTTTATTTGACAATGGGAAGAATTGTACATTCCTGGCAAATTTTTATTGGATGGCAGACATTGTGGCTTTGACTTTGCTTTGTGTTTGCTTAGAGTAGTTTCCCCAACCTGGCATTATTGACAGTTTGGGTGAGATAATTCTTGGTTTTGGGGTACAGTCCTCTGCATGGTTGGATGTTTAGCTGCATTTGTGGCTTATGCAAGCTGGTTGCCAAAACTTGCCCATCTCTTGTCACAACAGTGAAAAGCACCTCTAGCCATTGCCACATGCTCACTGGGATGACCCAAATCACCTCTGTGTTGAGAACCACTGTTTACATGTTTTACTGGCATATTTGAATTTAAATCTACCATCTTATTGTTTTTGTTTCATTCATTCTTTCGTCTCTATCTTGACTTCTTTTAGATTGAGTAATTTTTATAATTTTGTATTCGTTATTCTAGTGGCTCATTAGATGTATTCATTTAGTATTCATAGTGTTTTCCCAGATGTTTATTGTGTGTGTGTGTGTGTGTGTGAGAGAGAGAGAGAGAGAGAGAGAGAGAGAGAGAGAGGAGATCTTCAAGTGGTATTGTGATCACTGTACATTTAGTATAAAAACTTTTTTAGCAGTGATTTCCCTTCCCCACTTCCTGGCCTTTTGGACCCCCAAGCATTCTTCTTGGCTTCATGCTTCCTCAGAAGACTCCTCATCTGTTCGTGTTGATCAGGGCTCTGCTGAAGGTTGGAGGGGGAGTGTATACATGTCTCTGGGGCTTTCTCTCTCTCTCCTTTCCACCGTTGTACCCTGTAAAGTCTGGTCATTTTGGTCTCTCTAATCATCACACTCTGTCCCCTCCATGCAGGGTGACCTTCAGAATGTGCTGACTGCTCTCCCTGCACTATGGTCTGGAAGCAGTCCAGGCAGTGCACAGTACATTGGGGCTTTCATAGACCCATGAAATGTGTTTTCCTTCTCTCTGGTGTCACTGACAAGAGGTGCTTTTCTTCCAGTGTCTGAAAACCATTGTGTTATAGATATTGTTCAGTTTTTCAGTTACTTTAGCAGAATGGATAAATCTCATCCCTGCTACTGAATCATAGCATCACGTCAATTTTATTCAAGCAATGTCTCTGACATTTCTTCCAGGTATACAAAGGTTTTTTTTTTTTCCTCCTTTTTTTTTTATTACGGTTGCTTGCTATTTTTAAGCATTATCAGATATTAAGTTGTATCTTCCAGTCTCTCCGTGATCTAGAAGAAAATAAGCTGAGATCCTATACTGGGGCCAAAGAATTTCAAAGAACCTTTGTTAGCTTTTTGTTGTTAGGATCACCTGCCAAGAGCAATTTAGAGGACGGAAAGTTTATTTTGGCTCACACTTTTGGAAGTTCAGTCCATGATTGGCCAACTCCATAGTTCTGAGCCTGAGGTAAGGCAGAACTTCAAGGTGGAAGGGTGTGGCAGAGGGATGATGAGAGACCTCCACTTACCAAGGACAAAATATAAATCCCAAGGACATGTCAGTGACTTACTTCCTGTAGCATACCCCTCATGTCTGCAGTTACTACCCAGTTAATCCATATCAGTGGATTAATCTACTGATTAGTTTATATCTCTCACATCTAACGATTTCACCTCTGACTATTTTTGCATTGTCTCACACATGAACTTTTGGGGAACACCTTATATTTAACCATAACAAGCCCTCAATCACTATATCCGAGGATTCTGGGAGTTAGATGCATTTTCAAATCATCTCTGGCTCTAATCTCTTACTTCTCCATAGTCCTCACTTTCTCTGTTTTATTTGATTATAACTGTGATAAGCAATTCTAATTGTCCTATAGGTTACGTGTGTGTTCTCTCTCTCTCTCTCTCTCTCTCTCTCTCTCTCTCTCTCTCTCTTAAACCTATACAGCATTTGTTAGTTTTATACACCAATATTTGTGGAACATTGAAAAAAATCACACATTTTTCTTTCTGATGAATTTTGGGGAAACTCTGATAATAGGAAGAATTTTCACTCCAGAAATATTCTAATCTTCCCCATCTTACTAGATGATTTGGTTTCCTTTTATTTATTTATGTTTGTACCTGTCCAATATTCTCATCCCTTTGGTGCTGCCCATGAAATTTGAAATCCATTTCCTTCTGATGTGCTGGAAAATTTAATCATGCACTGAGCCTATTCTTGAACTTGAGCACTCTGAGGTCCTCCTGTGTGTATACCAGGCTAAACAACCATATCAGTCCCAGGTGATTGAACCTCAATCTAATGATATGACTTAGGAAGGGACATTTTTCTCCTGTGAAGGGAGGGGTTATATCCCAGGGAGAAGCATAAATAGATTCAAACCCTTCAGATTTTCCCCAATTCTCCTCTGTTTCTTGGGCAGCATGGTTTAATGACCTCACACTAATTCCTTCTTGGACACTGGTTCCGCAAGTGTAGGTCTTCCAGGTCACCCCAGTGATGAACCCATTCTTCTCCTAGGACCAATGTGTGAGATCCTGTGGGAGAGCTCCATTTGACTCAATATTTGTCTACCCTGTGCTGGAGAAGAAAGTCTAAAAAACTTATCAACATGTCCTCTTATAATGCTAGAATAACACCAAAAATTTCTCCAAAGAAGGGGACATGCATTTCCTAGGAAAAGGAGAAATGTTATACTCTTAGGTGTGCATTCCAGTCCCATAGATTATTTTTAAAACCCAGTTTTCTATAGTTATTAATAGCAACTTTGTTAACCATTGACTATGTACTTTATATACACGTTTTCATTGAATACAACATAGGTCATGAGGTATCCTTCCCATTTTGAAGATGAAAAATCTGAAGTTTACTGAGACTAAGTAACTCATCCAAGGACAAATTTCTGCCTATTAAGTAGCTGAGGTTTGAGACCCAAGTCCCTTATCTGCAAGTCTCTCTGGACCCATGATCTTAATTATCATACCACACTGCTTCTACAAGATTTCAGAATTGACCTTCTGTGTACTCTCATAATCATTCCTCTGCCTTCAATATTTTTATCATAAATGGGGAACATAGTGTCATTATGTAAAATCTATATCTTTTCAAAGTGTGAAGTAAGCATTGCATTTTTACTCATGCTTCAGTTGGTGAATGATATTAACTTTCTGATCTTTATTGCTCTGTAACTAGGACCACTCACATGGAGACAATACCTTTAAAAAAAAAAGATGCAGGATGGAGAGGAAAAGAGAATAAACTTTTACCAAGGTCTGATTATTCCTGATATTTTATATGAAATATTTCTTAATATTCATATCACCCTTGTGATAGGCAATTCCTTTTTAGAGTGGGAGAACAGGCTGAGAGAGCTTGATGTCAAAGGTTCAATCATTCATGCATTCAATAAGTCACTAAACTTCACGCATTGATGGAGTGAGAATCATATTAAGTACTATTGTTGCAAAGACAAATAGCACAGCATCCCTGTTGTGAAAGATCTCAGAGCAGAGAAGTGAACAGACCCTTTCATGCAGTAAGAGGGATTGTTCTAGACACCTAGGCAAGGTGTGCAGGATGCACATGGAGAGCCTTGCATTCAGGAGGTGCCAGGCTTCGTAGGAGAGGCTATACCTAAGCATAAGCTTGAAAATCCCTGAAAACCATGCGTATGGTGAGTGCAGCATTCTGCCCTGGGTGATTTGAGCACACTGAGGGAACAGGAAAAAAGGTGGAAGAGTGAAAGAAAGAAGGGAAATTTAATATCTGAAAGAATTTAAGTCCCTGTTTCAACCGGGTGAATCCAGATGGCAACTAAAGGACTTGCACTTCTTCTTCTTCTTCCTCCTCCTCCTCCTCCTCCTTCTCCTTCTCCTTCTTCTTCTTTTGAATCCTTGTGTCATGACTAAAAATGTGAAGGATGAAAAACATTCCCCAAGGACTAAGTAGCCCTAGAATTTCAGCTTGTTTTTCTGGTAAGGATCTTTCATGATGGAATGAAACTCTGCACATCATGCATTTTTTTTTCTTTCTGATGTTGAGGAAGTTTATTTGTAAATCATTTTGATGATTTATGGGAGACAATTCTCTTTTCCTATCTACTGTATATAATTTATGCAACTCTGAATCTGTGTTGCAAGAAGCCAGAATATGGAGTGAGGACACGCTTAAAGGACTTAAAGTAAGTGTATGGACGCCTGCATGGAGGGGTGGCAGGGGCCACCAGGGAATGTTCAACCTGATTGATGGGCTGTGGATCCTAAGGTGTAAAGGGCACCCCATGCTGACCCTGGGATTGTGAGCTGCCCTTTAAATGAAATCCAAGCTTTTCATGTGCCATTCTTAGTAATAATGCATTTATTATTGAATGTGGCTAGGGTTAGAGGAGTTCTGTAGACAAGTAGGAAATAATAATTCTTGTGCTCAACTAAAAAACCTTTGCCAACATCTACTTCTCAGAATTGGACTTGCTTAATGCATGACAAATAGAATCCTCTAAGTTATTGTGGGCCAAATTAATCTTTGTCTTTCTTACTTTGTTTAGGGGCTTGTGAAGTTCAAGGACTAAGAGGTAGGTGAAGTGTGGTGGATATTAAGAAGCAAGTTAGAAGGAGGGAATTGAGAGGCGAGGCTGAAGTGAGTACAGATTATCTAATTTAAAGATTCTTATGGAAAAAAAAGACGCTTAGATATGTGTTGACAAGATTGGACTGTTTTATGAAAACCAGGCATGTGACAGGGATTGGAAAAGCAATCAGTCTAGCACAGTGGTTCCCATTCTTTGCTACATATTAGAAACACCTGGAAGCTTTGAAAACTACAGATGCCAGGTCACACCCCAAACCAATTACATCAGAATATCTGGTGATAGGAGCAAGGTATTTAGTGTTTCATTTAAGGAAAAAAAATAAGGGCATGAGCCCTCCACAAGGCTGTCAATACACTTGTGCATAGAGTTCTAACCTAGGTCCAAATACAATTTGGAGGAACTTTTATTTACCGCCTGGACTGAAATTAGAAGCCCCAGGGGCAAGTCTACAAGAAGATCTATTGTGCAAATTCATTGTCCATCAGGGGCATTCATATTTCACACAAAGAATTTGGAGCACCGAGACCTTAAAAAATATTTCTGTACCTTTAATCAGACATCAATAGCTCCTGCACATTTGTTCCCACTGAAAGTCTGGGAAAGGGCTTGTAGGTTTCTTTCTTTTCTTTTTTAACCTAGATTTCTAAAGCATTTCAGTCTGGCTTGGGGGTGCTATAGAAATGGGCAGAAAAGTGGATGTTCCTGGCTCACATACAGAATTTTGTCCTTTCTGTGTAATGTGGCTCCACAGATAGCTTCTAGTGGTTTCACACGAGGGGTTTGTGGTTTTCCCTAACTGTTCTGTGGTCATCTATTTTGGGGACATTTTGATGCTTTTCCCATAATGGGGATTTATCTGATAGTCCTCCTCCACCTCTGAGATGAAGTTGACAAAGCACACATTCATGCAGGGAACCACTGACTTCCTTAAGCATATTTTCCTTCTCAAGCCTTGTGAAAGGAATCTTCCAGAAGATATGCACAGTGGTGTGTAAGTGGTAAAACATTTTCCTTTTGGTTTGCTGCTGTTCTGTGGTCTTCAATATGTTATCTATTTTAGTATTTACTATGGACCTATTAAATTAGTTCCATTCAACTCTAAGTGATTTTCTACTGTTTTTATTTCAGCTTAACCATGTCTATCTGATTCGCTTTGCAAAACAGCAGAAATTTCTAATGGTAGCATTGTTGCTGCCTTGACCCAATGAGATAAGACCTAGATTTGTTCTGTTTATTGTACTTTGCTTTTTGTTGTTTTATTGAATTAACCCCCATGGAGAAGAATTATATTTTGGATGAAGAGTTTTGGTAATAAAATCTGCTTTTATGAAATGCAAGTGCTTTTTTGAAATGCTCTGATGAGCCCATGCAAAACCAGTGAATACTGAAATAATTTCATCAATTTATTCTCCTATCAAATATTTTTGACCATAATAAACTTGATCAAAAAAATTTTTAACTCTAATAAACTTGCTGACCTTCTTGGCTACTTTAGTGGTCTGCACAGGGAGTTCTATAGGGACTTTAGCTCTCAGACAGGTCTATGAGCTACCAATAAGCATTGATGTAGCTTACAGTAATTTTCAACCCTGAAAACTCTGGGAGAATTTATGTAGGACTTTTCTCTATCTACTGGTTCTTCCATATCTTCCTTCTCAGTCAAAATCAGCATTGCTTCTACTCCAATCACCATTGTACTCTTTTGGGCTCTGGCTGACCTATTAGAAATAGTCACTATAAGACCACTATCCAGTACTTATTCTGATCTAGTTTTGGGGGCTCAGATGTTAGATTCTTTCTTAAAACTCCCCAGGAGATTGTCAAGTGAGAGTGGGGTTGAAAACCAGGAAACCCAAAAGATGGTTACTATGCTCCAGCGGATCCTAAGAAGATTCCCAGAAACCAATGACTCACTTTTCGATATTCACTTGGCCTGTGTTTTGTGAAATGTGCTGGACTCAGACCTGAATTCTCATCTTTGCATGTTCACTTTTTGTCACCCACTGTTTGGAGCATCTTTAGGGCCTTCAATCACAGTTCAAATTCTATATCTATCATCTTCTGTGAATGTCATCTATGATCTGAATATTTGTGTCCCTCTTTATTTCATATACTGAAACCTAATTCTGAAGGCAGAGTACTAAGAGTTGTGGCCTTTAGGAAGTAATGAGGTCAAGAGGGATGCATGGGAATTGTGCCATTATAAAATATGCCCCAGGGAACCTGTTTGCCCCTCGCATGTGAGGACACCAAAGCATGAAGGCACCACCTGTGAGGAAAACCCCTTATCAGACACCAAACCTGCTAGCACCTTTATCTTGGATTTCTCAACCCCCAGTACAGCGAGAAACAAATTTCTATTGTTTATAAGCTACAAGTTTATGGTGTTTTGAATATGGCAGCCTAAATGTACTGACAACATTTTCTAGAGGTAACTTTGGGTAAATTAACTAACGTAGCTGAATCTCTTTGCTAGTTGGCAAAATGAGACCAATGAAACCTATATCTCGGGATTCTTTTGCTGTTCAAATAAATGAGATTTGTGTTTGAAATCCTTAGTAACATGCTTAGTCAGAAAAAGCCTGGGTGGGAGTTGCCACTATGTATTAGAAACAGCAATGGCAGCAGTGGTATTTACCAGCCACACTCGACTTTGTGTTCCTCTGAGACAGCATTTGGGACAAAGAGTTAGTCTTTGCAAGTTAGACAAAATGTTCAACCATTATTATTACCCAGAAAACACATTAGGATGTAAAACGTTCTGTAGGTCACCAATTTCAAGCTTCATTAAACTCTGAAAAAACGGAATTTTAAAGTTGGGTCTCTTCACAAACAAACAAAAATTTCAAAATGCCATAGTGCTTTTCTCCTGGGTATGAATGGCAGAAGTCTGGAGCCATCGGCCAAGATGATTAACTGGGCGAGATGCAATCTCTGAAGTCATCTGAAATAATGAACAAGGCCAGGTTTCAGCTAGTGGAGAGCACAGGTGTTCGTTACGTCCAGGTGTTCCAGACTGAGAAGAATGCTCTGGGGTGCCAGGAAGTGTGTTGTCTAGAAAGATCATGCAGGTTGTAGTGCACAGTTACAGTACCTGGCTATGAACCCAAGTGAGTAAGCTCAGAAGCTGTACCAGCTGCTGTCAGATGTGGCTTTGAAATGGAAACGTGAGTGAAAGACAGAGCCAGTTACAGTTCCACATGTGTCTTTTGTAACTCAAATCCAGGGCTAGGATTTTGACTAGTCACACATGTATCAAATCTGTGCTATAATCCAGATTTAAAAAGAGATCAATTAAAAAATTTGCCTCATGATACAGCAAACACCACAGCTTATTTTAAAATAATAACATAATGCAGCCTGGGGGAAAGGGAATGAATGCTGAAATACGATGGATTCAACACGAATCCCAGATCTATCACTTATTAACTCTGCTCTGTAGCAAATTACTAACTTCTTTGAATGGGAGCTTTTCCAGAAATGAAAGGGAATTTTAATAACCACCTTGGAAGTATGTTGACAGAATTAGTTACCAAGTCACCATTGGCTAAGAGCTTAACATAATGCCAAAGACAGCCAATTCTCAAGGTAGGTTTGTCTCCATCTCCTTATCCTTCTGTCCTTATTTTGTACCCATCTACTACAACACTGAACCCTCTACCCTTACTTTTTATTCCAAGCTTCAGTTGGAAATAATTTTGCTGTTTAATATTTGAGGTAAGAGTTTTAATTCATGCAAGTAATGATAAACATTTCTAAAGTCACACATGTCCGTGGATGGAGAGAAGGGCATGAGAGAAAACTGAGAACAGCCTGTTTCCTGTGTAGGTTTGCATGGGATATAATCTTTGTAGACTTTATTTCAGCCAACATCATTTTCCCTCCTAGGTCTGAGCACTGGGCTGGCAGATTAGTGTCTGGGAGGGAGGGATTTACTAGGGGAGCACAGGAGGTTCATTGGTCTAAGTGGGCCGGAAGTGGGCAGGTCAGAGTGAGAAGTGGCCACTTCTAGAGGTGACAGGAAAAGGTGGAATAGTACAACAAGTCTTCGCAGTGGTCGGAGGGTGCTTCCCACCATCTGTAAATGACCTGTTAATCAGGTACATACTTTGTGGACTACCCCTAGCCTTTTAAAAGAATGAGCTATTTCAGATAGCAGAAACTTTTCTATAAAGAAAAAGCTTAGAAACTGCACATGTTGCTTGTGATCAGACTCAGAAGTTGAGTCTACTTTCCCTAAGTGTAAAATAATTGGGAACTAGGATCTTATCAAACGTGGAAGACAGATGTAGCTTATCCACATCTTTGCACAGAATGCAGGGACCAAAGGAATATTGGATAATGTTTGACTTCCAGGCTTATAGATAGATTTCAGATGTTCTCATTGCATCTGACGTCTGAGGTAGAAAAAGATACATATGCATAAAATTTCTAAAAATACATAATTAAAAAAACCATCTCAAACAAATAATAAACCATGGGTACCATGATGCCTAAAAAGTACAGAGCCTTGGTGCCTTTGGTAGATGTGTTGGCTTTTAAGTTTTGAATCTGATTTTGGATTGGAAAGGGAGGGAAACTGTGTATCTTTTACCAGTTGCAAGAATAATGATGAAAATATTAGTGAAACTTTTTTTTTTTTGAGAAATTACAATATACCAATCTTTGTACTGAGTGGTTTGTATACATTCTCTCACATCATCCTAACAAAACCATGTAAAATCAGTATTATGGAAAATTATATGTAGGACTAGTATTATTATAATTTCAGTTTGGCAAACAAGAAGAATGCTTAGACACATGTAATCTAATTTCTGTCAGGATTTAAACTATGCATGCCTCCATGATATCCATCTGCTAGAGCAGGGGTTGGCAAAATGGTTTCTGTAAAGGATTCCATATGGCAGGGCAAAGACTCAGCCAAGGATAACACATAAGATAGGGTTGTGCCTATGATCCAGGCAAGGTTTACATACAAAAGCACATGGCAGTTTGGAGCTGGCTGCTGGCCATGGCCCACGATCCTTGCTCCATAGCAGCATTGTCTGGTAGAATCTTCAGAATTGATGGAAATGTTCCATATTTGCAATGCTGCCATCATACCTATTAGCCACAGGTGACTATGGGACCCCCGAATGTGGCTTTTGTGAACTAGGAACTGAATTTTCAATTTGGCCTTCCATTAATTAATTTATGTATCAATTTAAATAGCCACATCTACCTAGGGGCTATAACACTGGACAGATTCATTATAGATCTTGGCACATTAAGCAGTTCTAGTCATCACAGAATAGATTAGCAATGATTCAGCTGAAACCCTGTTTAACGAATGACTTCAAAGAAAAAAATAACATTAGTTATAAAGCATAGAGTATTAAAGACAAATCAGAATAAAATAATTTAAATTTGGCAGATTTATTATCTTAGCCTCTTTCTTCTCAAACATCATCATCGGGTTACTATAATTTTCCTTTCTTAATTTGTTCTGTCATACGTAGCACATGCTTTAAAAAATAGGCTCCCTCTCTCTTCCTGTCTGAGTCCATCTAGAGCCAGGAGAAGCAACTGGCCTCCTTCTCTTTGAAGCTCTTCAGAAGGACAGGGTTGAACTCTGCAAAAGTACCAGCTGTGTTACCTTTGGGCAAGTTATTTTCATCTAAAACCAGGTGACTATTACTTTTATCTTTGTTTGAAAAGTTTGGGGGAATTAATTGAAATAATATATTAAAAAATCCAGCATTAATTATATGACATGGTAGGTAACTTCCAAATGCTCATCCAATTGCCTTCTTCCCTTCACCCGGAATTCATGGCATGTTAATTTTGTTTCATGCTGTTGTAGACCACCTTCCCCAACCAAATGAACAAC
Organism: Marmota marmota marmota; assembly: GCF_001458135.2. NCBI lineage: Eukaryota > Metazoa > Chordata > Mammalia > Rodentia > Sciuridae > Marmota > Marmota marmota. The sequence goes on along the minus strand of NW_026000164.1, from coordinate 7,311,449 downwards.
CTGGATATTCCTTGCCCTTTTGGTTGCTGATCCTCCTTTAAGGATAAGTCATTGATATTATCTTTTTTTAAAATTTTTAATTAGCACTCCTAACCACCAATTGCAGACTGTGTTAAAAAAACATTAAAAATATGCAATGATATAACAATTAACCTAATTTGTTCCCTTCTAGTTTCTGTTATTTAGATGATTTACAAAACTAATGAAGCTGCTAGAATGGATAAAGATATTGGGTCCTTAAATGTGTGCTGTGCTCCTGAGTGCATGCTCCACACAGAATGCATGCCCACCTTCACCCTCAGAAAAGAATAGGTTATATTTCTGTCTTAGAATATTTGCAAAAAAAATTAATTTGAGAGCCAGTACAACGTTGTTTTGATATGTACCACAGCAGCAGTTACATGCCAGGGAAAAATTGTGTCCACTTAAAGCCAAAACATTGACCAAACTGATTTTAGGTATCAAATCAGTTATTGAAAATGTAGCACCATAATATTTATGCATATGAAGGAGCATAGGGGAAATAAATTTTCTCCTTTCAAAATGATATTTCAAATCAGTTTTTTGCTACTCAGCATTCGCTCACTGATTGATTTATTAGAGATCCTCAATATATCTATGCTTAGGGATTCATGAGTTGCCAAATACAGGAATGTAAAGGTATCCGTACCATGCATGATGCACCTACGTACAATTGCATACTCCTGGTCAGCTTTTCTAATTTGCTGTGTGAAAACTGATACAAGTCATTCAATTGCTAATATTGAATTTATGTAATGTAAAAACTACCTTGAAGGTTTGAGGCTGAGAAGAAGGGGCAGCATCATTTCATATAAACATTATCTCAGCCTCCTCCTGCTGCTTTGTGAACATATCTTTGTGCATATTTAAAGTTTATAGCAGAGCGCAGGTTCAGAGTTTCTTTTCATATTCAAACTTTATAGCAAAGCCGCAACTACATATTAATATAGCAGCTGTAATGTATTTCTAGTTAAGCTGTCATAAAGTCTAGGGCTTTTCACATCATCACTTTTGAAGGTCGGCACCACCGAGAAAAAAGCCATTTGTACTGGATCACCATGGTGGTTTATAATACACATGGTAATAAATATCACAGTATATTTCATTTTTATACGTTTTTGATGAAGAGGTAAAAGTGCATCTTCTACAGTTGCTTTTCAGAAATTGCTCATCTGTTTGGGACGAGGGTAAAAGAGACTGAAGCTTGGCATTATTTATCGAGGCATTACCAGTCTTCGCTCACACGGCAGCTGAGATGAGAAAAAGGATGCCAATGGTATTTCATTTACAGTATTGATTTCCCCAGCTTGCCCTGTGGAAGGTATGCGTGTGTATTCAGGACTCATGTGAGAAAATAGAGAGATTCTGATAAGCATAGTTTCCTTTGTGTTTTATTTTTATGATTGTCACAATGTATATCCTTTTCAAATGGAATTGGAAATGTCTTCGGATATCACTTCACTACCTTCCTGTGGCATCTGATATTCATAAGCACATTAGAAATGTTGGAAAGATATATGTGTGTGTATGTATGCAAGAACTCAGTTTACGTAGGTGGAGTTTCTTATAGTAATGAGAACTTCCCTGAGCAAGGCTGCCGGGTGCACTTAGGAAGCATGGCTTAGGAGAGATAAATGACATCTGCATCCTTTCTTTCTCTCCAACTTGCTCCCATTTGGCCTTCCTCTTTTGATCAGTTAATTGCACTCATTTTCTGGTTGAAATCACATATCCTAGCTAAGTGAATTATCTTCCATTTTCCCTTTTAAAGCTCTGCTTCATGATGACTTCTGAGACACAGTCTCCCCAGCATTCTGCTGTATACCTTATCGACACAAACGTCTACCAGGATAAGGAGAGAGGTGCTCAGGGCAGGCCAGTGATGCACAGGTGACAGATGGAGGAGTCCAGGAGGAGCGGGAGGGGGATGTTCGGGTGGAATCCTGTCTCACTCCCACTCTGCCTTCCCTGAGCCAGATGGAATGACTCCCAATGCTCCCCAAACTCCTCTGCTTTCCTCCTCTCCCCCAAGTCAGAAGCACCACGTGAGCAGGGCCTTAGCAAAGTTTGGGGATGGAGGCAAGCAAGACCCTCTTTTCCCTTTTGCTCTCTTCCCATGCTCCTTCTTGACTCCCACGCCAATTACCCCACCTGTTTGGGTTTCTTACTCCAAAGAATTTGAGAATTTCTTTTATTGAGAATGACAGAACTGTGGGCAACAAGGGTCTCCCCTACACAGAATTGTCAGGAAATCCAAAGATGCCTAGTTAGAGTTTCAATGGTTACCAAAACAGGGACTCCTAACAACAGGAATTGATGCTGCCTGCAGATTCAGGTTTGTCGCCACCAATCTGGGCAATTTCTATGTGAACTTAAAGTCTTGATTTAATTTTTAATTAGCATAATCCATTAATGCATCATCTTGGATATATACTTATGTAGAAGCAAGGTGACAATAAAGAGAGAAATATACTTCCTATGTATAATTTTAGAAATAACATGAAATTTTCAGCCAAATATGAGAAGCTCATTACATAAGAATATATAATTTTAATAACTAGGATTTTAGATACAAAGAATTGAATTATGTATTTTTAACTTGAGAAATGAGAAATCTTCAGTGACATATGGTCATGTCTATGCTTATGTACTGTGTTTACTGAGAAGGAATGCATAAGGAATACACCCTCATCAGGCCATATGTATGCTTTAGGGTACCACTTCCATATTGGGATTTCTCGTTGCTATTTCTGAGTGTGACTTCAAGAAGACACATGATGAACACGACTGAACACAGGTTTTGAAAAGCAAGGCAGATCCTACGACAGGAGTGAAAAATGTCATGGAATGGAAAATGAGATAACTTATTAACTCATTTGTTAAAGGTTGTTCTGAATGTCTCAAACGCTGCCTACCATGGGTAATTTTGTGTCAACTTGACTGGGCTCAGGAGTGCTCACCCACGTCACTGTTAGAGCATTATGTCAGGGTGTGTCTGTGAGGATATTCCTGGAAGAGATTAGCAGTTTATTCAGTAGACTCAGTAGAGAAGATTTCCCTCACCAATATGGGTGACATCATACGGTCCACTGGCACTTTGGCTAGAAATTACAGGGCAGTTTATTCTCTCTCTTGAGCTAGGTTACCTTCTTCATATGCTCTGGGATATCAGAACTCCTGGTCCTCGGGCCTTCAGACTCCAGGACATAACCAGTGCCCTCCTCACACTCCCTGTTCTCAGGTCTGCAGCTGTGAACTGAGTTATGTCAGGGTGTTGAGTTGGGGAAATTAGGTGGAGCTACACCACCGACTTTTGTACTAAGGGTTGCTAAAGGCAAATCCTGGGACTTCTCAGCCTCCATCACTGTGTGAGAGCCAGTTCTCATGATAAATCTCTCATATGTCTATACATACATTTTCTATTGGTTCTGCTTCTTTGGAAAACCCTGACTAATTCAGTAGCAAATCAGATTAGGGAAAGAGGAACCAGTAAGAGATACCAGTTGAGGTTTGAAAGCATAGATGTTAGAACCCTCCCTGGCACTTAAAGAATTATTCTCACTCAGTAAAATCTTCTTCATTATTTGGTGGCCCAAGTAAAACTTTAATCTCTCATAAGGCAAAGAAATGATAAAAGAAACAGCTAATGTGTATTTGTTTTTTTCATGATGGGAAAGAGTAGAGAATGAAGTGCAATTAATCAAAACTTTCCCAGAATTAAGACTATATTACCAACAAGTTCACCATATCCAAAAAGAGTTAGGTCAGATGCTGTCCAGACCTGGAAAACTTCAAACATTGCTGATAAAGTTCTACTTCATTTCTCATTGGCAATTGCTACTTTTAACCAGATGTTTTGAGTAGGGGGAATAAGTGATGCAGTTATTAAAAATTACCTGAATCCTACAAATGAGAACAGTGATAGCAAAATGAGGAATAAATATGAAGAAAGATTCCAAATTAGGTCAGGCTCCACTCAAAGCATCATGTGTACAATTAAAAGATTGGCATACAAGGTGAGCCGCAGTTAAATCCAAGAGTACCTAACAAGAATCCACAGGCTTGCAGGTAATGCCAAGGTGAGCATACTGGTAGCTAAGTCACAGTATTGATTGGTATGGTTTAAAGATCCAGGACCCTGGACGTCTGTCTTCATTCCCAGGGTTCTCTGAATGTGTGGCTTACATCCCTATTACTACTCTATCATGCTTCTCTACTTATTTTCTTGTTTATGTCAGAATTTACTATTCATCTTGCAGTAATGACATCTTAGTTTCCATGTATTGTTATTTTTTCTTCAATCATCTACTCACAATCCTGGTTTGTGGCTTTCCTTTCAAGCTGCATTGACTTTTTACTGTTAGAAGAATCTGCTATTTATTTATTTTTAATCTGCTTAATTGAGGCAAAAATGCCATTAAATAAACTCACAAATTTTAATTTTTTGATTAGATGAAGTTTGGATGGGATGTATGCAACCAGTTGTCATCACCAGAACCAGGATGTAGAGTTTATCTAATAGAATCTTCCTATTAAAAAAAAAAGTTCCTCATGTTCCTTGCTAGGAACAATTCTGCTCCTGTCACCAGTAGTCCTTGTCAACCACTTAAATATGTTCAATATGTATTAACCATTTAAATACCTTCAATGTGTTGGAATCATACAAAAATAATTATTTTGTATCTGGCTTTTTCCACTTAACAATGTTTTTGAGATTGATTCATGTTGTATGTGGATCAGTGGTTAATTCTCCTTTATTTCTGAGTAGTATTCTATTAGGATTGAAAGCATAGGTTCGAATATGCATTATAGGTTCAAATACATGTTATTTGAACCTATAATGCATATATATATATATATATAACATATATACTACATATATGTTACATATATGGGTTATGTATAACACTTCTTTCATCAGTCACCTGTTGATACAGATTGAAATTGTTCTTTAGTATTGGCTATGATGAACAAAGCTGTTACAAATATTTGACTGAATTTATATTTTCATTTCTTTGGGGTTAATGCTTAGGAGTGTAATTGCTGTTGTTTTTTTTTTTTTTTTTGATAGCTAAATGCTTACCTTTTTGAGAAATTACCCAGAAGTTTTTAAAGTGGCTTATATATTCCCACCATCAATGAATGGATGTCTCTTCTTCACATCTTCTCCACCACTTACTGTTGTAATTTTTTTTCTTTTTAAAAACCATTCTAATGGGCAGTAATATTTTATTGAGATTTGAATTTGCAATTCCTAATGACAAATAAAGTAGATCATCTTTTTATTCTCTAATAGGACTTTCATATATTTTCTTTGTAAAAATGATTATTGAAACTCTTTAAAAGCTAAAAAATTGGAATTGCCTTTTGATTATTGAGTTGTAAGAGTTTCTATATTTTGGATGTAAGTCTTTTATCAGATGTGATTTACAAACTTATTCTTCTGATGTGTGGTTTGCAGGTCATTTTCTTAAAAGTATTTTGAGGAGTGAGAATTTTTCATTTCAATGTCAATTATCACTTTTTTATGATTTATGCTTAGTGATCCATTTAATAAAGTTTCATATAATCAAAGATTACATAGTTGTTTGTCCCATTTTCATCTGGTCATAGTTTTCATATTTAGGTCTAGAATAGATTTGTTATGTGGCAAGTGAGAATCTATCTTCACTTACTTTTCTATGGAGATATAATTTTTGAATGGCATCATTTTTGCAAATTATTATAGTTTTCAGTGTCTAGACTTGAGGTGTTTTATTAAACAAAATGTTTTCAATTTATTGATGTTATTATAATTATACTTTTAAAGAAAAAGCATTTCCTATTTGCTCATCATTAATATGTAGATCTATATAACCTTTTAAGTTATTGATTAGTTAGTCCTTTTTGGACTAGAATCTTAAGGATTTTCTACATAATAATTCATCTGTGAATAAAGACAATTAACTTGATTTAGTTTTTCTTACCTTATGACAATAACTGGACCCTCCCATACTATGTTGCCCAAGAGTAGTGGGAGCTGGTACCTGTGATTTGCTCCTGTTTCTAAGCAAAAATCATGTGTTCTTTCATTATTGCATATAATAATAGCTATGGGCTTTCTGTAGATCTCATTTTTCAGTTTCAGGAAGTTCCTTCTAGTTCTGGTTTACTAAGATATTTTTACTATGATAATTTTAGAATTTTTTCCAATGGTTTCTATTTTCTATTAATTTTAGAAAGTAATTTAAAAACTTAAAAATCTTTATTTAGTGAATTATATTGTTTAATTTCAAACATTAAACTAACTGCATTCTCATGTACTTCAATCAGTAATGATGTGTTACTTTATTAAAAATTTCATTTCAAGTATCTTACACCTGGTAGACAAGCACCCTCCCACTGAGGGTCCTTTAAAAAATTATTTTGAGATAGGGTGTAGCTAAGTTGTCCAGGCTGACCTCAAACACGTGTTCCCCCTGCCTCAGCCTCCTGAGTCACTGGGGTTATAGATGTGGACCACCATGCCCAGCTAAAGCTCTTTTTCTAAATACACTTAAACGTGTGATTTGTATGTTCTTTTTGGTAATTCATTGTTTTATGTCTATGAAATGCCCTCTGTCCCTGGTCATGGTTCCTCTTTAAAATTACTACCCTTATATTAATTTTGCCACATCCTTATACTCACATCCTAATTCTGTCCTTATATTTAAACGCTGTTTCTCTTAGGTAACATATAGTTATTGTTAGCTTTTTAATTCAAATTGACATTTTCATATTTTTATTCAGGGCTTAGACCATTTATATTTAATGTAATCATTAATATGATTTGATTTAAGCCTATCTTTTTTATTGGTTTTGTATATGTCCCATATTCTTTGTTCCAACTTTTCTTGTCTTCTTCTGTATTTATTTTCTCATGATTTATTTCTACTTTGTGTCGTAACTAGCTATACCTTGTTGTTTTTCATTTGTTACAGTGGTTTTGTAAACACGTTAGTATACATCTTAACTTATAAGTCTGTTTCCAAACAGTGTTGCACCATTTCACACTAGGGTAAGAAATTTGCACAAAATATAGTTTCCATTTCCCATCTCATCTATTTTACTATTGTTTTCAGATATTTGACTTAAATATTCTGAAATACCCACAAAGCATTATTATTTTTTTAAACGGTGCAATCATTTTCAGATTTACTTGCTCAAATATTACTTATGTGGATGTTTGTTTCAAGATATGCATCTTGTTCTTCTGAAGTTTACCCTAGATTTACTTTTTTATGCAGTTTAATAAATGTTTCCTTATTTTATCAGAAAATCACTTAAGTTTGATTATAAACTAATGCCTAATCAAATTCTGTCTATACTTATTTATTAATCTATCATAATGTTCAGTATGAACTATATCTACTTATTGAAATACTTCTAACAATTAATATTTTTGAACAGTTTGTTTTTGTTATAACCAGAGTGTTCAAATGATTGAGCTAGATAAAAATATTTATTTACCATATTAGATAAGTATCACAGAATAGATATTTCTAGGTATTTAATGCTTGAGTATAAATTTATATGATTGTAGCTCTATGAAAAGTGAATTAGTTCCTCCAAAAATGCTGAGCACATTGATTTGAAAATTTGTACCTGATCCACCAGCAGCAGCAGTAAAACACTTCATTGTATAAAAGTCAAGAAAAACATTACCTGGAACTATGTTTAAATGAGGTAATTTTTCATTCAAACCATAGCCTGACCATAAAAAGCTAGGGGTCACATTTTCAATGGGATTCTATATTTGGATTTAGTTCAAATAAAGACTTTAGTTATATCTGGACATCTTGCTCCACCTGTCCATAATTAATGTAATACTCTCTTATTTCCAGTATTTTATATATATAAAATTTGTGGTGCTGGGGATTGAAACCAGGGCCTTGTGCATGCGAGGCAAGCACTCTACCAACTGAGCTATATCCCCAGCCCAATATTTGATATTTTAAGATGAATTATTTCCAGGCATTTTGAGCCAGTAGAATATCAACATTTCATGTAAAATTAATACAGAGATCAGTACTATTATGTCTGGATCTGATTCTCCTACATATATGAAAATCACAAGGGGATGGCTCCACACTTTCAGAAATTATTATCGGGGGCTGTAAACTGGCTGTATGAAATTCACTGTGTCCCCAGGAGGAGCCACAAAGAACAACATGATTTAAACTATGGCAGGCAGGCGTTGAAAGAAGACATTGAAGAGAGTGACTGAGAGTCTCAAGGAGAGAGCAATGCAAACAAAATGGTGTGCCTTTCCTGCTCTCTCCTTGAGACTCTCAGTCACTCTCTTCAATGTCTTCTTTCAACACCTGCCTACCCTTCTGCATAGACACTGGCTCCTTCTGTCTTTCCTAATATCTCCATCCACGGGGGGTGGGGGGGGAATTTTTCTCCCAGTATTCTCCACAACATATTTTTGAGACATCTTACCAAAATTCTGATTTCATTCTCACAGGGCACTGTTTGTATCCACTGTGGTGTTCATCACACAGAATAAACACAATGAACATGTTTTGGGTGAATGTTAAATAAATTAGGAATTAACAAGGAGAAGAAGAATGACCTTAGGGACTGTAGGGGTAAGAGTACTTCTTACAGTCAGTCTCTTACCTACTTTTAGAACTAACATTATATATATATATATTTTTTTACATACAAACAATGATGGCATAAAACCTAGGAAAACAAAACAAAAAAAAAGTGGTATGGTCCTTTCTAAAAGGCAATGGCCTCTTAAGCATAAAAGAAATGTCAAAATTCTAAAAGGAACATTTATATGTATGGAAAATTCTTTGTTAAAATACCATAAACAAATTTAAAAAACCAGAATGGGAAATATTAGGAATAAACATGATAATGAGCTACACCCTTTATGTGGAAAGTGTCTGTTGAGTAGATCTGGAAGATGCAGTTTTACTCCAAACAATCACTCTGGCCATAGGCATGAGATCTGCACTGAATGGCCACCACTTTAGGAATTGAAGGATTATCTGATATCCCAAAAACATGTGGATTCAAAACTATAGCTAAAGGAGAAATGAGGTTGTAATTGATTTTTATTATCTTTCCTGTTTTTCTTTCTAGGTTTTCTATAATAATCATGAATTATTGCTTTTATGATCAGAAATATATTCTATAGGTATGTATTATTTTTAAGAAATAAACTCTACAGTCTATGAGATGGCTGAAAGAACCTCTGCAGACATAGGAGCACTTTTCTCTCTGCGGCCCCAAAGGTGCCCAGCAGAAGGCTATTAAGAGAGCACCCTGAGAGTCTCCAATACCATTGTGAAGTGTCCCCATTAGTCCTGCTGCTCTCCCTTAGTGGTTTGCAGGAAAACTGTATTTCTTGGATACATTTTAGGAAAGAAATGCAGATGAAAAGCAGAAGACCCAGATAAAAAATATAGGGAACGATGTCACTTTCCTTTGAAAGAGAAGATTTGACATAAATTTAGATTTTGGGAACCCTTGAATCATTTGGAAAAGATATTATCTTTCAAGGCAGGTATTGGAATTTTCTTCAGGAGTGTGAGTGCGTGGGTATGTAAGACACTTCAACTTTGGGGCTTTAATTTGTTTGTTTCTATAAACAATAGATGTGTTATATGATCTTTGCTATAGGTCCTCTTCAGCCCTCAAATTTCTAAAATTTTAAAGGATGTGTATCATGTGTAATTCTGATTCCCTCATCTTCTGTGATAAATAGCCAACAGACACAGGAAAATAAATAGTTTGGGCTGAACTATTGATAACATTTTCTAAGTTACTATCACCCTTGTTAATCATCTGTCCTTGAACTTGCCACTGAGTCAATACCAAAAATAATTAAGAGAATTTGTAATTCTCAGCCTTCAACTCTTTGAGAATACAATCCTCTGTGTAAAATAAGCAATTTTTAGGGGGAAGGCAAAAGCTATATTTTCAAAATAAAAATCAAATATTGCTCCTTTGATTTTTCACTGACTTTGTTTCAGGCTAACCGTTGGGACAATATTAGAATGTCTATAACTGCAACCCACAACCTCAGGTGACTGATCTCTCTGGAGAAAGCTTTTATGAGCATTTTGCCCAAGCCTTAGTATTGGACAGCAATAATATGAAGTTTTTTTTTTTAATAGGTATGTCTACTGCTGAAGTGTTATGTGGCAGCGTGATGAAAAATTTTAAGTCACCCTGATATATTATGAATTAATCAGAATGAAGCAAGATTATCTTTTTACTTAGCTTTATATTTTTTTCCCGGGTATTTAAATAGTAGTAACACATTTATAAAAATGTATCTTAACTCCAGAATAATTTTTAAAAATAAATTTGGTCCTTTTTAATCACTGATGCATAAAAAGAAACATGTTTTTGATAAAAGATGGACAACTTTTCATTTTCCTTAATTATGTTGACATTTTTCAAACCTTAGGGTTTTTAAAAATTTCTTAGAACTACTTTCACAGTACTTACATAGTTTAATTATTATTAATTTCCTTCAAGTATTTTTCAGTTTAATAATTTATATTTCCAAAATAAGAAAACACAAAAGTATAGAAGTATTTAGGTAAATACACACACACACACAATATACAATTATAGCCTAAAAATACATATAATATAATCAAATGTTATAGACTTTTTATTATTTCTTTATTTTTAATTTATTTATATATATTTTTTTATTAGAGCATTATAATTATAATGCAGTAGTTGGGTTCATCTCAACAAATTAATAATGCCTGGAGTTCAATTTCAGTTTATGTTCATCCCAGCCCTCTCTTCCTCCCCGCTGCCCTCATTCACCTTCCTCTACTCTACTGATCATCCTTTCTATTTTTTAAAATTTTTGATCCATTATTTCTACATATAAATAAAGGTGAAATTCCTTGTGGTGCATTTATTATGCACATAGCAAAATACTAAAAATGCATTCCACATTTTCTCTCCTTTTCCATCCCTCCCCTTGAGCTTCAAGGCTCTTGAGGAAGTCAATGCCTACACCTACATGATGGAGTGTTGACCCTAAATTTTCTTCTAGAAGTAGCAACATTTCTGAATTTATTTATCAGCTCTAGAAGTCTGCTGGTGAAGTTTTTTAGGTCTTCTAGACACAGGATCATTCATCAGTCAACAAAGATAGTTTGACTTCTTTTCCTATTTGTAGTATCCTTCTAATTCCCTTCTCTTGTTTGATTTCTCTAGTTAGTGTTTTGAGAATCATATTGAATAGAAGTGGTGAGAGTGGAGTGGAACATGACTTTTTCCTGATTTTAGAGGAAATGCTCTCAATTATTCTCCATTCATTATGATGTTGGATTTGGGTATGTCATTTATAGTTTTTATAATGTTGAGGTAAGTTTCTTTTATCTCTAGCTTCTCCAGAATTTTTAACATGAATGGGTACTAGATTTTATTAAAAGCTTTTTTTTTGCATCTATCGAGATGATCATGTGATTCTTGTCCTTAATTCTAATAATGTTATGAATTATATTTATTGATTTGCATGTGTTGAACCAACCTTGCATCCCTGGGATGAAACTCACTTGATCATAGTGTATTACCTTCTTGATATGTCTTTGAATATAGTTTTCTAATATTTTATTGAGAGATTTTGCATCTATGTTTGTCAAGGGCATCTGTAGTTTTCTTTGCTTGATGTATCTCTGTATGGTTTTGGTATCAGGGTTATACTGGCATCATAGAATATATTTCAGAGTGTTCCTTCCATTTTAATTTCATGGAATGATTTGAAAAGACTAATATTAGTTCTTCTTTAAAGTTCTCATAGAACTCAGCTGACAACCCATCTGGTCCTGGGCTTTTCTTTTTTGAAAGGTTTTTAATTGCTGTCTCAATTTCATTATTTGATATTGGTTTGTTTAAATTTTCTATATCTTCCTGATTCAATTTGGGCAGGTCATATGTGTCTGGAAATTTGTCAATGTCTTCTAGATTTTCTAGTTAATTGAAGTACAATTTTCAAAATAGTTCTAATGATCCTCTGGATATCAGAAGTATCTGTGGTATGTGTCCTTTTTCATCTCTAATTTTGTTTATTTGGGTCTTCTCTTTCTTTGGGGAAGTTGGGATAAGGGTTGGTAAATTTTATTTATCTTTAAAAATAACCAATTCTTCATTGAATTCATCCTGAATATTGTTTTTTATTCTAATTTTATTCATTTCAGCTCTGATCTTAATTATTTCCTGTCTTCTCCTGATTTAGGGATTAGTTTGTTCTTCCTTGTATCGTGCCTTGAGGTGGAACATAAGCTTATTTATTTGGGATCTTTCTTTTTTTTAAATGCAGGTCCTTATGCCTCAACTTTTCATCTTTGAACTGCTTTCATGTTGACCCAGATATTTTGATGTTGTATCTCTGTTATAATTTATTTCTAAGAATTTCTTCTCTCATTTCTTCTTTGATTCATTCTTCATTTAAAAGAGTATTGTTCAATCTCCATGTGTTTATGTAGTTTCTATTATTTCTCTTTCTGTTGATTTCTGGTTTCATTCCATTGTGATCTGATAGGATGTATGGGATCATATGGATTTTTTTTTTAATTTACTAAGACTTAACATTGTGACCCAGGACGTGGTCTATTTTGGTCTATTTTGAAAATTAAAACAATAATGCATGTAATTAATTCATTGAATTTCAGAGCAGAAAATGAATTTTTGAAGGAAAATGTTACAGAAATAAAAGGCTTGTAATTAATAATTATGCAATACATTTAATTTAGTTTGGGTTGAAAATAGGGTTTAAATTAATTATACAAAGCTACTTTTATATTTAGTGTGACCTCACATATCTATGTACTTAGAAAATGTAACATAAACCTTCCTTCAATAGAGTTGGATGTGTAAAAGGTAAATATTAATTGTAATGATATGTTTTTTATTAAAAAAATTGTTTATGTCAAGAATGTACACATGAGGCATTGGATTCAAACCTCAGCACCACATAAGAATGAAATAAAGATATGTATCTACCTACAACTAAAAATAAATGTTTCTTTTTTTAAAAAGAAGTCATCTAAAAGGCTACTCTGCTTCTGTTGTGCAAAACATGTGATTATTTAATAATTTCTAGTATATAAGGACCAAATTTGTAATGTTCAGTGTATTTAAAAGAATACTTTTTTTGGTTAAGTTAATAGAAAATGTTAACAGATTTGTTGATCAGAGAAGTGAGTGAATGATGTGAGAGAATTTGTTGCAGAAGTCTTTATTCTTTTTCTTGCTTTCTTTCTTTGGGGGCAGGTGAAGGTGGGGTGAGGTACTGTACTCACAATCTCAGAAATCAGTTCTCTATGTTCCTGAATTTCAAAGAGGCGACACAATGCATGTGGGCTTACACACCTTGTAGCATCAAAACCAAGGCCAGCCCCCAATTCTAACAGGCTTTCAAGTTCACCCGACCACCTCTGAGAAACCTGAAGTGTGAAAGAATGCTAGCCTGGCCTTCCTTGTCCTCAAACACTTGGTCCGGGGTTGCGGCATGGTCTGGCAGGAGCTTACCTTGCTTAGACTGGGGCTGCTCTGCCTCCCTGTGGCCATTTGATCTCACCTGGCCCAGTCCTGCTCTGAAAATTGTGTAGCGGGACTTTTGGCAGAAACGTGCATGCATGCATGTGCATGCCCTGCCCGAATGAGCTACCCCTCGACTTTCTTCCTATATCTCGTGTCCCCTTCCTATCCATTGTTCCCCACCTGTGTGGGTACCTTTCCATCATCGTGACAAAATACTCAAGAAAACAACTTAAAGCAGGAAAGATTTATTTTGGCTCATGATTTTCAGAAGTTTCAGTGCATAATCTCTTAGCCTCAACACTGTGGGCTTATGGGGATACAGGGCATCACAGCAGGGGGTGTGTTGGGGAGCAACACTGCTCCCCTCAAGGTGATGGGGAAGCAGGGAGACAGAACTGGGGGTGTGTGGGTGAGTGGAGAGACAACATGCATGCATGTGCAGGAAGGAGCCAGGGATAAGATACAGACTCGAGGGACACCTCCAAATGCCTACTTCCTCTGATTCAGCCCACTTCTAAGTTTCTGTCATTTCCCATTATTGCCACCAGCTGGGGACTGAGTCTTCTGTACATGATCCTTTGGGAGATATTCCAGATAAAATCTTTTCACTAGCTTGGCCCTACCCTTCTGGTTGAGACTCCCTTCCTCTCCAATCCCTTAGTAATGTCTGTTGTAAAATTATTATGAGTGGTAATTAGTCCATTCTTCAGCAAACAGCCCTTATTTTCAAAATTTTTTGCGTGTAATAGGTTTTTGAATACTTTTTGAAAACTGTTTTGCAAGTCTGTGGATTGACACTATTTATTGTTTCTCCATTATTTTCATTATATAATTTTGGCCATTTTCTCTTTGAAGACACTAGTTTCATTTCATAAGGGAACTGTAAGAAGGATGACATTACACATATTTCATAACTGGTTAACAGCTATGAATGTAAAATAAATTAGTAGGCAAAGGAAAAGAGAAGATTGAGATTCATGATCAGCATGGGGATTGGTGCTGTGCCAAGTTTTATCTCTCATGCTGACCCAGTTCTTTGCTAATATGGACAATAAGGAATGTGCTCTATTTATGACCCTGAAGGGCTGGGGTCAAATCAGTTCAGCAGTATTTTAAAACATCATTTTCCCACTTACAGATTTTTCTCTCATAGACCATGAGTCTTTCTCACTCAACCGTGTCATTCCCATCAGCATGCAGACATATTCTAGAAACATCCATCTTAAAATTAATGAAACGTAACCTACCCCCCCAAAACACAAAACCTCAAAAGTCCATTAACTCCACATAACACTCCAGCTAATCCCACATATTTTCCCCCTTTTATAAAAAAATCTAAAGTTGTGACCCATCCAATTCATCACCTCTTTCCTTTTTAAGTCTATTCCAAACTAACTTCCATCTCAAGTATTCAAATACTCCTTTTTTATATATGTAAATTTTGGTTCGGGGAATAGAACCCAGGGGCGCTGAATCGCTGAGCCACATGCTCAATCCTTATTTTTCTTTACTTTTTATTTTGAGACAGGATCTTGCTAAGTTGCTTAGGGCCTCACTAAGTTGCTGAGGCTGGCTTTGAACTTATAATCCTCCTTCCTGGGCCTCCCAAGTCACTGAGATGACAGGTACCACCTCACATATCTCAAATACTTTAAAAAAGTCATTTGTCTCTATGTTGCCCAAATCTGTGAGAATGCCTCCTTGTTTGGTCTAACTTATCAGTAATTTTTGACCTGTCTGCCCTTCCTTCTTGCTTCAAACACTCGTCCATTGCTGTCTGTGTGCCACACTCTTGGTTTCCCTAATGCAGTTTTAGCTGTGCCTGGTTGGTATCTTTTCTTGATGGCTCTCCTATCAGGGTGTTAAAATTTGAAATGCTTGAGGGGCTGGTTTTAGCCCCTCTTCTCATTTAGATACCTCACCTTATGGTTATAAATAGCCTCTATTATTGATAATTCAAATTCTTTTACTCTAGTTTATATTCAGTTGCAAATTTGGAATATATATGTATGTGTGTATATATATATATTTTTTTCTAGTCTTGTAATAAATAAACCACAACCATCACAAACTTTCCTCTCCAAGTCTCCTGTCATTTCAGTAAAATAGCTCCTATATCCACCTGTACCCATTTCATCAGCAAGTCCAGGTATTGCACTTCCATAACATCTGTCAAATGTATCTACTTGTCTCCATCTTCATTGCCTCCACTCCACCCCAGCTAGCATTCTCTCTCACCCAGAAAAACTGAAATTCACGTGAAATCTTGTCTTCCTGCCTCTACTCTTGCTCTTGAACAGTTACTTCTTCACACTTCAGCCATAGTGGTTTCACACACCATGTTACTGCCTTGTTATTTATTCATCCATTGTCCTTCCATTTCTTTTATGGAAAAATCCAAGCATTTTCATTGTCTTTCAAGCCCTTTAATGATCTGTATGCTTCTCCAACTTCATCTCATTCACTATATGTGTCCATAGCAATATGGAAATGAACTTCCTAGAATATCATGTTCTGCTCTACTTTCTGGTCCTTCAGTACATGAACCCATTTCATCTCTCCGAACCTTGTCACTTGGAATGCTCTGCTCTAAGCTCATGTCATGAGTGATTCTTACCATTTGTTATTGGTACAAGTACCTTCTAAGAAATTTCCTTTCTAATAACCACAGAGTTACTTCTCCTCTCTATCATATTACATTGTTTATTTACCTTAAAGTATTTTTCAGGATTTAAAACCATCTTATTTAAATAGTTACTATTTGACTTGTTAGTATTTACGATCAGGATAGGCAGATCCTTTGTCTCTATGATGCCTGGAAAATTGTACGCAGGGAATATTGTTCATCCTGAGTCATAGGAACTTACAATTGATTTTGGGAACCAGGACACATAGAAATGTCAGTATCAGCACAAGAGAAACATCAAGTGGAATAATGCCAATGGATCCACAGGAAGCTCTATAAGCATTTTTGAAAAGTAGAAAATATTTTTAAGGGAAAAGAAAATACAGATATGCAGTTAAGGAGAGAGTCCAGTTTTATAGGAGGGAAATGAAAGAGTTTGATGAGATGAAATAAGTAACAGTTGGATTGATGCAACTCAGAGGTGAAAGAGCTGCGAATTTAGGATTAGGTTGAATTTTTTTTTTTTTTGAGCTTTAGATACTAGGTTGAGGAATTAGACTTTCCACTAAGTAAAAATCTGTGAAATACTGGCTGGGGCAGTGAAGAAGCAGTTGATGTGACATTAAAAAAGAACTTAATGAGAGAATCAGTTATGAATGTAGGAGAAAGATATGATATAGGAGGAATAATTAAAGAACTTTCATACTAGTCCACACAGGAGTGGATGGAGAACATGGCGACATTGACCATGGAAAGGGAAAGGAAAAAACACAGAAGACACAGTAACAGGGGGGAATTGCTGTCTAATTAGGAATTGATAAAAGATGAGAATGAAAGATTTCAAGGTGGCTATTGCTGCCATTGGGAGGGAAAAAAGACAAAATTGAGTCTCTATTTTATGTTATATATATATTTAAAATATTATTTATATTATATATATAAATCTCAAAGGAAAAAATATCATTATTCACAGATGACATAGCTATGTACCTGAAATTTCAAAAGAATCTATAAGCAAACAACCAGAATTAAAGAGTGAATTTAGCCAGTGTGCTGGATATAAAAGTCAATATGTAAGAATTAGTTTAAGAACATATGCCAGCTAGCAGGTACAGAAAGTAAAATTTAAGAAGAATTAAATTAATAAAAGTGAAAACAAATACCACATGCTGAGAAAATAACCAAATGAAAGTTGTACAAAGCCTCTACACAGAAAAATAAAAACCAAATTTACTGAAAAGGAATTAGATAAGGAAGTGATATTTAATGGTCATAGATGGTCATTGTAAATTCATTGGTTCTCTCCCTCCCCAAATCAATAGGATCAATACAACATCAATCAAACCACTTTCTGTGGAGGATAAACTAATTCTGAAATGTATCTGGAGAGGAAAACAGCAAAGTACAAGCAAGGTAACTGTGCAGAAGATGAAGTTGGCAACCTTGAACCACAAGGTACTGAGCTCCATTGTAAAGCTGTGATTATCAAAATATGTGGGAATCACATAAAGACAGAAAAACTGACTAATGGAATGAAATCAGCCCACATTCACACATGCGCATGCACACATTCACAAACACCAGCATTAAAGACAACTGCTGATGAACATGGTTTATTTAAATTTATATTTGCATATGGGTTGTAGGAATCTAAATTTTACAAAGGAAATTTTGTAGCACCAAACATAGACTTGTTATGCATGTAGTTGATAATTTATGCTTTTATGTGAAGGTTGAGTTTCATTCTTTTATTCAACAAACATTTACTGAGTGTGTACGGAAGGGCCAGCATTGTTCTCCATGGTTGTAGGCTGAGGGCTTCAACTGCCTCTTTATTTATAACTGTTGTATAAATACATCTTCTGCAAAGTTGATGTTGATCACAGCTTAAGAAGAAAAATTGAAAAGATATCACAAAAAATTCTCATGTATTCCACACCCAGTTTCTTCTATTATTAATATCTTAAGTTAGTATGGTACATTTGTTAAAATTAAGAAGTTGTGCCAGGTGCAGTGGTGCACACCTGTAATTCCAGCAGTTCAGGAGGCTGAGTCAGGAAGATTGTGAGTTCAAAGCCAGCCTCAGCAAAAAAGTGAGGCACTAAGCAACTCAGTGAGACCCTGTCTCTAAATAAAATATGAAATTGGCTGGGGAAGTGGCTCAGTGGCCAAGTGCCCCTTAGTTCAATCCCCAGTACCCTCCACACAAAAGAAAAATAAATCGTTATTAATCAAACATTGTTTGGTCCACACTTCACTCAGATTCCTTAGTTTCTAGAATCTCATCCCGGATATCTCATTAGACTTAGTTCTCCTATTTCCCTGGCATCTTCTTTGTTCTAACGGTTTCTCAGCTTTCCTGGATGTTGATGGCTCTCTTGGCTTTGAAGAGAGCTGCTCTACTATTTTGCACTCAATTTTCATGATGTCTGACATCTTTCTCTTAATGGCACTGGGGTTATGTATTCCTGGGGGAAAAAACAGCTCAAGTAGCATTAAATACATCAATTCAACAGTGCAGACTACCAACGTGTCTTTTCACAGTTGATGTTGACCTCCATCACCCAGTTGAGGTAGTGTTTGTCAGGTTTTTCTACTGTAAATTACTCTTTTTATCTCCTGTTCGTATCATATTTTTGTAATGGAGTTACTAAGAGCTGTCCAGAATTAAGGAGTGAGAAGTGATGTTCCATCTCATGGACGGCAGAGTATCTTCATAAATTATCTGGAATTTTTCTATGAGTGATTTATTATGTTTTCCCAATGAATTTATTCAATCTTTATATTACTATGAACTCATGAATATTTATTTTATGTTTTAGGTCATAATCCAATACTATTTTTTTCGAATTTTCTTGCTCAAATTTTTCTACTTTGGCTACTGGGAGCTCTTTCATTTATATTCTATAATTCTTGTCATTTATCTGGCTTATCACTCTGTGTGTGATACTTTCTTCCTTTGTGGCACTGGAAGATATTCTGAGATAAGCTGGTATAGTTCCTGCCCTGGTTCTAGTTCTGCAGATGTTTCTCTAAGGAGAAAACTCCTGGTTCCTTTTACGGGGGAAAGATATTGCAAACAAGTTTTAGGTACTTGTTGTGCTTATTGTTAATAGGGTGCTGTTTGTTTGTAGGATCTATTAGTTGAAGACTAAGGGGATTATGTTTGTGTACATAATAGCCTTTTTCAGAATTAAAATATCTACTATTGATTGCTTTAAAGTATGCTTATATGAACAGTTTTTATTTATTCTTTTCCTACAAGGATATAACTCCTGTCAGTTTGTTATCCTGATTCCTAGTAACTGGAAAGAAATTTTATACCTTTAAGAAATGATCCTTAGGCCTGAATATTTAGAAAAAAAGAACTCTTCCTCATATCCTTGTAAGTGCTTGGCTGCTGATTGTATTTCTTAGTAATGGTATTTAAGAGGCTCCTGGGACAACTAATACCTGAACAACTTGTGCAAATTCCATAATTTAAGAAATCACATGCCTTTTAGATTAAATCCTAAAAATGTCTGCTAAGGAAGATAGTTGCACTTACCACAGGTAAGTCAGCTTGGAACATTCCATTGTCTATAGAGTTACTTTATTCAGTAACTTCCTCCCCACCAATCATTTTCTATTTCTATTGCCTGTAGTTTCCATTACCTCCCGGGGGAGTCCTCTCAGCTATCGATGGATTAGTAATCCATTGGTGAGGAGCCCTCATGATTCTGTCATTTCTCCAAAACCCCACCTTTGAACATTGCTGCATTGGGGATCGAATCTCCAACAGATGAGGCTTTGAGAGACATTCCAGATCCAAAACTAGCAAGTGGGAAAAGACTCAACCAGGCTTGTCAACATTGATTCAAAACTAGGAGGAAGATAACACTGAATGTGGATTTTGGAAATGTGCCTAAGCATTACCTGTGTTAGTTTGGGGTCTGTATTGAAGCATGAATGCCTTGTTTTCTTCATTCCCAATCTCCAGCTACACTCCTAACTGTTAAGGTTTTCTTTTTTTGTATGTGGGATGGGTATGAGCAGAGAGTTGTTCCATGTTTACCTGCAACTGCATGTATCAGATGCCATGGAGCATATGAAACTGAGATATGTAGATAGATCCCTCAGCATATAACCCACTGCTCTTGGTAAAATATTATTCTGTTGTAAGAAAAATAGGAAGATGTGACCTTCAAAAGATACCAGTGAAATACTCAGACAGATGTCCAGCTAAAACACTTCCTGAAGTGAATTACAGATTGATGATGGAATTGCAAAGAAAGAAGCTAATGCTTTAAAAAAAATCCTTTGGTTCTTCTTTAGGGATCAAGGGTATAAAATATACCTGCCTGCTGGTAAACATGCATAGCAAAGCATTTCCATCTATCATCTCATGTTCTGAAAGGCAGCAACGCTATTCTGATTCCAGATTCTTGAATTTCCTTAATGAGTTCTCTGCTAGAATATCACAAGCTGTTCCATTAAATCGGTTTCGGGAGAGTTAAGCAGAATTTGTATTAAAATGATTGTGTATCTATCATTTGCTAGAGGAGGAAAAATGAGACTGGCTAAAGGAGAATTCAATGTGGCTTCTTCAAACCTGAATTTATTCTATTTTTCAACCTTCTCCTCACACAAGTGCTTCCTAATGTCGGCTGAAGCCATCCATTTAAGCATGACTTATTCATGCTCAAAAAATGATTGATTTAGACAGCCAATGAAATGCTGAACTCCCTGTTCCCATTGCTTGACACATTTGCTCTGAAGATACTGATGGTTTAAAGCGGCAAGATTGACTATATGGAGGATCAGCCAGAATGCCAAGATGGATCAGTGACAGCCACGTTGACTTTTAAATGCAGTTACCATAAAAAGGAGTGGGTAAAAATGGAATTATGGAAGTCCATTTGTCCCTCTTGGTGACTTCTAAAGATGATTTGTTAAGTTGCTAGCCACAGAGCATGTGATTATCTTACAAGGAGCTTTAAAAATGACACTGCTCTAAGTAAAGCTATCTACCTTAAACATTATTATCAGATATGAGGACTTAGTAGACAATCAAGTACAAATGAGGGCTTAAAAGTGGCTAATGCTGATTTTTCAAAACCTGTTCTCCTAAGCCTTCATTTCTAGGAGTGAACAATTTTTTTTTTTTTAAATTTTAAAGTAGGAACAACCTAGCCACACACCTTAGGTATGGATGAAATGGTGTTTATAAGAAAACTAAACTTTAAAAAAATAATTTTATTATATAATTTTTAAAATTTATTTGTATCTGGTGCTTTATGGATATACATAATGATGAAATTCACTGTGACATATTTATACATGCACATGGTATAATGTTGTAAAATCCATTCCGCATTTTCTCCCCTTCCCCTTCCCATTCCTTCCTCCTCCCCACCAATCATTTTCTATTTCACTAATCTTTCCTTTATCTTTTTTATATCAAAATATTTTCTTTTTCCCCCTTATTTGGCTATAGCTTCCCCATATGATAGAAAATATCCAACTCTTGATTTTCTGAGTCTGGCTTATTTCACTTAGCATGATGTTCTCCATTTCCATGCTTTTAGTGCAAAATGCCATAATTTCTATTTTATTTATGACTGAGTAAAGCTCCATTGTGTATATATACCACATTTTCTTCATTCATTCATCCATTAACAGGCCTGTGGGCTGGTACACATGTTGTGGATGACTATTTTGAATTGTGTTGTTATAAACATTGATATGGTCCTATTTCTATAGCCTGATGATTTTAGTTCTTTTGGATAAATACTGAGGAGTGGAATAGCTGCATCATATGGTGGTTCCAATCCTATGTTTTTGCTTTTTAGAGAAATTGTACTAATTTTCAAAGATAGAGTTAGTTTTATCAATTTCCATATTGGTTTTGAATATTAAATAATTCATGCAAAGTGTTCATCATTGTACCTGTCCTGTTGTAAGTACTCAGTGAAAGTTCCCTGTTTGCCAGTTTGCTACCACCACCACTACCACTGCTACTACCTGCAAATGTAATTGGAGAGTAGATCCACACAGAAGAGTATTTGTACAAAGGTGAGGGGGCCACGAGTAACTCAGAGGTCCACTTTTCACTCATATGTGCTGGCTGTTTTCCATCCTAAATCAGTCAGGCAGTTCCAGTTTCAACCATAATTTGAGTACTGCTAGGTATCTAATGAATTTTGTAATTTCAAATGATGATTTATTGAGGTTAAAAGAAAGAACCGGGTCCAATTACACATAATATTTTACTAAAAAAAAAAAACCCGAAATACATAAGTGTTTTTATTTTACAAATTTCATCTTTTAATCATTCTTTCTCTTTTGACTTCACACAGTGTTAACAGGGTGGAGTTTCCTCTTGTTTTTTATGCAGAACCATTGTCTAGACTGAAACATGGATACCACACTAAGGGTTCTGTTCCACAAGTGATCCTACAATCAGTTCTTCTTGAATTTGAACAACTTCTTTTGTTGTTGACTGTGGTTTATCACAGTATCACCTTTAAATAGAAAGGATGATATTTCATCTATGATAATTCTCTAAGCAACAAGGACATATGATTTTCTTGATATCATTTTTGTTTTTGTTTTTGTTTTGTCCCAGTAGAAGTTTGAGAAGGAGTTAACCATTGGCCAATGGTGGCCAATGCCATAGTTGAGGTTTGAGCTGAGCAAATGCCCTTGAGTTTGGTGATTAGATAGTCAATCTTTGATAGGATAAGATCAGCATATGCCTGAATGATAAAATCAGGTTGTGATGTTCCTTTACGCAAAGTGGGAATAACTGGGTACAAGAAGTGAGCCAGAGTTGGCTGTGCCAGCAGGCTGAAGCCAGTCTACCTGCAAGAGAAACACATTCTTGTTGTATTTCTTTTCTGTGCCTTATCCTGCTCCCTCACTATTTTTTCCTGAGGGTATTAAATTTAATAAATCACTAGAATAATCTCATCACAGGCTCAGCTTTGGGAGACAAAGATGTATAAAGGAATCAGGGGACTGCAAAGATGAAATGATTAAAGTCAGTCAGGGCTAATTCTTGGTGGAGTTTGTCAGAGTCTTGTGATGGTTGTTGGATTTTTGTTGGTTTGATTTTACTTTTACAGCTGTCCTTGGCAGTCCAAAGAAAACAGCTGGTAGGTTGACAGTATAAAATGTAAGATTGATTGTTCCAGAGAGGATGTGGCTGAAATTACTGACCATGAGCTCTAGGCTGGGAAGGAAAGTGTGAAATCCAAGGGCAGTACTATTAGGTACGAGGACTAAAACTTACCTAACTAAAACTAAAATCAGAAACTCTCTCACATCAGTGATATTTGCTCTGTAGATTACTTCCAGTTCCTTAAGACTCTGCACCTCCACCACTTCTGTCTACCCCAGGAGTACAAGGGCATACTTTGGGACCTGACAATCTCAGCTGTCTCCAGTAAATTTATAGGCTGTTTCTTACTCCAGGAAAAATGAAGATGTATATTTGTAGCTTGATATTGTAAGTATATTTAAAAACATTCAAGAGTTAAGTAGACCATTTACCAAAACACAAGAAAAATCAGCATCAATTCTTGACTTTCTTCTTTTTTTGGTCTAATATATTGCATAATTTGATGACTGAATTAACATAGTTCCTCCATTGGATTGAGTTTCTTAAATATTCCAATAGATTCCATTTAAAGCAAGTAACATTTCTTTAAGGATTTATCCTGATGCTCCCTACCCCCTTTTCCCTCACCCTACCATTTTGGAAGGGAAAAAAGGGTTCTGTCTTGATTAGTATTAATGGCACTCCCCCTCCATTTTTTTTATTTTGTCCAGGTGAGGTCAGTATTCTCATATCTCTATGCACAGATAGTTAAGAACACTTTTGCATAAGATTATATATTGCAGCATGAAATTTTCCAAAGCATATTAGAACAGGAATCCTGAAATCATATTTTTTATTCCTAGTTTTGTCATCAACTAGCTGTGAGCTTGAGAAAATTATCTAGTGTTCAATGTCTTTATTTTTTAATTTGATCAAGAAGATATGCTAGTTCCTTCTGGATTTTAATCATTAGTTTATTGAATATAAAAGGCTTGTTCTGCATGAGCATTTGGGGAGTAGTGCTAGATCTTTGCTCTCTAGGAGTTCACATCTAGAAAGACACTATGACTCAAAAGCAAAGACTTGAATTTTCAGAAGAGACCAGTTAAAGTGTGGTGAAAGTTGTTATAAATTTATTTTAGGCACCTTAGGTGATAAAGAAATAGCCATAAAGAAAATAGCAAGAGACTACTCTTTACCTAAAGTCCTGAAAAAATGCAAATACATCTTTAAGTACAACACAAACTGTATTCAGAATAATAATGGAGAGATGCCATTAAAGGCTGGATGAGATTGCATAGTCCCACAGTATCATCACCAGTTTTTATTTATTACCATCAAACATTAGTAGATTGACCTTTTGCTTTCAGCTACAAAGGCCTCATCACAACCGTGAGGACTACTTATTGTGAACATAACATAGAATCTACTGTCAATCTACTCTGCTTATTGTGAACATAACATAGAAGTGTTCACTTGCTATTGTGTCAAAGTTGTCATTTTGAATTTTTTTATGATTTATATAAAATTCACAAATATTTATCATAAAACACAGCTTTAGACTTTTGTGTGTTTGTCTTTTTGGAAGAACATATTCTATTTATTGCACACAGAAAAACCTTCATTTTTACTCAAGGGCTGGGTCAAATTATTTTGGTAGAATTTTTTTTTTTAATAAATAGTAATTCTGTTGAAAACAAGGCAACTTAAATAGAAGTGGAATAAAAAATTGAGCATTTGGAGACAATAAAGGAAATGATACAGAAAGTTTTCTTTAACTTATGCTCACACCTAAGAATTCAAGAGAAAACTGCTTAGGAAACAATGAAGTACATATTTGTGTCCTTTAATTTATGTGGTGGTAATATGACATATTTTTCATCATGGGTGTGTGTGTGAGTTTGTTTTGGAGGTACTGGAGTTTGAATCCAGGGCCTCACACATGCTATACAAGTTCTCTACCACTGACCTACATCCCCAACACTTTTTATTTTATTTTGAGACAGGGTCTCACTAAGCTTCTAGGCTGGCCTTGAACCTGTGATCTTTCTGCCTCAGCCTCCCAAATTTCTGGGGTTATGTTGGGTGAATTTTGAAATTGTGTGAAATATGAAAATTCCAAAGAGAACTCTTTCAGAGCATCACAAAAAACAACAACAACAACAAAAAAAAACCTACTGCCTTTTCACTTCTTGAGTGCAATGTGATATTTGCTAAGAGTAAAACATAAAGTTCATTCAAATTCTACCAGGCAGAGTGAGACAGAGTGGTGGGGACAATGTCGGTCTTGAGCTCTTCTGGACTAACTGGAGAAGACAAAAGAGAATCACAACAAACGCAGCATCCTTGGTACAAACCACAAATGCTAATGAAAGTCAGGAAGAAGACATCAGAGGACTGGGACCCTCTGGGGGTGTCAGGAAAGTTTAATATCTTAAGGATTTCAGATTTGATTAGATACAACATAAAATATTAATATGCTACTAGGGTTACAAAATAATGGCATGAGCAAAGAAAGCCTTCATAGTCTAAAGGTTAGGATCTGATAGAGTTGACAAGAGCTTCAGCCTCTTATTAATTCCTTCCCATGTGCTATGACTAATGGTGTTTTATGATTTGTTTCAATCCCCATAACAGGCTTATTATCATTCCTGCTTTTCAGATGGAAACACAGGCCCAGAAAGTGTTTGCCCTCAGTTTTTCTGGATCTCACAGCCAAGAAGTGATGAAGTTGGCATTTGATTCTCAATTTGTCTGGCTCTGATCCTCTTCATTTTTCATTGTATGGCTACTCTTTGAAGAGTATTAAGCAGAGAAGGGCTATGATACATTGATCGTTAAGAAAGATTGCTTTTTTCAGTGGTGTGGATGGTGAATAAAAAGGGGAGAAAGAATCGAGCACAGGATATCAAATGGCACATTTTGGCTGTAATTCTGTCATTTCCGTCTGATTCTTTTTATAATTTCCAAATCTCTGCTGGAATTACCTATCTAATCTTGCATGTAGTCTACCTTTCCCATTACAGTCTTTGACATATTTATCATAGTTAATTTCCCTGTTTCATAATTACAATATCTACATCATATCTGAGTCTTGTTCTGATGATTCTCTGTCTCAGATCGCATTTTCTGGCCTGTTATATATATTTGCCTTGCAATTTTGTTGGATCTATATGTGGAGAGAGACACCGAGGTCAATAAGCATTTAACGTGGAATTCACATTTATCTTGTCAGGAAGTCGTGCTTTGTTTGAATTGGATTATTGCTGTGGGCAAACTCCTCCAGTGAACTTAGTCTTCTTTGGCTTCTGATTCTCTCTTTGTGCAGCTCCAACAGCTGGATGTTAACACCTTGCCTGAGTATGTTGATGAAATCACCATCTTTACAATGCTCGCTGGGCCTGAGTCTTAGGGGTTTGTCTTTACATGCACTTCAATCCTTTTGCCAGAACTGGAGGATTTTCCTCTTTGCCCCCTATTCCTTTCTCTGGTCGAATGGGTCCCCTGCAGTGTTGCCGGTCTTTGCACTAGAGATTCTCTCCTCTGGAGGTTAAGGATTTTTATTCTCTTTGGTGAGGCAGGGAGATTGGGGCTGGTGAACACCCCTTGCACTCACTGAGATGGAATTTTACCCATGTCCTTGGTAGCTATCCTTTGCCCTAAAGACCAAGCCTTTTACTTCATGAGGGAGAATGATGTGGGTCAATTTTACAGTGAATGATTTTTCACATCTTCCAGGTGGCACTATTAGGGTCTTTCTCTAATTTCTTTCCTATTTTTCTCATAAGAGTCTGGAGAAAAGAGTGGATACAGGATGTAGGATCCTGCCTGTCTAGGATTCCTTAGGCTTTTTAACTGCTGGACAAGCTGACCACTGACTTCTAAAGATGTATTAAACACTTATCTGCCTCCTCCTTCTGCCGCTGCTTCTTCCACTTTTTACAGTGACTATCTTCTCCTCTGCCAGTTCCCAAAAAGATAAAATGCTTGTCTGTCCCAGTTTTCCTGGAGGATCCATCCCTTTCCTGAGTTTAGTTCAAAAGCTGGGCCTAATTTGTCACCATGAACCAAATTATGAAAGCCAATTAAGCCAAATTAGAGTTTCAGCTTTTACAACAAAGAGGAGGCCTTGGAACTTGATAATAGCTGTATCTGAACCCTCTTGTTTTCCCTCCATGGCCCTGAATTCTACTCTGAAGTGGTTCTCTGATGACTGAACACAGAATGAGGGGAAAACACATCAGAGCTCTCCAAGCTGAAAACAAAAGAGGATGTGGAAACCCAGGAGTTAATGCTTTCAAGTGACCAGTTATGGAGTAGGAGGATGGAACGCAGGATGGGATGTGGCAAGATGAAAAGGACAAACTGGATTAGAGATCCCCGACAAAGGGAGTTTTTAATCATTATGGTAAAAAACACATAAAACGACACTGTATTTCAGTAGTATTAAGTACATTCATATCGTGGTGAAACACATCACCAGAACTTTTTCATCTGTAAATCTGAAACTAAAACTCTCCACCCATTACATAGCTCCCATTTCACCGGTGTTAGAGATATGAGGTCAGCGTCCTTCCCAAATCCACATGTTGAAAGATTTACCTCCAGTGCATTGATGTTGGGAGCTGGCCCTTGGGAACGAATTTGGCGGAGAAAGTGGAATCTTATGAATGGGATTAGTGCTGTCATGAAGAAGACCCCAGAGAGCTCCCTCTCCTCTCTGCCACAGGAAATCACAGCTATGTATGAACCAGGAAGTAGTCCTCACAAGATGTAGAATCAGAGCCTTCACCCTGGACTTGCTTCTGGAAGGATGTGAAATAAGGGATTATTTTATGTGCCACCCAGCTTATTGTATTTTTATTACAGCAGCCTAAATGAACCAAGGCACCATGGCTGAACCAGTAAAGATTTGATCACACCCACACACCCACACACACACTCACACACACTCACACTCACACTGTTAAAACAAGAAGCAGCAACAACTGTATGGTACAGGGAATGGGGAGGGTAAAATGTTGACTTAAACAGCAGGACACAGCTCAGTGACAATGTAATAATCAAATGGGTGGAGTTGAAGCTTATCCACATAGTTTGTGAAGATACTAACACTTTTGTTATATCTTCAGGCTAGGTAGATATTGATGTGAGTTTGAATTAGGATTTTGGAAGTGGGGAATCAGGAGCTGGGATGGATATTACAATCATTTTGAATGTTATCAATTTCCATTGTAATATTAATTAATTGCCTTTTTTAATATTTTATCTCAAATTAATGTTTGATGAAATGTGTATAATCCTAATAGCATTATTCAATTTTTAAATATAACACTCCAGTGCTTTTATGTGTTGAAATATGTTAGAAGTTTTCAAAACTAAAGCATGATAGTGAATGGCAATATTTCAAAAATATATAGTATAAGTATTAATGGTATGATAGCTATTCTAAATATTTCAACAAATACACCTATTTTTAATGAATATTAATCAACAGTATTTCTAGTTGCATTACAAATATTTAGTTCCATCTATGATCAACATATTAGCTGATTGTCATTGAAATTTTTTTTATAATGTTATGACTTCTTTAAGAAATCCTCCCTACTTCGCTATATACTTGATAACAGTTCAATGAAGATCTAGTTTGATACTATTAGGGAAATGTATTAAACAAAGCCTTTTCCCAATCCAGAAACCTCTCCACATGGGTAGAAGAAAAATAAAATATTTTTTATTATTAAATAAACTTTAAACAAAAATATGATGAGTATCTCATGTAATTCACTAAAGGGATTGCACACGTAGAATACTACAGGGACACAACCACATGAATGTTTATAGCAGCACAATTCACAATAGCTAAACTGTGGAGTCAACCGAAGTATCCTTCAATAGATGAATGGATTAAAAAAAGTGGCATATATACACAATGGAATATTACTCAGCAATAAAAGAGAATAAAATCATGGCACTTGTAAGTAGATGGATAGAGTTAGAGAAGATAATGTTAAGTGAAGTTATCCAATCCCCCAAAACCAAATGCTGAATGTTTTCTTTGATATAAGGAGGCTGATTCATAGTGGGTTAGGGAGATGGAGCATGGGAGGAATAGATGAACTCTAGATAGGGCAGAGGTGTTGGAGAGGAAGGGAGGAGGTATGGGGTAATTAATGATGGTGGAATGTGGTGATCATTACTATCAAAAGTACAGGTATGAAGACATGAATTGGTGTGAATATACTATGTATACAACCAGAGATATGAAAAATAGTGCCCTATATATGTAATAAGAATTGTAATGCATTCTGCTGTCATATATAAATAAAAAAATATATATAAAAAAGAAAATACTCTAGGAAAAAGGGGAAAAGGAGAGGGACTCTTCCCCTGTTTTTAATATAAATAATTAAATCAATGTTAAATTTATTATTTTAAAAATTTTATTTCCCCTTATGGTAGCTAGAAGTTATGATTCTGTTTTACAGCAAATTTTGCAGTAGTTTCTGTTGAGTATCATACCAGAAAAACAAAATCATCTTTGGTGAAACATTAGTTACGATGTAGAACAAAAAAACCTTATGCTAGCTCTATGATTAAGAATGCTGATTTAAAAGTAATATAACTGCTAGTCTAAATTGCTTCACAGTGGGGTTATTATCACTCAAGTGAAAAAAAGTATATTTAAAGTAGAATGAAAAGATACTTAGATGTAGGTCAGAATGTCTTCAAACATATATCAACAATAGCTACATTCTTGTCAAAATACAGATTTCATGATCAAGGGTGGTTCCAGTTTTTGGTAATGAAAGTTGAGGTTACTTGGATCAAGCTTTCCACTAAAAGCAATAAAAAATTGTTTTATAAGAATGTGTTTTTGAATAATAGTCTATAAACCACTAAGGAATCAGAAAAACAGTAGGAAACTCCAGTGCTCAATATTTGAATAAGATCACACTGGCAGAGAGATGAGCTCTAATCTTTCTTTATCTTGGGGCACGTGCTGATACAGTTCTCTTGGGCTTTGATTTGCAACATTACACAGACAGCAGTGAAGTTCTAGGATTGGGTCAAAGTGAAGGTGTGGAGTTCCATAGGATTCCTTTTTCCCATTACAAATGGGACCTCAGATGGCTTGGGAGGCTGAGGCAGGAGGATGGTGAGTTCAAAGCCAGCCTCAACTAAAAGAGAGGCGCTAATCAACTCAGTGACACCCTGTCTCTAAATAAAATACAAAAAGGGCTGGGGATGTGGCTTAGTAGCTGAGTGCCCTTGAGTTAAATCCCTAGTACCCCCCCCCCCCNAAAAAAAAAAAAAAAAAAAAGACAACCCCCCCCCCCCAAAAATAAATAAATAAATAAAATAAAAAAATTTTAAAAAATGGGACCTTGAAGTCTTGTGTCCATTGAGTAGGTTTAACCCAACTCTGTTCTCCTGTCGCTCTGAATCTTTTGAGACATCATAGAGGCTGCCTTGGCTCTGTGTAGGCAAAGGATAAAATGAAAGGGGAAAATGAGGATTTATTGCTGAGAACCAGCCTTTGCATGGGTTTGCTCTCTAGCCTGCAGTGCTCATGGAACCTCAAGACTTGAACTTTATTTGAGGAAATCTCTGACTTGAAGCGACTCCTTGCATCAGGCAAAAGCACTCATGAAAAAGGGCTTGTCCTTCCTAGGCCCCTGGGAATGCTTACAAGTAACTTTTCAAATCCGTTGACTCTTACTTAATCAAAGATACCTAGTACATGCAGTAAACATGTCTGCTCTTTTAAACGTACAAATGTCACTCATCATAACACCTGAAGATAATACAGTTTTATAAATGTGGCATAGCCA
This sequence comes from Marmota marmota marmota, assembly GCF_001458135.2. Classification (NCBI taxonomy): domain Eukaryota; kingdom Metazoa; phylum Chordata; class Mammalia; order Rodentia; family Sciuridae; genus Marmota; species Marmota marmota. Next base: position 7,280,335 of record NW_026000164.1, on the reverse strand, counting down.
GTTTGAAAAACAAGCAAAAAGAATTTCCTTAAATGATTATTGAAATAACCTTAATTAAAAATTGGCAATAGATTGAATGCAGCAAAAGAAATAAGTAGAATGAAAGGAAGAATAAAAAAATCATCTGGGTTAGTCTTGGGCAAAAGGATGGAAATTCAGAAGACAAAGCACAGTGGTAGTTGTGAGTTCAGCATGTCCTGAGCGCTTGCTAAAATACATATTCCTGTCTCTTGAGGCCTAAATACATGAGTTGTTTTGGTCAATGAGATGTTGGGTGAGTAGACAAAAGCAGGAACATTAGATGTACATCTCCATAGGTCTTACTTTCTTGCACGTCTGCCATCTCCATGAGAAGGCTTGCATGAAACAATGCTTCTAAAATAGTCTCAAACCAGGTGAAGCAGCACTACTCAAAACCTTATTAGAAATGCAAATTCTCTGGCCCTAGTTCAGACCTACTAAATTGGAAACTCAGGGGGAGGCTCCATGGACATATGTTCCATCTCTGTGAAATCATCACAGGGATGAAAGTAGTTGTGGCTTTGCTTCAATTTACCTTATATAAATAATGAGAAGTTCAGAGTGAAGGTTATAAAGAGATATGAGGAAAACATTAATACAAAACCCTGATGTAGCTATATCAATATAGGACAAAATGAGATTTTGTTATGAATTTAGAGATTAAAAATTTCTATTCAGTTGGAACATATAATATTTCTAAGTATGTATACTTTAATATCACAGCCTCAAGTTTATAAGAATGAAAGTATGGGTTTTTTTTCCCTAGAAGATAGAATTTATTTTTGCAAAGTTATGAAACATGACACAATTTACCATTCATCAACTTATTCATTCATCAATCATTCCCTGAACATGATATGCCGGGCATCATGCTAAGAATGGAAGACATACAGATAAACATGACAGGATTTCTATCAACAAGGATTTCATTGTTATGTGAGTTTAAAATTTGTTTTGCTTTGGATAAAATGTAAAAAAGAAACAACATTTTAAGTGTCAGATGACTTCCTCTTTCCACCTCCCAGAATCTCCAACAATTTCAAGAGCAGAGAGTGGCACATACTTGAATAATGTCATGGTCCTGTGAGCAGTGACATACTTCAGCTTTCACAGGCATGGATATCTAAATTACGTGATGGTGCCTTAAATGAGAGTGGAAAATTGTAGGACCCATTCCCGGTCAAAAATGTCTGAGGCTCTATGATTCTGAATGTGACCGTTTAAATTTTGGAGTCAGCTTTTGCACAGTTAGAAGGGAGAGCCATGTATTCCTACTGATGTCTTTCCAGTATTACTTTGAGAAGAAGGGGAGAGCTGGGGTGTAGCTCAGTGGTAGAGCCCTTGCCTAGCATGTGCAAGGTCCTGGGTTCAATCCCCAACACTTGTCAAAAGAAAACAACAATAAAAGATCTAGGGAGCACAGTTCATACTATGAAAATGAGGAATACGAAGAAACAATTAACAGCCCATTCTGCTAATCCTGGAGAAATGCAAGCAATAGCAACCCCCCAGCAAGTAGCACTGCAGAGTGCTTACTCTCCAGCTCATGAGCAATGTTCTGTTAGCCCCCCCCCAAGTGTCTTAGAGTGTGTATGAGTTTATTTACATAAACAATACATTCACATAGCTCAAAAGTCAATACAGCATGAAAAAGGGATGTACTGTTTCCATCCATGCCATCATACTCTCAAACTGACTATGCTTATTGGTTTCTTCTCTTCAAATATAAGCAAATATAATTACATATTATTATCACTCCCCCTCCCTTTTTAATTTCTTAAATTTGTTCTAATTTGTTATACATGACAGCAGAATACATTTCAACTCATTGTGCACAAATGGAGCACAACTTCCGATTTCTCTGTACATGATACAGTCACACCATTTGTGCAATCATACATGTACATAGAGTAATAATGTCTGTCTCATTTCACCATCTTTCTTACTCCCATACCCCTCCACTCCCCTTGCTCCCCTCTGCCCAATCCAAAGTTCCTCCATTTTTCCCTTGCTACCCCTCCACCCATTATGAATCCACTTATTAGAGAAAACATTTGTCCTTTGGTTTTTTGGGATTGGCTTGCTTTGCTTAGCATGATATTCCCCAACTCCATCCATTTACTTGTAAATGCCATAATTTCATTCTTCTTCAAAGCTGAGTAATATTCCATTATGTATATGTACCACAGTTTCTTTATCCATTCATCTGTTGAAGGGCACTTAGGTTGGTTTCACAGTTTAGCTACTGCGAATTGAGCTGCACAGAGATACAAACCAAAACAATGAACAATCTTTTCAATGAACTATCAGAGGTTTTTTTTTTTTTTGGTACTGGGCATGAACCCAGGGGAACTTAGCCACCAAGCCACATCCCCCCACCTTTTTTGCACTTTTTTTTTTTTATTTTTAAAGGGGGTATCACTGAATTGCTTAGGCCTCACAAAGTTGCTGAGGCTGACTTTGAACTCACCATCACTCTCCCTCAGCTTCCAGAGCTGCTGGGATTATAGGTGTGCACCACCACGCCTAGCTACTCTCTCCTTTTTTTTTATGAAAAATGTTGCGTGCCATGTATGTAGTTCTGTTCTTTGCTTTCTTCCTTCATAATTCATTTTAAAGAACTTTCCATAGTTACACATTTATCATTTTTCTGCAGATTCATAGCATTTTATTGGGCTAACATACTATCATTTTATTAACTCCTGCCCTATTGGTAGTCTGTTCCCAGTATTTTGCCATCATAAACTTCTTCAATTAAACCACCTAAGATAGAATAGATATTTCCTTAAAAGTAGTTGTAAGGTGTCAAAAAACTTTGATTTGGGTCAGAAGAGACTTTATTCAAAAGGATTACAGCAGTAAGCAGAGAGAGACTATTACAATATGAGCAAAGAGATTCTTACAATAAGGAGAAGGCTCCGTCTGAAGTTATGTAGACATCTCAAAGGTTAGGCAGGGAAGGGTTATTCATGTAGAAGGAGAGAAAAAGAGGGCTAAAAAAGCCATGGAGGGGGATGAGATGAGGTGGTGGTCGAACATTGCAGGTTCTCCAAAGTCAGAATTGTCCTTCATTCCAGTGTGGGTCACAGCTTTTCTGCACACGAGAACATGTTATTTGCAATTTATAGACAGTTTTACTTCCTTCTTTCCTTGTGGAATGCCTTGGATATTGTCTAAATGCCCTGGCTATAAGTTCTAGAACCGTGCTGAATACAGATAAGCAGAGCAGATACTTGGTCTTGTTCCTGACATTAGAGGAGAGCATACCAGTCTTTCACTGTTATGTATAATATTAGCTGTGCAGTGTTTTTGTAAATGCCTGCTAGTAGGTTGAAGAAATCCTTTCTATACCTAGTTTATTGAGTGCTTTTATTAAAAGTTGTTGGATTTTATCAAATGCTTTTTCTGCATCTATTGAAACACACATGGTTTCATATTTTATTAATACTGATATACTGCACCCATTGAGTTTTGGAATGTTAAATGAAACTTGCATTCCTGGCATAAGCCCTGTCAAAGTGTGTATCTATCTCTTCTTATATGTAGCTGGATTAGGTTTTCTAGGATTTGAGGAAATGTTGCATTCAGATTTATAACCGATATTGAGCTGTGATGTTTTTTTTCCTTGTAATGTTTTTGTCCAGTTTTGGCATCCAGGTGGTACTGGATTTATAGAATGAGTTAAAGTATTCCCTCCTTTTCTATTTTCTGGAAGCATTCACAAAGAATTGTATTAAATCTTCTTTAATTATTGGGTAGATAGTGAAGTCATCTAGTCTGGTTTTTTATTTGTGGATAGTTTTTTTTAAAATTACTAAATCAGTTTATTTTTATAAGTCTACTTGGATTTTCTGTTTCTTTTCAGTTAATTTTGTAGTTTATATTTTTCTAGAAAAGTGTTCATTTCAATGGGTTCTTCAATGGGTCCTTTCATCTAGATGTTCTAACTTTTCACATATATTTATTTATAGTATTCCTTTATAATCCTTTTCCCCCATAAAGTTGGTAGTTATGTACTTTCTTTTATTTGAATATTATCTCCCTTTAAAAAAATTAGTCCAGCTAAATATTTGCCTTTGTTTTTCTGATTTTTTCAAAGAACCGGCTTTGGGTTTTATTGATTTTCTTTATTTCTATGATGTTCTATGATGTTTCATTAATTTCAGGTCGACCATGTATAATTTCCTTCTTCCTGCTTACTTTAGGTATTCTCCTCTTACTTTGCAATGTTTTAAGGGGGAGGACTACACTTGGCTCGAGATCTCCCTTCAGTATTTTATTGTACTTATTTCTGATGCCTGCCCTTGGACTGAGGGCTTTATGCACTCTGAGCGCATGCTCTCCCAGGGAGCTATATCCCAGGCCTATTTTTCTTTTAACCTAGGCATTTGCAGGTATAAAATTTTCTTTAAACACCACTTTGACTGAATTCTATAAGTTTGGTTATGTTATACCTTCATTTTGAGTCATCTCAAAGTATTCTCTAAAAAGTATTTCTCTTTTGATGCTATTTTATGTATTCCTTATTTAGAAATCTGTGGCTTTGATCCAAGATGGCAGCCCAGAGGGAGGCAGCATTCTGTGCCGCTCTGTGACCTGGGATTCAAGGAGTGAGAATACTGCTTCTCTGAGAGTGATATTCCTGCCCCCACTTAGGAAGCACCATGCCCATCCAGGGCTCCAGGCCTCAGGGTCAGGGTGGGTCTCCCAACTACTCACCCACGTGGGACCATCTGTGACAGCAGCACCCACACGGAACTTTTGGCCACCCACCTGAGCAGAAATCACAGATGCCACTCCCACACAGGACACCTGACAGCTTCCCACAAGTAGGAACTCCGACTGCCACTCCCGTGTGGACCCCCATCTACCAATGTGGGGCTCCCCTGGTTGCTGCCACCTTGGGACTCTGCAGCAGGGGAGATAGTCCCCTGTGTGCAGTGTCCTGCCTGCACCTGGGAACCTCACACAGGCTCTGAAGTCAGCCACAGCCACACACTGCACGCCACAGAGCTCATCTCTGAACTCATCATCCAACACCAACACTTGCTCCCCCCACCTGACCTGAGACCCCACCGCTGAGAGTAGGCACCTCCATCTTGGGCTACCTTCATCACCATCTTCAGTGGAGGCAAATTCCAGTTTGAATTCCGGCTGGCCAGGTACCCAGTTTCTACCTCCCCATTATCCCCCGGCAGCCGCTACCCTGGCATAGTGACACCCTGGTTACCTTCATCATCCTGAGGGTGGAGATACTGCCAACAAGAGAGGACCCTACCTATTGGAATGAGAAGGGAAACAGGAAGGATACTGATCTCCAACCAAAACAATCCTTGTTTCTTTTTTCAATATGTTTTTCCTCTCCCTCTCTATTCTTCTGCCCTCACATCCCCAACATATGTGAAACCAAGTATTTTGCATGAATTAGGATTTTGAGAACTGGGACATCTGATTAGTATATTACTGTTATGTTGTATATTCTTTTTACTTTGATTCCAATTTCTACTATTTTAATTTTTTTAATTTTCCTTAATATATATGTGTGTTTGTTTTATGTACTCTACTGTCTACCCACTTACTTGTTTACCCAGGATTACTTCTGCTCCCTTCTCTTGATATTAATCTTCCTCTTTGGATTTCTCTTTCACACTTCCTAAGATTTAATAACTCTATATCCTCACCTCCTACCTCCTAGGCATATCATCCTAGTCCCCACCCCTGGTTCTTTGTCCACCATCAGAAACTGCAAACCCTTTTACAAACCTACTGAGTATATTGTAGATAATAATTGAATTCACCATTTCTGTACATTGTGACCAAACTGTAAAAGTCTTAATAGCAAACATTTGTTTTTAGTGTATATATTGTTTATATTGGGAACTGTTATCATTGTCCTTCACCTCAAATGAGAGGTATTGGATCCCTAAAGGGGCACTATAAGCCTATAGGGTAAAACAGTAACACTTCATATCCACAGGGAAGGGAAGACACACAGGCAATATGAAAAGACAAGTGAAGAAAGTGCCCCAAACAAATCAAGATACCACATTATTAGAATCCATGGCCAGCTCAGCAGAAGAAATGACAGAGAAGGAGTTCAGGATGTACATAATTAAAATGTTCTGTGAATTAAAGGATGATATAAAGAGGGCAAATACAGGCAGCAAAAGATCATTTTGACAAAGAGCAGCATAAACAAATACAGGAAAAAAATAATTCAAGAGCAGATAGAGGTTCTAAACAAACAAACAAACAAACAGAAATCCTTGAAATGAAAGAAACACTAAAACAAAAGTTAAAATTGAAAGCATCACCAATAGAATAGACCATTTGGAAGACAGGACCTCAGACAATGAAGACAAAATATATAATCTTGAAAAGAATGTAGAGCACACAGGGAAAATGGTAAGAAACCATGAGTAGAAAGAACATTGAAGAAATATGGGATAGCATGAAAAGACCAAATTTAAGAGTTATTGGGATAGAGGAAGGCATTGAATTTCAAACCAAAGGAATGAGCAATTTATTCAGTGAAATAATATCAGAATATTTTCCAAACATGAAGAATGAATTAGCAAACCAAATCCAGGTGGCTTACAGGACACCAAATGTACAATATCACAACAGATCCACACTAAGTCACATTATAATGAAAATGCCCAACATACAGAGCAAGGAGAGAATATTAAAAGCCACAAGAGAAGGGAATCAGATTACATATGGGAGAAACCAATTAGGTTATGTGCAGATTTTTCAACCCAGATCCTGAAAGCTAGAAGATCCTGGAACAACATATCAAGCTCTGAAAGAAAATGGATGCCAACCAAGAATCTTATATCCAGAAAAATTAAGCTTTAGATTTGATAATGAAATAAAAACCTTTCATGATAAACAAAACTTAAAATAATTTACACCTAGAAAGCCTGCACTATAGAACATCCTCAGCAAAGTATTCCATGAAGAGGAAATGAAGAACAATGATGAAAATCAGCAGAGGGAGGGATTACACTAAAGGAAAACCTATTCAGAGGAGAAACTAAGACACATTAAATACCAAAAAAAAATTTTAAAAATGGCTGTGAATACAAATCATGTCTCAATAATAACCCTGAATGTTAATGGTCTAAATGCACCAATCAAAAGACATAGACTGGCAGATTGGATTTTTAAAAAATCCAACAATATGCTGCCTCTAAGAAACTCATCTCATAGAAAAAGACATCCATATACTGAAGGTGAAATCATACCATTCACATGGACTTGAGGAAACAAGCAGGGGTTTCCATCCTTGTTTCAAAGTAGACTTCAAGACGAAGTTAATCAAAAAGGATAAAGAAGGACAATTCATACTGCTTAAGGGAACCATTCATCAATAAGACATAACAATAATAAATTTATATAACCCAAACAATAGAGCATCTACATTCATCAAACAAACTCTTCTGTAATTCAAGAGTCGAATAGACCACAACACAATAATTCTGGGTGACTTTAACACATCTCTTTCACCAGTGGATAGCTCTTCCAAACAAAAGCTGAAATAAGAAACTGTAGAACTTAATAATACAATCAATAACTTAGACTTAACTGACATATAGAGAATATTTCAACATTCAATGGTTGAATATTACTTTTTTCTCAGCAGCACATGGATCCTTCTCTAAAATAGACCATATATTATGCCACAAAGCAACTCTTAGCAAACATAAAAAAGTAGAGATACTACCCTGCATTCTATCAGACCATAATGGAATTAAATTAGAAAGCAATGATAAAATAAAAAATAAAAGCTATTCCAAGATCTGGAGACTAAATAATATGCTACTGAATGAAAAATGGGTTGCAAAAGACATCAAGGAGGAGATTAAAAAATTCTTAGAGGTGAATGAGAACACAGATACAATATATCAAAATCTCTGGGACACTATTAAGGCAATACTAACAGGAAAGTCTACTGCAAGGAGTTCATTGCTTAAAAGAAGAAAAAGTCAACAAATAAATGACTTAACATTACATCTCAAAGCCCTAGAAAAAGAAGAACAAATCAACACCAATAGCAGTAAAGACAGAGAATAATTAAAATCAGAGCTGAAATCAATGAAATTGAAACAAACAAAACAATTGAAAAAATTGACAAAGCAAAAAAATGGTTCTTTGAAAAAATAAATAAAATTAACGAACCCTTAGCAATGCTAACAAATAGAAGGTTAGAGAAAACTCAGAATACTAACATATGTGATGCAAAAGGAAATATCACAAAGGACACTACAGATATACAGAAGATAATTAGAAATTATTTAAAAACTTGTACTCCAATAAAATAGAAAATATTAAAGGCACTGACAAATTTCTAGAGTCATATGATTTGCCCAAATTGAATCAGGATGATATACACAATTTAAACAGATCAATTTCAAGCAATGAATTAGAAGACGCCATCAGAATCCTACCAACCAAGAAAAGCCCAGGACAGGATGGACATACAGCCGAGTTCTACAAGACCTATAAAGAAGAACTAATACCAATACTCTCCAATTTATTTCAGGAAATAGAAAAAGAGGGAGCTCTTTCAAACTCATTCTATGAGGCCAATATCACCCTGATTCCAAAACCAGGCAAAGACACATCGAAGAAAGAAAATTTCAGACCAATATCTGTAATGAATTTGGATGCAAAAATTCTCAATAAAATTCTGGCAAATCGAATACAAAAACATATCAAACAGATAGTGCACCATGATCAAATGGGGTTCATTCCACTGATGCAAGTTTGGTTCAACATTGTAAATCAATAAATGTAATTCATCACATCAATAGACTTAAAGATGAGAATCATATGATCATCTCAATAAATACAGAAAAAGCACTTGACAGACTACAGCACCCCTTCATGTTCAAAGCACTAGAAAAACCAGGGATAACAGGAACATATCTCAACATTGTAAAAACTATCTATGCTAAGCCCTAGGCCAACATCATTCTAAATGGAGAAAAAATTGAAAGCATCCCTTGTAGAAACTGGAACAAGACAGGGATGCCCTCTTTCATCACTTCTATTTAACATAGTTCTTGTTAAACACTGGCCAGAGCAATTAGATGAAATAAATTAATGAGATACAGATAGGAAAAGAAAAACTCAAATTAGCACTACTTGCAGGTGATATGATTCTATACCTAGAAGACTCAAAAAGTTCCATCAGAAATCTTTTAGAACTAGTAAATAAATTCAACAAAGTAGCAGCATATAAAAACAACACCTATAAATCAAAGGCAATTCTGTATATCAGTGACAAATCCTCTGAAAGGGAAATGAGGAAAATTACCCCATTTACAATAGCATCAAAAATAAATAAATAAATAAATAAATAAATAAATAAATAAATAAATAACTTTGGCATCAACTTAACAAAAGCGGTGTAAGAACTCTACAATAAATACCACAGAACCCTAAAGAAAGAAATTAAAGAATACCTTAGAAGATGGAAAGATCTACCTTGTACTTGGGTAGGCAAAATTAATATTGTCAAAATGACCATACTACCAAAATGATTATACATGTTTAATGCAATTCTGATCAAAAACTCAGTGACATTCCTCATAGAAATAGAAAAAGCAATCATGAAATTCATTTGAAAAAATAAAAGACCCAAAATAGCTAAAGCAATCCTTAGGAAGAAGAGTGAAGTGTGTGGCATCACTATACGAGACCTTAAACTATACTACGGAGCAACAGTAACAAAAACAGCATGGTATTGGCACCAAAACAGACTGGTAGACTAGTGGTACAGGATAGAGGACAAAGAGACTAATCCATATAATTGCAGTTATCTTATATTAGACGAAGGTGCCAAAAACATACATTGGAGAAAAGATAGCCTCTTCAACAAATGATGCTGGGTAAACTGGAAATCCATATGCAATAAAATGAGATTAAACCCCTATCTCTAGTACAAAACTCAACTCAAAGTGCATTAAGAACCTAGGAATTAAACCAGAGACCCTGCATCTAATAGAATAAAAAGAAGGCCCTAATCTCCATCATATTGGATTAGGCCCTTACTTCCTTAATAAGACTCCTGTAGTGCAAGAATTAAGATCAAGGATTAATAAATGGAATGGATTTAAAATAATATCTTCTTTTCAGCAAAAGAAACAATCAGTGAGGTGGAATAGAAAGTCTCCGTCTTGGGAACAAATTTTAACCACTTGCACATCAGATAAAGCACTAATCTCTAATGTATATAAAGAACTCAAAGACCTAAACACCAAAATGGAACAAAACAAAACACTCAAATAATCCAATCAATAAATGGGTCAAGGAACTGAACAGACACTTCTCAGAAGAGGATATACAATCAATCAACAAATATATGAAAAAAATGTTCAACATCTCTAGCAATTAGAGAAATGCAAATCAAAACTAATTAAGATTTCATCTCACTCCAGTCAGAATGGCAGCTATTATGAAGACAAACAACAATAAGTATTGGCGAGGATGTGGGGAAAAAGGTACACTCATACATTGCTGGTGGGACTGCAAATTGGTGTAGCCAATATGGAAAGCAGTATGGAGATTCCTTGGAAATCTGGGAATGGATCCACCATTTGACCCAGCTATCCTACTCCTCAGTGTATACCCAAAGAACTTAGCATACTACAGGGACACAGCCACATCAATGTTTACAACAGCACCATTCACAATAGCTAAACTGTGGAGCTAACCTAGATGCCCTTCAGTAAATGAATGAATAAAGAAAATGTGTTTTATACACACACACACACACACACACACACACACACACACTGGAATATTACTCAGCAATAAAAGAGAAAAATGTCATGGCATTTGCAGGTAAATGGATGGAGTTGGTGAATATAATGCTAAGTGAAGTTAGCCAATCCCCAAAAATCAAATGCCGAATTTTTTCTCTGATATAGGAGGCTGATTCATGGTGGGGTTGGGAGGGAGAGCAAGGGATGATTGGACAAACTTTAGATAGAACAAAGGTGTGGGAGGGGAAAGGAGGGAGTATAGGGGTATGAAACACCATGGACTGAAGTGGACATCATTACCCTAAGTACATGTATGAAGACACAAATAGTGTATATAAGCAGAGATATGAAAAATTGTGCTCTATATGTGTATTGTGAACTATAATGCATTCTATAACAAATTAGAATAATAAATAAATAAGAAATGTGTGGCTTAGTTTTCACATATTTGTGAATTTTTTTCTGTTATTGTTTTCTAACATTTCTATTATGATTACAGAACAAGGCCTTGTGTTATATCCATCACTTTAATTTGACTAAGATTTGCTTTTACAGCCTAGCATTTGGTGTATCTTGGTGACTATTCCTAGTATACGTGAAACACATTTTATTCTGTTGTTGGGTGAAGCATTCTACACCTCTACTGGATCTAGGTGGTCTGTAGTATTTACTCCTCTCACTGTCTTGTTGACCTTCTGCCTAGTTGTTGCTATGCACTGTTAAAGTTTGGAAAACAAGTCTGAGATTATTGTAATGAAGTATTTCTCCATTTCTTGCAGTTTTGCTTACAGTGTTATGGTGTTCTGATTTTATGCACATTCGTTTATAATTTTTGATGAACTGACCCATTTTTTAATCATAAAATGCCCCTTTATCTCTAGGAACATTTTTTGTTTGACATTAGTGTAGCCACTCTTTCTTGTGATCAAGTTTTTCAAGATACACACATTTGTATACATGTTTGTACACACACACACACACAATTTTTTTTTATCCTTTTACTTCCAACCTATTGGAATCTTTGAATCTGATGATCATCTCTGGTAGGCAATCTATAGTTTGATGTTGTGTTTATATCCAATATGAACATTTCTCCCTGTTTATTGGATTGTTTAATCCATTCATATTTAATGTCATAATTTACAAAGTTGGATTTATGTCTTCCATTTTCGTGTTGACTTTCTATCTGGTTCATGTCATTCTTTACATCTGTCTTTTGAATAAAGTGAATATTTTTATTATGATATGTTAATTTCTTTAGTGATTACAACAGCATATTGTTGGAATTGTAACGTTTGTAGAGGTAATAATTGTAACATCAAAACTATAACAGGATAAAAAGAACAGAGCTATTTAATAACCATTCATCTTTTTATATCTCATTGGAGTTAATTTCCTGTGAGATCATGATTACTTATGTAATTTTATACCTTTCAAAGAAGCTCAGAGAAGAAAAGAGAGTAAGTTTATATTTATAGCTTTTGTTACATTTAACTTTTTACTTATTATTTCTGGTTCTCATCATTGGTTTTTATGGATTTGAATTCCTTTTCTTCTGCTCATCTCCTTTGTAGTTCTCTTGGCAAATATATTACATTTCCATATGGTATAGGTCTAAGAATATATTAGACATAATATTTTATATTAAGAGAAAAATGAAAAAGAAATGTTTCTTTTTACTGGTTTTTATAATCACACAACTACGTTTCTCAGCACTGTTTATATTTTAATTTATTTTTGTTAAAGTAGATTTGAGCTATTGTTTGAATTTCTCTCAAAAAGAACCTCCTTTGGTGTTTCTTGGAAGGTGGATCTACTATCAACAAATTTTCTTAGTGCATTAATCTGAGAATACTTTTATTTTATTTTGCTGTCACTAATGCAAGGTATTTGTACTTGATTGCCAAGGTTTCGTTGTTGTTGTTGCTATTGTTATTTTTTAATCTCCAAATATGTGTTCTCACTGCCTTCTGGTTTCTGTTGTTTCTGATAAGTCAGCTGATGCTCTTCTTGGGGTTCCCTTATAGGAAGGTGACGATTCATTTGCTTTTTGATGTTTTCGGGATTTTTTTCCTTGTCTCTGGCTTTTAGTGTTTTTATTGAAGCACATCACTTTGGGAATCTCTGAATTTACCTTACCTCAATTTACCAAGATTCTAGGTATGTAGGTATCAGTATATCAGGAAGTTCAGCCACTATTCCTTTGCATCTTTTTCGTGCTTTATTCTTGCTCTTTTCCTCCCATTATACGTGTTTGGGTATGTCCCCTTGTGTCTCACAGTTTCCTGAGATTCTGATTATTTTCTTCCATTTTTTTTTTTTGTTATTTGGAATGTGTAGCCTGTATCAATCTATCTTCACGTTTGCTATTCTTATTCCAGTTCACATCTGCTGTTGAGACCTTCTAGTGAATTTAATCATTTCGATCATTGCACTTTTTTACTCTGGAATTTTCTTTGGTTCTTTTTTTTTCATAATCTGTATTGATTTTCAGTATCGATGCAATATGATGCATCCTTTTACTTTTTCAAATTGTGATTTCCTGTAGTTTTTTGGACAAGATTTGTAATAGCTCCTTTGGAGTTTTTGCCTGTTAATTCCAACCTCTGATGACTTTAGTTCCTGTTGCCTATTTGTTGTTCATTTTACAGTAAAGGAGGCATACTTTCCTTGTTTTTGCATGTCCCTTAACTTTTACGTTGGAAATGAGTCTTCTCCCTCCCTCTCTCCAGACTACTGTCATTTCCTGTTTGATTATTTGGTGGTCAGCTGGATTATTTTCGTATTTAGTAAAGTGATTTCCTTATTGTAGTGCAAAGTGTCTGGTGTTGTTCTCCAGGTATTGCAGAGTTGGTTATGCTGAATAAATATTTGTCATATGGTGTATGTTCTTAGGATCATTGCGAGAGTTTTAACTTTCTTGAAAGCAGTTTTCACCAGTTCACTGGGAAGCAGGTCTGCAGAACTCCTAAAGCTATCATGCCACTCACTATGTGTTCTTATAAACATAATTTTTGTATTTAAATCTTTGTTCTATAGGATTCTTTCTTCATGTAGATGAGAAGTGTGAATATAATTGTATCCCATTTGTACTCAGTTATTCTCATTTTTGGTGGGGAAGAGGGAAAATTCAATCTAACCCAAGTGATCTGCAATGACCATATCATTATATGATAAATTTGTATATACTTGTTTCTACTTCTGATTTTTAAAAATTGTCTTCTATTTTTTGGTAAGTTTAGTGACATGCTAATGTCTACTTCTCATTGTTTGGGTCTTTATAATGTGTTTTAAGATCTGATTAGGTTAGTTTCTTATTCTTTATTCTTCATTTAAAAAATAGTCTTGCTTTTTTTTTTTTTTTTACAAATAACGTTTAGAATAAGCTTCACTATCAAAGATCTATTAGTATTTTTATTGGATTTAAGTGAGATTTATTAATTTTCTTTGTACAAAGGATGTGGCTTTGGCTTTCTGTTCAAGAGAATTTCATGTTCACATTTGTTCAATTACTCTTTTGAGTTTTAATTGTGTTTAAATTTTTTCCTTATCTAAGATTTACATATTTCTTATTAAGTTTACTCCTAAATATTTGATGAAGTATATGGGATTTTAGATATTAATTTTATAATTTCCATACTATGTTATTTTGTTTTCTAGAATGAATTTTCAATGTATTCTTATCTTTGCTTAGGTTATAGGTATGGCTTCTAAAGCTAGATATTTCTAACTGATTTTTCATTTTTGATGATTTTGGCTTGTACCTGCAGTACAATGTTAAACAGTGTAAATGAGTAGTGGGTGCTTTTGATATATTTTTCTATTTTTGATGGAAACTCATCTGGTATTTTTTAATATATTCATATTTAACATGTAATTATACTTGTATATAAAATTACATGCCAATATATGAATAATTTTAAATTGCCTTTTTTCTATATCATTAAGTGATTCAAATGAAGAATGAGTCTGAACATTTCAAATTTTCAAATTTTTTTACTTTCCATCATTTGTGAAGACAATAACATAACATTTTCATTAGCTCTATTAGCACAAGAATGATACTCTTATATTTCCTAATATTGACTCATCCTTAATTTTTAGGAATAAACCAGAAGATTTATTCCTAACATGATGCTGATTTTTAAAAACGTTTATTTCTGATTACTGGTATTAATCATAAACATCAATGGAGTTTATGTGATATTTCAGTACATGAATGCAGTGTGCACTGATCAATTCTATGCTCCCTTATCCCCTTCCCAACTTCTACATTCAGGTTCACAATTTTTAGCCTCCACATAGGAGAGAACATGAGACATTTCTGCATCTGGCTTATTTCAATTAACATAATATTCTGTAGTTCCAAATATTTTTCTGCAAATGACAGGATTTCATTCTTGTAGCTGAAAAATAGCCATAGTGTATACATACCACATTTTGTCTATTCTTCTGTTGATGGGCATCTAGGTTGGTTATGTATCTTGGCTACTGTGAACAATGCCACAGTAAGCAGGGACATGCAGCTATCACTGTGGTATGCTGATTTCATTTGGTTGGTTGAGAAATGGAGTAAATCTCAGTCTTCTATATGTAGATATGCAGGTTCCCAACACCATTTATTGAAGAGACAGTGCTTTCCTGATGTGTTATTTTTGTGGCTTCCTTGAGAAACAGTTGGCTTGTAGATGTGTGGGTTTATTTTGGGGATCTCTTCTGTTCCATTGTTCTCTGTATCTGTTTTTGTTATAGTACCATGTGGTTTTAGTTTCTGTATCTCTATAGTATATCTTGAAATCAGGTGTCATGTTTCCAACATACTGAGAATTTTTGCTTGGTAAGATTTTACTCAGTGTTTTTGCATCAATATTTTTGAGTAGGGTGAGTTTGCCACTTATTTTTGCAAATGAGATCTGCACATAAGACTTAATAATTATAGCATAACAACAATCAAAACATCATAAGCACCCACACTGCTTAAGAAATATATTTAAAATTAGAATAATTTGCTAAGGGCCCAAAACTGGATGAGAATGACATTATTTTACCTTAATACCTATTCTAATGGGTGGATAGTTTATACAGAGACTCAGAGCCTGCCTTGGGATGCATGACAAGGAGCTACAGAGGATTTGAGATTTGTAGGTTAGAAGAAGGGAAGAGGAAAGAGAGGAGGAGAAAATCTAATGAGTCTATGGATGTCCAGACATGAAAGAAAGTTCTGGAGTGGGTGTTTGTGTGAGTTACACAAGAGCACTGAGGAACCCAGTGTAGTTTCAAAATTCCTCTCATTCCCTCTGCCTGTACCTCTGGCTGTACCTCATCTCCATTGTGCCCACCCTTCTTGATCAGCTTCTGCAACAGCCTGAGTTAGTTATATGTATAGCTACAGCTTGGGAATGGAGAGAAAGTTACCCTCTCCACAGAGACTGTGGACCCCCTTTGAAAGAGTATCACCTTGCAGATCCCAGGGCAATCCCCAGGGCAAGACCAACCATGAAGTGCATCCATGACAGAGAGTCAGTCTCCGGAGTCTGGAGGAAGTGGACTAGTTTAGAAGTGAGTTTGAAACAGTCTGTCTTATCCTGAACGACTTAAGGAAGGTGACACTGGGGAGGTGAAGAGGCCAAAACAGAGCAGCCTGATAATCAAGTCTACTCTTGCATAGCATTTAAAATCTGAATGTCACATTCATATGCATAATTTCATTTGAACTTTTATAGGAATTTGGTGTGTTAGGTAGAGCAAGCCGTGTTATTATTTTCTAGTTGAATAAAATTACATTGTAAGAGGTCATGTTCTTAGTTCAAGGTCACCCAGCTAGTTAGAGGTGAAATCGAGTTTATGTCTAGGCTTTCCAAATCTTTTTCTCTTATTTTTCATGGTAATTGAGACCCAGAAAGCCATATGTTCCTGAGGAAATTCTTCTGCAACTTTCATCTCTAACCTGGAGTGAGTTTTGTTTGCCTACCCTGGGCATCATTGATTTGATGTGATTCTTTGAGACCTTCCTAGTCTGAAGGTGCCAAGTGAACACCCTAAATAGGAAGTGAAACTGAAACACACACGCATGCACACACACACACACAGTTGAATCTTGACTTGCCAAACTCTGATCACACTTAGAATGCCATTTCTGTGCACATTTGATGTTCCTGGAGGTGTTACCAACTGCAATCAAAATATGTATGGGTGTTTACTTGCTTTGAAAAATGATGATGTTGCTAAAAGTAATTCAGTAAAGATCCCTGATCATTGCCAGTTTGACAGATGTGGCTCAAAGTAAACTTCTTATAGAGACAGTAAGTTGCTCAGTGATTCACCAAGCTGAACTTTAAAATGTGCTTCTAGTAGTCTATGAATATGATGCTATGCATGGGTGACACCTTAGATTTCTACTTGGCTGCTTGCAAAGATTAATGACCAGTGTCACGGCAAGAAAGAAAAATAGTACTGATTGTGGAAAATGCACAGTACATCTCATAGTTTCCCTAAATAGAATTTAAGTATTTTTTTTCTTGCATAGAGTATATTTTTACTCCCACCAATAAATGAGAGCATTATGAAAATTGCAATGAGCTCTGTTAAGTAATATTTTATCTCAGTAAGACCCCTATATGACTTTTGTTAAAAACTAAGGGTCACTGTCTTGCAATTCCAAATGCTTGGTCATCTATGACAAGATATATTTGGCAAATTTACTCATATTTTGTAGAAGTAATTCCATAGTGAATTTTAAACATTCTAATGGCAGAAGAATAAGAGCACTGCAAACTTTTTAGACACTTGGGAAAACTAAGTTGCCATCTTTTGAAATCTACTAGTATTTTAACATTGTACTTTCAGGAATTATTTTTAGTTTTTATTCTTTTCAGTTATACATAACTTCAGGATTCATTTTGACATAATTACAAAAGCATGGAATATAATGTGCTTTAATTCAGTCCCTAGAACGTCCCCTTTACCTTTCCTTCTCTCTCCCCCATTCTCTTCCCTCAACTCTGCTAATCTTTCTGCTATTGACTTATAGTTTTATTTTTTACTTAGGACATTGTTGATATACATCAAAGTGAGATTCACTGTAGTGTATTAGTAACTATATATAGTTTTAAGCTGTATAAGTAAAATATCTTTCTATAATCTGATCCTCAATTGTTTCTTCCAAGAGACTAGCTACAATTACAATATTTTTTCCTGTTTTACATATTGAACTGTAGAGGATCTCAGAGACATGGATTCTAACAAAACACTGACATTTGGTCTGATGTGTCCAGTAAAAGTGATGTAGCCTCATTTTGCCTGTGACAGTACCCGAACCTTTTATTAGGATTACAATAAATTGAATCCAGCTCTCCTTATTTAATTTTTAACTAACTTTTCTTAATAAAAAAATGTTTCAACCAACCCCTCAATTAAATGAACCTTGTGTTTTCCTTCATTTACTTAAAAATCAACTCTAATAGTTGCTAAATGTAATTGTTTTTTTTTAGAGTAAATAGCTGTGCTAGTAAGAAATATAATTGCTCATTTTCATAAGGTATTATTTCTTTTGTTTTTAATGAGTAATTTAAAAATCTATGTTTATATACAAATTAGCAGTAAAACATTTTGCAGGTGGGAACTTTCACACAGGGAACATTTTGCCCTTGAATTCCATGAATGCTGTGGAGCGGATCCCTTGGTGAAGACCAGAGCGGGGGATGTTGAGGTGCTGAGGTGACTCAGCA
Source organism: Marmota marmota marmota (assembly GCF_001458135.2). Taxonomy (NCBI): domain Eukaryota; kingdom Metazoa; phylum Chordata; class Mammalia; order Rodentia; family Sciuridae; genus Marmota; species Marmota marmota. The sequence continues at coordinate 7,261,815 of NW_026000164.1, read as the reverse complement.
TTAGCAGCATTCGGATGTATATAGCTATATCATTTTCAGTGCAAAAATAAAATCAAATATGAGCTCTTGAATTATTTGAGAGGGGGCAAAAATTGTGCTAGTTGTCATTGTTAAAATTATTTTTGAATGCTTTTTGTTTTATCCAATTAAAAAAAAATCTTTGTTCTTTAATTAAAATGATTTATTTGACACAGATTTTGTTAATAAAGAAGTTTTACAATAGAAAAAAGTGGACAGTATAAGAGTCGTGGCAAAGTTATAAAGGTCAGTTTAAGTAAATAAGCATTTTTGATGAAGGAGGAAACATTTTCCATGTATTTATGGCTACCCCCAGCCCACTGGCAGGTGGGGAAGATAGATGTCCATCCTAGTGCATCACCTCTGAGTTTACCTGACACACACCCGATAGCAAAATGTTATGATCCTAACTCACTTTATGAGCGGTAAAAGATTGGTCTTGCTTCCCTAGGAAATTTGATTGAGGAAAATCTTTGGTTATCTCTGTGCCCTGACTTTAACCGAGCAATTACTAGTCTTTCTCCCATATGAACTACTGTATGGTTTTCTGCACATTATATTTCTAGTTCTAGGAAAGAAAGTTCTACTTGACTGGGACCTTGACAGTTCTCATCCATTCCAGCTTCCTTTGCCTGAAGTAAGATTCCAATATTCTATCCTAGCCAGAAGCTGGGGGTCTCATTTCAACCTTGGTAGAGTACATAGAAATCTAGCCTTTCATTCTCTTAACAACATTATAAGCATTATAACAGATGAGAGTGATGTTCATCGTTACCCTCCAACCACATGATAGGACATTGGGGACATGGACTACTCTATTATAAGTAGTATTTATTTTTAATTTAATTTAATTTTGTTTTAGGTCCGTGATTCAAAGTTAGATACAGAGAAGACACTCATAGAGGAGGCTCCTTTAGGCTTCCTCCAATGGCATCTTCTTCCTAAGTTGACATCTATCTAGAATTCTTAACTCCAGAAATGAATGTTATAGCAAACAATTTACAACTGAGAGGACATGGCCAAGTGTAGGTCATGCTCTGGTGCTTGACCAAACAATATTTAATATTTAAAAAGAGGAGAAGCTGAGGAGAACTAAGAAGTTATCTAAGAACTATTGTCAGACTTTCCCTTCATCTTGTTTCCTTTGGTATTCTTCCAAATTGGAACAAGAAATCAAAAAGAAAGGATATTAAAATCACCAAAGTGATGTAGTTGACCTTGACCCCTCTGGCCTCTGCCAGAATTAGACAGAGCTGATGGCTGACCAGTTAGGGAGGCTGCTGTGGAGTTGGGAAGTCTCATGGATCTGCCTCTCTGATGAGGTGTTTTTCTATTTTGGTAGGAATTGCTTTAATGGGTTTTGGAAAGACAGGAAGAACACTGTTTTACTTTGATTTCTGGTCTTAGGTCTGCATTTATGGCTCTATGACTAGCTCCATTCATGCTCTAAAATCCCTGCAAACTATCCATTCTTTTATGTGACAGTTCAGGCTGGATGCATCCTACTGGATTAGTCCTCATACCTACACTGAGTATACACACAGTGTGTGTAGAATACAAATGGGCCAGTGCAAGATGGACCATTGCTTCTTAATGCCTGATGTCCAGCTATAATGGGTACTTACCACTACAGCCTCTGAAAGTGATTTGTATCATATCATTTTTGCTTATTGTACAAAAGTAGCTTGCTGCATTTATTTTTTATACTTAGGAATCCAGCTCAGGTAGGCAGGTTTTTAGAAGAAGAGCATCTTACTTTAATTGGTGTTGCTAATGCAGTTAACAGCTATCCTGACAATAGCTTTTATGAGAATAAATGCTTTCTGACAAAATTTTCCTTGTTAGCTTACTCCTGAGAAACTCTACATTAGATCAAACTAAACTGAATTTGTCTCCTGCTGGATGCAGTATCTCCTCTGCAGCTTTGTTTAGATGTCTGGGTCTTTCAGGACAGCGTCACATTTTACTAGGAATTATCTTGCTCAAGCAATCTTAGTCAAAACTTTTATACAAGTAAACTTAATACCCAGTATCCCTTAATGCATATGAAAGTACACCCCATAGAAAAGTGACAAATGCACCCTTTGTCTTTCCTATCTCTGTCCCTGTTTTTTGTGAGACAGAAAACTGGGCCAGGTACTTTTCCTTACCATTGCCTCCCGTTGCTTTTTCTTGCTTCCTTGATTTCAAAACACATCAAATTATCTATCACTGAAAGAACTAAAAGCACATGCATTTTTTTTTCTAGCAGGTATAAGAAAAGAAAAAATTTTATCTTTGTCTGTTTTTTCCTTTAATTCTAGCAAATGTGAACAGCACTTTATTGAATGTGCAGCATTTCTGTTTGCCCTGGGTGTTTTCAGCTGTCCTTGACTTCTTTGTTTGCCTTCCTTCATTTCTGGAAGTTGTTGGCAGTGTTATTCTTAAATGTCATTCATGACGCATTTTTCCAACCTCTTAAGAAAAGTCATGTCAACTCATGTGCTTTATTCACCAGGGAAAGGGATTTCAGGATGGGATATTCACAATGTGCTTCTCAATAAATTTTCTCTTACTCCAACATCAATTCATCAAACTTAGAGGTTTGTCTTAAGCATACAGATAAAAGTAACCCTAAAGAGGCAGTCATAAACCACTCAGAGTATAAAGTAAGAGTAAGATATAGAAACAACAAAGGGATGAATATAATTCAGGTGATAAAGTGCAAATACCTTAAAACTAATACAAATGTTAAAAGAGTGAAAAAATTAACACATTATGAAGAGCATAACTTAAAGGTAGAACATTCTAGAGAGACTCCTAATGAGAAATCACTAAGCCAAAGGAAGGCATTGTTTTCGAGGATTGCAATAGGGAGTTACCTTGGAGTAATGTGTCACAGATGCTTGGTACTCATATCATGCCCTGATTCTGAGTCAAGTACTTTGTGAAGTAGAATCAATTTTTTAAAGCACAGAAACCTCATTATGGCAATGTTTACTACTGGAAGACATTCCACGTGAAATGGGGCTTTCTTAGCTTTTTTCTTCTGATGGGATTTCACTAAAGAAGAAATGGCAGGCTTTCATTAGGGAGTAAAAACATTAAGCTTTCTCAACTCATGGACCCAAAGCACAGAGTGCTTTAGTATCCAAGTAAAGCCTAGTAAATTTTAGCTTTAATAAGGTGAAAAAATTTAAAACAGCCTTAAAATGTCAAGTGTCTTATCAGGCAAGTAGCAGTATAGAAGGACACAGACTTTTTATTGCATATTTTAAAACATCTCTTGACCATTAATCCTAAAAAAAGAAGGCAGGCACAGAATAATCCTTGCTGAACAAATGACTATGGAATTCTGACCTGAAAGTTAATTTGTTGACTATTCTATTCTGGGTCATAGAATATAATTGACAACAATGTTCCCACATACAAATCCTGACTTTATGATTCATTATTAGTATTATAGTCATGACCCTGCTTTATATATCTCAATACAATGATCTTTTTTTAAAACAATTATTTTTGTAGTTGTAGATGGACAGAATGCCTTTATTTTATTTGTTTATTTTTATGTGGTGCTGAGGATCGAACCCAGTGCCTCATGCATGCTAGGCAAGTGCCCTGCAACTGAACTACAGCCCCAGCCCCTATAATGATCTTTTGATTGTGAGTCTTGTCAGACCTAGCTGAACAATATTATTTTATTAAAACATAACTATTGTTGTTTGTAAATGTGGTTCTCTCTTATTAATTCCTTAAGAGGATTTTCATCTATTTGTCTCTTGCAGTTTTTTTTGCATCTCTGAAAAATATTTCCCATCATAGCTTAAAGTAATATGGCTCTAAGAATTCAAAGACTTAAACCTTAATGACAAAATACTCAGAACTTAAAAAAAATCATTTTGAATAAGTATTCACACTTTCCTAATACTTAATGGTTATCAATGTTAAAGTACTATGCCATTACTGAAAGATCGTAAATCAAAGTACTTACATAGGAGAAATAAAATTAGAGCAGGGTCTCAATAGAATGAATTATTGTCTAAAAATAACATTTTCCTAAAATACAATGCATTCTATTTTCATTAGCATCTCCAATGGAAAATAGAATTTTCTTCTCCTTATTAGAATTGTTGAGATGTATTAAAGGTAAACATTGTCAAAATACCAAGGAGCAGGGGGAAGAACTCGGCCTGTGTAATTCCGATATATAATAAACCAAGTCCTTCCTCTCCCCATGCAACTGGGACCTTGTCTATGGCAACGTCCTCCACTATAAATTCTCTTCCTCTACAGTGATGGCAGATCATATTGGTTTCCTCCATTTCAGTAATCACAAATAATCTAGATCCTGCAAGTTTTTTTGAACTTGAATGTTTCTCCACTTTGAATTCCTTTTCTCCAACTATTTGAATAGATGGTTAAATTTCACTCATGATATCTCCATGCCCTTCAATGTGGTTGATTATTTCCAAATATGGTCACAGTAATTATTCCCTTTCTGAATAGACAGTCAACTCCTCCTGTCCAGAGGTGGACTCTTTTTCTCCCTTTTCAGTCTGGCATGGCCTTAAACTCTCCTAGACTAATAAGATTCTGAACGAGTGATGTGTAAGAATGCCTAACTCAGACTTTAGGAAGATATGTAGCTCCTCCTCTGGCTCTTTTGGGATCCAGACTCCACATTTTGTTAAAAATGTGACACCTGCAAATTGTCAAGGAAAAAGAGAACACTTTCCTTGGTAACTTTAATGGATGAGAGAGTTGTTCTTTCCCAGAAATGCAATAAAATAGTGTTTCTAGTCTCACCAATGCTAACTGGATTGTATGCCCATCTCTGAGCCCATTGTTCTGGGCATTAAGGACAACTCCATCTATTGTCTCAATGTCGTCAGGGTGTAGGAGTATGTGTCTCGGTTTAAGACAATGTGAGACTACTAAAAGATATATTAGAATGAGCTAAATTATGACCACAACCTCAAGATTGTTTTCTCAGCAGTTTAAATCATAAAGGCTGGCTAAGTTTACCCACATTTATCACCTAGAGATTTGCTATTTACTCTTTCTTCTGCCTCAGGCTTTTGACTCAGAGCCAATACAATTTGTAAATCTGCCAACATATAGATTTCTTGGAAATTTGAATTCATGATTTGAATTATTTATAGTACTTTTCTTTAGGAGTTTTTTTTTTTTTAACATGGTAGTTGTAATCCTAGTTTTTAACTCTACTATCTAACCCAGTCTTGGACATAGGAGGATCACATTTATAGGTTTTGAGAATAAAAAATATTTTAAGGACTATTGATTCTCTTTTACAGAGGAATGAAATTCAGTCTATATAGAATATTATTTAAAGCTACCGAGGCGCCTACAAGGTAGGCGGAACTGTGACCACCGACAGCACAGGCCCAGTGGCCTGCGGAGGGGCAGAGCTGCCAACCACACCTGCAACGTAGGCGGACCTGCGACCCACTGGCAGAACAGGCGCAGTGGCCTGCTGAGGGGCAGAGCCGCCCCCTCCCCCCGTGCCTGCAAGGTAGGCAGAACTGTGCCCACCGAGAGTACAGGCCCAGCGGCCCAAGGAGGGGCAGAGCCGCCCCCCGCGCCTGCAAGGTAGGCGGACCTGCGACCACCAACAGAACAGGCCAGACCTGCAACCGACAGACAGAACAGGCCCAGCGGCTTGCGGAAGGGTAGAGCCACACCCCCCCCCCC
>NW_026000164.1:7232136-7255178 GCF_001458135.2 Marmota marmota marmota | reverse complement strand
GAGGGGAGGGGAGGGGGGATAGTAGAGGATAGGAAAGGCAGCAGAACACAACAGGCACTAGTATTGCAGTATGTAAATCAATGGATGTGTAACTGATGTGATTCTGCAATTTGTATATGGGGTAAAAATGGGAGTTCATTACCCACTTGAATCAAAGTGTGAAATATGATATATCAAGAACTATGTAATGTTTTGAACAACCAACAATAAAAAAATTTAAAAAAATAAAGCTACTGAAAGAGTCCTAAAATGTATGACATTTTATTGTAGGTTGTTCAATAAATCTAATTTGCCAGAAATAGATGTCTTCTCCATCAATATCCATGTCACTTGAAGATAGCTCAATAATCATCAGAAGGTGAAAAAGAGAGAACATGCAGGATGGTTGGAGGAGACACAGAACAGGACTTATGCTATATTTGTTTTGGAATTTTTCAAGGGTAGATAGAGGAGTGCTTTCTGTAGGTCCATTGGGAGCTTGGGAGTCCAAATACTTTCTCCTTTTTCTTCTCATATTAAATGACAAGTCAGAACCCTGAGTCACTCAAAGGAAGCATTTCACTAGCACAAGCCACCACCGGGAACCAGGAGTCAGTGGACAAAAACTCAAAAACATTATCTATTTCTCTCCTCCTTTTTTCTCATCATGAATTTTTATTCTTTTTAAAATTATTTTTAAAGATATTTTAAACTTTCAATTTTGGAATAATTTTATACTTGCAGAGAGTTGCAAGCACATTACTGCAGTGTTCTCACGTGTTCTCATCCAGCGTCACACAACCATCCCCTTGTATTACTCTGTCCATTGGTCAAAACAAGGAACCTAGCTTTGGTATTTTGCCACTAACAAGACCGCAGAATTCGTTTGCTTCGACTAGGTTTTCGACTTATCCTCTTTCCTCCAGGATTCAATCCAGCTCACCACATGTATTCATTTTCTTGAATGTCTCCTCATTTTCTTTTCTCTACCTCTCTCTCTCTCTGCTTTCTCTCTTCCTTCAGTTGACTCTCTATTGTCTCTCAATTTCAGCATCCTTTACTTTATTTCACATTTTCCTCAACATCTTTCTTCTTAACTCTTGCAGTCCAGCTTTGCCCTTCTGTGCTCTACTGTAACTGTTTATTCACTCATGAAAGTTACTGTTTCAGAAGTTTCCAGCTACAGAAGAAATTGTGAAGAGTGCAGAGTTCCCATGCACTCCACAGCTAGTTCCTCTGGTGTGAACATCTTTCATTAGAATGCTACGTTTGTTACAATGAAGGAAACATTGATGAATTGTTGTTAAATAAGGTCTGTGCTTAATTCATCTGACCTTAGCTTTGATCTAAGAATCTTTTTTATTTCACAAATCATTGTCTTGTTACCGTCTTAGGATTAGTCACTGTGTCTCCTGTCTCCTGGTCCCCTCTTGGTTGTGACACTTTCTTGGACTTTCCCTGTTTGGGATGATCTTGGCACTTTTGAAGAGTACCAGACAGTTATTTTGTGCAATATCCTTTATTCTGGTATTTCATGCTTCATCTCATGATTATAATGGAGATAAAGACAACAGGAATAAAGTGTCATTTTATCTACATCCTATCAAAGGCACACACTATAGCATGACTTTCAATTATTTTTAGTTTTTAAAAAATTTGTTCTTATTAGTTATACATGACAGTAGAATGCATTTTGACATATGGTTGTACATGATGTAGAATTACAGTGGTCTGTAATCATATATGCACATAGGAAAGTAATGTTGGATTTATTCTACTATCTCTCCTATTCCCATTCCCCCTCCCTTCCCTTAATTCCCCTTTGTCTAATTCAGAGTACTTCTATTCTTCTCTACTCTTCCTCTACTCTTCACAATAGTGAGTTAGCATCCACATATTGAGAGAACATTTGGTTTTCAGTTTTGGGGGGTTGGCTTATTTCACTTAGCATGATAGTCTCCAGTTCCATTCATTTACCAGCAAATACCATAATTTCATTTCTCTTTAAGGCTGAGTAGTATTACACTATGTATATATACCACATTTTCTTTATCCATTTATCTGTTGAAGGGCACCTAGGATGGTTCCATTGCTTAGCTATTGTGAATTGATCTTGATCACATGACTGGGGTAGTAGTTTTCAGGTTTATTCATTGTAAAGTTATTTTCCTACTTCCCTTTCTGTATTCAATGGAAAGATGTCTCTAAGAGTATTTGCACATAAGGAATAGGATGTATTTACATGGATAATTTGTACTCATCTTGTCCAAGGGATGTGTGTACTGTTTTAATTTGTTTAATTATTTAATCTTTATATCAATGTGGATCATGGATATTTGTTTTATACCTGGAGTAATAAACTGATACTACTTGATTTTGTTGCTCGAGTTGTTTAGTCTTTTTGACATATGCCATTCAATTTCCAGATTTTTTTTCCATTTTTTTAACTTTCTGGAACTATAGTACTCCAGGACTATTTTATATATTTCCTGCCTCAACCCTAGAATGACACATTTCTCTAAGGATCTCTATTTTTTTTCTTTTTCTTTCTTTTCTTTTTCCCTTCCCTTTCTTTCCCCCATTTCCTTCTTTCCTTCCTAGAGGGGTATTGGAAGTCAAGTTCATACTGTTATCAATCATTTTTGAAAATATCTCTTGGATTTCTTCCTTCCTTGGAAATATCGATGCCCATAGTTCAGTATATACTATATGCTAACTTTGATAGTTTCTTGCTGAAAGCTACTAGAATATTGCACGACATTTTTTAAACATTCCCCTGAGTATTTTATATATGAAACAACACACATTGCATTTATGAATAGTGCTAAACTTTTCTACATGCATTCAAGAGTATGCATTACTTGGTCCTGCTATGCTTACTGAATATTACTTCCTATCTTTCTAAACACTCTACCTGCCTTTTGATCTGCCTTTTTTGTAGCATCTCACAAGTGAAACACCCATTCCTATTTCTTTGTTTGGGCATTTTCCCTGTGTAGGATTTTATTACTGTTAGACGTAACTCTAGGTTCATCTAATTGCTAAATTTTGTTAGAGTAATTTAACATAACATAAATATCAGCAGATTGTAAATTGAAATCGAAACACCTCAATACATGTGCCCAAACATAAGTGAGTGAATTTATACTCCTTAATGGAGAGTTTCCACCCTGTTCTTCCAGTTGTTTTCTCTCCCCACTAGGGTTCTCCCTAACTATGTACACAGTCAGCACCATGGGCATCTTCCTGAGAGTGTTTCAGCCTGTGATCAGCGCTGCTGCCAAGAATTGTCCTGTGCAATCGAGGGTCAGGCTCTTTGCTCCTCCAGAATGGACTGTGAGAATGATACCACAGCTGGGTCGCTTGGTTTTTGTGGTGTCATCACTTATATATTGCCTAAGAAGAAAAGTCTGATAGAGTGAAATGAAGAATAATGTAAGGTTCCCATATTAGTCAAATCCAATTGGGAGGAAATTTAATTAAGATCACGTAACGATGGCTCACTTATGATGGAACTTACGGCAGAGGTGCAAGCAGGGTGCACGGGAGCCAAGATAGTGCAGGAGTGAGGACCAGCAGGCTCTTGCCACCCCGAGGGTCAGAGAGACAAGGGGATGGAGAGAGCCACATTGGGCAGAGAGCCTCGAGTGGAGCAGTGGCTTTGGTAGTTATAGTTAGCACAAGGAAGGCTGTCAGCGAAGGAACCAGTGGGGCAAAAAGTGCTGATTCCAGAATGGAGAACAAAGATATGGGTGATAACTGAAGACCTCACATCCTCTCTTCTCTGATTGTTTTAGGGTTCTTCATCGACTGGCCCCCATGGAAGTGACAGGACATGGTTGATCTGATGATACAACCCCTGAAGGTGAGCCCCAGAGACACAAAACAGGATGGAGAAGGGGAGAGAATGAGTCTAGGGTAGATAATGGAAATATTAGGCCCATTCAAGTTTGGCTACTAATTCATGTCTGCCATACGTTGATGAATTAGATACTTCTCTCTTAATATTTAGTGGCAAATGTCACAATTAGAAGAATCAGAGTGTCATTAAATGCTGAATTTCATTTTGATACCCTTTGAAGTTGAGATAAAATGAAAATATCATTTCATAAAAACAATAAGGCCTTCTACTTGCATTGTGCTTTATGGTTCTAAGTGCTTTTGTGTACATGGTTTCATTTAGAAGATACTAAAAAAACAATAAATCATAGCCATTGGTCCCATGTTATATTCTGGATGCTCTTCTGAAGAAATTAATTCCAATACCTTAGTAAGATGGCCTGTTTTATAGATAAGAAAATGAGACACAGTGAGGTTATCTAAGTTGCCAAAGAGTAGAACCTGGATTTAAAGACAGAATCTACCCTTAAAACCAATCCATGTGATGCTTTTGACATGCACAGTGAAAATGGAAAGTTTATGTGGAACAATAGCTATTTTGCATAAGAAAAAAAATCAAAGGATTTGGGAAGAGAATGCTAAATTCTTTGAATTCTTTAGGGTAAAGAATTTAGCAAGAAGAAAATGGTCTGTAAGTTCAGACCATTATTGTTATGGTAGCCATGATGTAGTCACATTTCCAGTTCCTGTTAGAGCTGATGCATGTATGTGTTTAAATGTGTTTCAAAATAAAGATGTGACACATAAAAACATAAATACACATATTTGGGTTTCTATTTAATGTACACACACACACACACACAAATAATCAAATTTACTCCATTTAGATAAATGCTATCAGGTGTCAACACCAGATCTCCTCTTGGAATGGCTCCGGATTCCCTGTGCTGAGCAGTGGCCCTCACGTCACCTCTTCTTGCTTTCCTCAGAGAGTAAGAGGTAGCACTGTCACACGGCTGCCCAGAGCTACAGCATCTATGAGGTTCTCCTGCAGTGTGCGTTATGTTTCAATATTCTATGTCAGCAACATACTTTCAACCATTGTTTGTCAGGGCTCCTGTTGTGCTGATGTTCCTTTTCTTCAGCCTGACTATGGACAGCTTGGATTTGTATTTGGTACATATGCTTTTTACTTATTAATATTCTCTGTTATTTCTAGCCCTTAAGATTCACATTCCTTAAGATGCACATGAATCTTGGGCCATTATAACCTCGGTGTATTTTTTTTATTCCCTTGATTTAACACAACCCAACTTAATTTTTAAAAATGCCATCCATTTTGATTTCTTTCCTTGATTTATATACATCAAAATATTCATATTGTATTGCCTTATATTGAAAATAGGTATTTATTCTGTACAGTGAAATCCCAATCCTTATGTCAAGCAGTAGACATTATTCAACTATACTATCTTCTCTTACCAATCTTAATGTGGTTTGCTGTGCTTTCTCTATATTGGCTTTTCCTTAGCAACGCAAATAAGATCTTCTTCCATGTGATGAACAACTATTCACCTTCTTTGACTAATTTTCCCTTGATGTTTTGATCAAATTTTAAGCATTATTGTCTAGAGATCATTTCCATTAAATTGTGGTTTTTAATATTGAAATATTTCTTTATAACACCACAATTAATATTTAGCAATCACTTTAGTGTCTCAACTTATATTAACTAATTTATGCATCCATGTAATCTTTTTCTCCTCCTTAGCTCCCCTGGACTGGGAGCCCCATGGGACCAGGGTCACATTCCTTTGGTTCATCATGTCAGGGTGGCACTGAGCACAGGATCGGGTTCAGCACTTAGGAGACCCTATAAGAAATCTCTGAGAGACTGAATGAATTTTGCTCATCAACTAATTCTGTTATGTATAGAAGGCAAAATTTTTTGGATTTTTTGGAATGCCTAGAGCATTTTAATTTATTTAATTAACCTTTACCCAATTCCTTTTCTTCCTTTCTTCCTTTCCCCAAATCTTCAGGGCTTCCTTGGACTCCAATTTTGGGTACTGCATACTTTTATTCCCTGTTCTAGACACAACTCCCCTTTGTGGGCTGACTTCTGTGACAGCTTCTTTAATTGGTGGCCAGATACTTTTTAAATTTTGTACAGGGGATTGAACTCAGGATCACTTGACCACTGAGCCACATCTCTACACTGTATTTATTCTCATCTGTGTTCTGCCATCTGTACACTTTCTCTGTGAGTTTCTCTGGTTTGCTTTAAGATTCTGGACTTAGATGTATATATTATTCAAATCTCTCAGCAATTTGTGTTTTTGCCCTGTCACTCATTTTCTGATATTTGTAAAATGAATTCTGCTCAGATTTGCCTTTTGAGAATACTTGCTTCTTTCCTCCCTCCTTCCTTCCTTCTGTCTTTTCTCCTCACCTCTATTCCTTGGTCCTTTTCTTTTTTCTTTTCTTTCTTTGTTTATTCTTTTTCTTGTTTTTCATTTGGAGACTTTGTGCATCACCATCCCCCCTGTACCTACCAGCTTCATTTCTTGCTTAATAAACTGGGCAACTCTTTCATAATTACACAACTTGGAAGTATTTCCTGTTAATTGGAATGTGTATAAACTCATGCCCACAAATCTAAATTGCCTTTTCTCCCTAAGGACCACCTTTCCTCTAACAAATGAAGGTAAGAGTGTCCTATTATCTTCTGTGCACTGAAGACTTAGGGAAATTATGCAAGATTTATTTTTTATTCCCTGTTCTAGACATGATTCCCCTATGTGGGCTGGCTTCTGTGATTCCTTCTATATTTGGTGGCCAGATTTGATCTCTCTCTCCCTTTCCATTTGACTTTATTTTAGAGCTTTCTTTTACTTTTTACTCCCAAATCTTAGATTAACTGTGTTTGTTCTTTGGTACCCAATTCCTTCTCTCCAAATGCTAGCCACATCAGAGTCCTGGATTAGAGCCCCGAGTCTCCTGCTTGAAAAAGTTAAGTGTTCAAACCAATGACACAGCAGTCTGTCTTATCTAATATTGTATGTAAAAAGTCAACAAGTCCATATAGATGAAACCTATGAAAGTTGGGGGGGAATGGTGAAACAAAAGATAAATTCTGCTTGATGCTAATGCAATGCTACCATCTTTGAGTGTTAGAATTAGGTTTAGGAAATTTTCTCTGTGATTAACTAGATAACAGTTTTGCAATGGTATGAAATCATTCCCTCAGGTGAAGATATATCTGTATAATCTCTGTAGAATATATATCAGTTTCTAAAATAATACATATTACACAAAAATTCTATAGATTTGAAGACCTGACCCAAGAGGAAATTGATCATTTACTAGAGTCAGCCAACTTGCCTCAAGCATGGGTACAATGGAGGCCATGCATCATATACACAAATATCTAAAGATTGAAATAAAACTAGCAATCTAATCTCTCACAATTATGTGGAAGAGCCAACTCAAATTTATTGTTTTATTTCTTGTACTAACATGCAGGAACATGTGGACCTCACCCTGACTCTTTACTCTGGCCTACCTATCTTTTCTCTGAATATTGTTCTGTGTTACATTGTAGAAGACCTTCTTTATACCCTGTGTGGACACAAAACTCATAGGTCCATGTTCTCTCCTATCCTGTGCCATAGCATGTTGAATCCAGATGTGAATACATCTGTGATTCTCCTTTAGAGAACAGACCTTGGGTGCAGGATATGCAAGTCCTGTTGCAGATTTGGGGTGTCTGGGAAGTCTGGGAAGTTCCCATATGGTCTAGAAAAGACCAGGTAAGTGTCATCACATTGACTTACAAATACCTTACCCTTCTTTAAAGGAAATTGCCAGGAGAGGATTCAAGTTAGAGCCAAGATGCCCCAAATTCACAGATCAAGGCAGGAACTAGGACTCTTCCTCAGCCTAAGTCTGGTCAGGTGTTAGAGTTTATTAAGAATTTCTGTTTTGCATGTAAACCAAGTCAATGCTTCAGAGTAGGTATAATGATTTCTTTCCATTTTATTTGTTTACTTTTTCAGATTCAGATTATCATTGTCACCTGAAGGGAGAAGGTGAATTTGTACTAATGATGTCTCTTTTTTTTTTTTAACTGAGAAAGGAAAAATAACATTGAATTTGTTTTTTTAATGTGTTATTTTTCCATTTTTAAAAACTTTTTAAAACAGCTTTATTGAGCTATAATTGATACACAAGTCTGCACACACATAATGTACACAATTTTATGAGTTTGTACATACACATAAATCCATAGAAACATCATAATCAAGGTCATACGCATTTTCATCACATCCATAAATTTTTTTGTGCCTCATTTTTAATTTTTTTTCCTGTGTGATTAGATTACTTAACATGCAATCTAAGCTCTTAACAAGAATTTTAATAGCATAACACAGTATCGTTAAGTATATGTTTTAGTCAGCTGTTTCACTGCTGGGACTAAAAGATCTGACCAGAACAATTTTAGGGGAGGAAAAGTTTATTTGAGAGCTCATAGTTTTAGAGGTCTTAATCCATAGAAGACTGGTTCCACTCCTCAGGGCTCGAGGTGAGGCAGAACATCATGGAGGAAGAGTGTGGCAGAGGAAATTGTCTCACATGATAATCAGAAAACACAAAGAGAATTCTCCACTTGCCAGATACAAATATATAGCCCAAATACACACTCCCGATTCCCACCTCTTCCAGCCACACCCTACCAGTTTAGTTACCACTCAGTTAATCCCTATCAAGGGATTAATCACTGACTGGGTTAGGATTCTCACAATCCAATCATTTGTCTTCTGAACCTTCTTCCATTGCCTCACATGTGAGCTTTTGGGTGACACCTCACATCCAAACCATAACATATAGGCACTAGATTATACAGCAGATTCTTAAAAGCTGCAAAATCCAAATATTCTCAGGACTGGCCTAAGAACTGGCTTCTGGGAGATCACTTGTGAATCTTTGGAATATCATGGCTAATAAGAATGTCTTTGTGTACCAGATCTTGGGCCATGACAGATAGGTCATGCTAACTATGTGATTTATTGTAATTGTCCATTTTTGTACATATGCCTGGAGTTTGAGCCATTCTCTATTAGTTTGACTCCTTAGGGAGGCAAGTTTGAGCAGTTGAGGTGAGTCACACAGGTATTGCATATGTAGGATACCTGCCATTAAATAAAGTGTGCAGATTCAGGGCTAGGATGAGCTTCCTCTGTTATCACAGACTGTCAGCGGAGAGCTCAGTTCTAACTTGTGTCTTCCCTGAGAACACACTGGGCCCTCAGGGCTGGTTTCTTCTGCATTCCTCCCTATACACCTGTTTCCTTTGCTGACTTTGATTAATATACTCTTGCTATAATAACCTGTCATCATGCGTACAACAGCTTTCAGAGTCCTATAAACCTTTCCTGTGAATCATCAAAACAGAGGGTGGTCTTGGGGACCCTCACATTGGAAAACAAGACTTAATGAGATTTTTGTAAAATCCTGAGTTAAAGAGCTAAGCTGTTCTTTCTAGTTATCAATTTTTCTCTCAAGGATTGCTATTTTAATATGTTATGTGCTATTATGTTTTATTTTCATATAGAGTCCGCTGGCTATAAGACAAATAACAGAATGTAGAACTAGTACTTGACCAAATGCTTCCAGAACATTGTGAATAATATGAGAACCAAGATAAACAAGAGAGCAAAGTGACTTGGAAGTTGACATTGTTCATAAAACACAAAGTGACAATACTATAGTTCACACAGTTTCTCAGAAAGCAGTTTATTGCACACTACGTTTGCATAAATTGTTTTATGTTAATCCCCACTTTTGCTACCTCTGGATATGTCCCTTATCTCTTTATGGGGTTGAGTTGGCAAGATGTGAGTTACAGTGACAAAACAAACATGATAAATTTCTGCTGCCCGGTGAAATTTGTTCAGTGTAGAGTTCTTTTGCTGTTTAGAATCTTAATGTTACGCTCAAGCAGCCCTTTCCATCTATCAGATAGCATGCTGCCATCTGTGGAAGTGCCATTGTACTAAGATTTATGTGTTACTATTTAAGAAATTTAAGTTTGGCAACTCCATGCTGTTCATTTGGCCAAACAATAATATGCTAATTAACCTCCTTGACCTAAATTATGCAGTACTTGAAGATGTTCAGCCAACCCCATTGCTCAACTGGCTGAGCATTCCTGACCCTACAGTTTTGTACAGGAGCTGTACATCATAAAACAAACAGTTATTGGAATGTTCCACTTCATCATCTGAAAGGGAATTCATTATGTTCAGTTTAGGAGAAGAATTTATATTTCATTTGGTTTGTTATGATTATACCAATATTTCACAATTAAAGTGCATCATTAGGGAGAAAACCTTTACTTTCCTTCCCAGAATCATTTATATTTTGTAGTTAACTGAAACACTAATACAGAAATGTAGATATTCACATTTATTACAGCTTGCACTTAGGACTTGAAATTCAAGATCTATATGTGGGCTTCAGAGTACATGAATACTTGGAAAGTGTATTTTAAAGAATTATGAGTTTATGGTATCTTACTGGAAAAATTTCTCTTCTAAGACTGCCAAAATGGATTCATACCCCTACGATAAAATTTAAGATATAGTTGTTGGATATTGAAAATAACAGTCTTTTAAAAATAAGTTTCTGCTGGGTGTGGTTGTACACATCTGTAATCCCAGTGACCTGGGAGGCTGAGGCAGGAGGATTGTGAATTCAAAGCCAGCCTTAGCAACTAAATGAGACCCTGTCTCAAAAAAAAAAAAAAAAAAAAAAAAAAGGGCTGGGATGTTGCTCAATGGTTAGCACCCCTGGGTTCAGTCCATTGTAACAAAATAAGTGAACGAACGAATGAATGAAAGAATAAATGAATAAAATCTTTCTGTGATTTGTGTTTTTGGTTCTTGACTCATATGTAATTCTGGAAATTTATTGCTGCCACTACCTCCATCACCACTAATCTGACAATTTGCCACCTCAAGAGAACACAAATAAATGAGACTCTCTAATAGCCGAAAGTAAACTAGAACAATAAAGTCATTAAAAGAAGTTACAGCATGAAGGTCTTTAAAGGTTAAAATGTGTAGCATGGCTCAGATTAATACTAAAATTGTTCAGATTCCCAGGTTAAAATCTGTTGGTATGTTGATGATAGGAGGACAAGTAAAGAATGTAGAAATCGGAAAACATTTAGTAGGCATAAGAAAAATTAAGAGAAGAGAGAGAACAAGAAAATGATAAATGGTAGAGAATTTCAAAAACGTGAATATATATGTGTGTGTGTGTGTGTGTGTGTACGTGTGTGTATGATATAAAAATAAGTAACAAACAAAGCAAGGTGTATCATCCTGTGAGTTGGTGTTTCCCAAACTTTATAGGCCACAGAACTTCCTTGGGCTCTTGTTAAAATATGAATTCTGTCTCAGCAGTTCTGGGATAGAACCTTCTATCTGTTGGGAATTTCTGAGGAGATTGCCACACTATCCAGGGTTGCAGCTATAAATTGGGGGCCATGCCTCCAGTGTTGCACCAGACCCCAATGGCTCACTGCCTGCTTCTTTCTGGGTTCTTGTTTCACAAATCCAAAGAATGAAATCTATAGAACAGCGGAAGGCAGGAGTGAAAGGAGTAGGATTTATTCACGTCTGAAGAGTAGGAACAACTCTTTCAGGAGCAAGAGGAGACCCTGACTTGAGTGTTGCCACTTGAGTGTGCTGGTCTAGGGCTATACATAGCCCTTGGGTCAATGCTGTTGGTCCAAGTTTATGCTACTCAGGGTCAGTACTAATGGTATTGGTTAATCCTTGAGTCTAAATTTCCATTCAGGTCTGCCCCACTTCCATTTTCTTGCCATTGGTTGAGAAGCAGGTCCAGGTGCTCAGATCCTAGATGCTGGGGATTCTGGGCTGTGGAGCTGTGTGGAGCAGGCATCCACACCAGGCCTGGGCTGGGCCCCCTTGGAGTGAAAGGTCAGTGCACCCTGGCTTGCCTCAGCCCTGGCTTTCCATACTTCAGCATGGTGGGCTCCCTGTGTTCCTGTGCTCCAGCCCACCTGAGCTGCAACTCTCAGCTGCAAGACAAGGGATTCAACAGTGAAAGTAAATTATATATGTGCATGCCACGAAGAGGAGCACAAATAATCAAGTTTCGTAGAAAAACGTGCTTTGGCTCATCCATGCTCACAAAGCATTGTATGAAGGATGCCTATTGTCTTTGCTGGTTCAGCATCTGGTAAAGATGATGAATGTCCCTAATCAGTGAGATTCAATTAGGCACATGAGAAATGTTACTTAAGCATCTTCCAATAAAATGATCAGGTAAATGTACTTATTGTTGGCCTAAAACTTACTAAAAAATCACTGCTTAATTTTTTTTTTAAAAAAGCAATTTACTGAGCGGTGTAAATAGGTTTAAAGTTCTGCACCATCTTCCCAGTACTATGACTTTTTTTTTGCAGCTATTTTTATTAGTTTTTATTTATGCATAGCTTTCTTATTCAGATATATCTGAGAAATATGTATATATCTTATTATTTTTATAAATATTGCACAGTACATGTTCCTTTCTGGACTTGCTTTCTTAATGCGCAACATTTTGTATATTCTTTATATTATAAAACAGCATTTTTCTTTCTTTTTGCAAAAAAAAGCACAGTATTATTGTTTATTTAACTAGTCTGCTATTGATAGATTTTTTTAGTTTTTTTTTCTCTATTATTAGTAACAACATCATACCTACAACATTTTGTAGATGTGTTAAGTGTCTGCTTGGAAAACTCTCCACAAATGGTGTTATTGAATCTAAAGAGAAATTCATTTGTGGTTTTGATACATATTGCCTAATAGCATTCTGTAGAAATAACTAGCCGTAAATCTGATATTTTCCCATAACCTTATCAGCACAGGACATTATAGTCAAATTTCTTTTAAATTCACAGTTGAAAATGATTTCTGAGTAGTTTAGTATTTTCCTGATGCTAATTAGAGAAGTTTAAACTTTCTTCATTAGACCTTTTACAAAAATGCCCTGAATATTCTGTACATAGATCTAAGAGAAGTTCACTGTTACTTAATTGAGTTAAAGAGTGTAGAGTAATTTATGAATGACACACATGCATTTGAAGCCTCGTGTGGGCCAAGTGCTGTCCCAGTTCTAGTGATACAGTAGATAAAACAGAAAAATAGGGCGACGCTCTAGCTCAGTGGCAGAGCACTGGCCTAGCATTTGTGAGGCCCTGGGTTTGATCCCTAGAACCACATAAAAATAAACAAAATAAAAATGAATTCTGTCCATCTACTACTATAAAAAATTTAAAAAACAAAACAAAAAACCAGAAAAATAAAAAAACTCAGCATCCAGAGGAGATTATATTTTAGTGGTAGAATATAATCCAGGGGAACAATCACATAGGTAAATAGTATAACATTAAAAGTGTCAAGTGCTCTGGACAACACTAATGTAGGCAATGGTGATACAGGTGTATGGAATGTTATCTCTCTATCCATGTAACAGCTATCTATTTACCTGTATGTTATGATTTGGTTCTGGAATATTCCACAAGGCTTGTGTTGAAGGCTTGGTCCTTAATGCAGCAATGTTTGCAGATGGGGCTCTTGGGAAGTAATTGGATCCTGAGGGCTCTGACCTCATCAATGGATTAACTCACAGGCAGAATAACAATTTGATGGCCTGACTGGTAGGTGGTGGAAATTGTAGGAGATGGGGTTTACTTGAAGGAGGCAGGTCACTGGTTATGTACTCTGAAAAGGTGTACCCTGTCCCTGGTGCCTTGCTCTCTCCCTCTCTCTCTTTCCTGGTGGCCATGAGCTGAGAAATTTTCCTCTGCCATGCCCTTCTGCTATGAGTCCTGTCTCACTTGAGGCCAAGAAACATTGGAGATAGTCCATGATGAACTGAAACCTCTGAAACCATGAGCCAAAATTAAATTTTCATATCCTTAAGATGTTTTCCTCAGGCTTTTTTATCACAGGGATAAAAAGCTGACTAGCACACCTCTATCCATCTATCCTCTGTTTATCTGCCTGATATTAAGTGTGCATTTCAGAAAACCTGGCCTATTTTCCATCTATGCAAATTTCTTTTGTGCCCTTCACTATCTATTTCTCAACACTTATGTACCTGCTCCCCCCCTTGTTTTCCTTTTTCCACATTTTTTAATTTATAGTCGTACATAATGATGGAATATATTATTACATATTCATACATGCATACAATATGGCAGTATAATTTAGCCAGTATCATTCTCTAGCATTTCCCTCTCTGCCCCCACGTCCTGCCTTCCTTTACTCTACCGATCTCCCTTTGATTTTCATGAGATCCCTCTCCCTGACACACACATATGTGTAAGCTGTGTAAGCTTTTTTCTTCTCTAGCTTACACAGATGAGAGAAAACATAGGACCCTTGACCTCCTGAGTTTGGCTTAATAAAACTCCATTGTGTATATATACCACATTTTCTTTATTCATTCATTCATGGTTCCATGGTTTGGCTATTGTGAATTGTCCTAGGTCTAGCAAACAGGTCTAGCAAATTTTCTGTTCATATTCTTATTTTTGTGTTTTATGCCACTGGAACTGGAATTTTTCTTCCACAGTAT
This sequence comes from Marmota marmota marmota, assembly GCF_001458135.2. Taxonomy (NCBI): domain Eukaryota; kingdom Metazoa; phylum Chordata; class Mammalia; order Rodentia; family Sciuridae; genus Marmota; species Marmota marmota. The sequence goes on along the minus strand of NW_026000164.1, from coordinate 7,240,700 downwards.
GTTCAAAATAGTTATACAGTATATGTGTGTATACAAGATGCATATAATTTTAAATTATTAATGTCACACTTATGAAACAAACTTCATGTATAAATAGCTTTGTCTCGAGAAAGTTTAGCAAGCTTACTGATTATAAGTTCATATGTGTATATAAGTATATACATATGTTTATACATAATGTATGTGTGTATATACATATACATAACAGAAAGTGAGAGCAAGACAGAAAAACAGGACAGAGGGAGAATCTAACAGCAAACAATGTATCTTTATTGAAATACATTGAAGATATTCACAAATGATGTTGTGTACCATATTCCTAGACAGGAAAAAAAGTCCAACTATTCAAATCAGTCTGTAAGGAACTTTCAAGTAAAGTCCAGCATGTTATGAGTACTTGATAAGTGGGTTCTACAATTCAGGATGAAGAGTAAAGATCAAGTTATTCATGAATAAAAACTAGGTTACTTATTTGCTGTACCAGTATCAAGGTGTGTCTTGGAGCATGGTAATTGAGTGTGACATTTGGTACATAGATACATAAAGACACTATCCAGGTCATGTATCACTCAGAACCCAGAAACAGATCTCTACATCCATGAAATGCTGATCCAAGGCAGATAAGTAGTGTTAGGACAGGGCAGTAAGTGGGCTCCTGAGGTGGTTGTCTGGCTACCGAAGAGGAAATAGAAAGCTTCCCTGTATCCAACTATACATCAGAATCAATTCCAGATAGGTAACTCAAGTACAGACAAAAGCCATAAAACTTTCAGAAGAAATTATGAATCTCCTTATGACTTTTGATTAAGTAAACATTTGTTAGATGGTATTCAAATAAATAGAATAGATTAAAAATTCTAGCAAATACAATCCGTAAATAGAACAAACTGAACATTTTAATTACACGCAAATCATCATAAAGAAAAATATAAGTATAGGACACACATTTAGTGAGGGCATTAGCAATACACATGAGTAGTAAAAGGTAAAGAATCTAAAATACTTGAGAAGCAAATCAATAGCTTATGAATACAAGTTGAATTTAAAAGAAATAGAATTTAAAAATGGAAACAAGAAACTCAACTTCATAGTGATCACCAACTAAAAATTACACTAGCAAGAGCCATATCATAAACCTTAGAAGAACATTCAAGTTTAAAAGTCTAAAAATATCAAGTGTGAATGTATAGCTCAAGGGCACAACTACATTGGAGCATAAGTTGTTATTTTTGTATTACATTAAACATGCGTATACATATGAGTTAAGATTTATAATATTGTAGCTTATATTTCTTTGACAATGACATTAAAATTTTCTTGAAAATCTTTAGAATACACTGATTCACCAAAGTATATCCATATTGATACATATGTGCTATAGGCATATGTATCAATGCAAATTAATTTTAAAAATGAAGTGTTAAATATGTCCTACTTTAGAATCCTCAGAAAATAGAATGCATTTCTGAGATCTGTGCTTAGATTTATTTGACAGTGTGCTTTGAAACAATATCTGTGAGCAACAAGAGAAGGAGATTTAGAAAGAAAGAAGTTGTCCATGGTGGATTTGTACCAGGGGCCTCAGCCAATCCACTGTGGCTGTTTAACAGTCAGATAGCCTTGGTCAAACCCTGACCCTGTCACTCATTATGGTCATTATATAATCAAGTTGCTTCCAGAGTCCCACCTGACCTCCTTTGTTTAAGAATCTCTTTATCCCTTTTGCTAGCATAACCATGTTCTGTAAAATTTGTAATAGCATATTTTACCATCAGCCCTGACAAACAGAGTGAATGGAAAGTCCTCTAGGTTTTATGATGAGTTTTCTTGTGTTAGAATTCCCAAATCCCTGAGGTTTCTTTCTTTCTCTCTTTTTTTAATCTCTTTCTCTACTGTTGGCCATGGAAGTTCTGGATGCCTGCTCTTAAATTTAATCAATGTTTAAACTTTTTGTACCCATCTGGAAACATAGTAACGCTCTGTTCTGTGATGTTCATTTACTAGAGCATTTAATCCCATATAATGGGAGAGTGCTTCCATTTCAATGAACTCCAGCCCTTTGTCCCATCTCTCTTATTCCAGCACCTAAAGGATCCCTTCCTACTCTCCCAACTCATACTGGGACATGTCAACCAGGTCTTATAAGACCTTTGAGGGTAAGGTCCTTTTCCTTTCATAGCAGACTGAGCCATTATATGGATGGATCATGTCATGACTTGACCCTAAGTCATGCTTTGGTAACCAGGAGAGAGAAGAGTATTTTGCAGGGGGTATATATGCTTGGAAAGTAGGAGAATCAGTAAGACATCAAGAAACAATGGAGTACTTGCCTCCAACAAGGATGAGTGAGCTGCTTATCAGGCTCATAGCATTCAGGAGAATCTGAGATTTGAGACACTATGGTCTTGGAACCATATGGTGAGGGTCTGAACTAGGTAGCATCTGCAAATTTTTCTGGTAGCTGCAAGAGTTGGTACATCATTTATGAAGGGGAGACTGGGTAGTGAACCATAATATCTACTACAAACTAAAAGATATAAACTGAAAATTATAAATTATAAACAATGCTTCAGAAATTTGATAAAAGGTAAGAAAGCAAGTCATTACCTATGTATGAATGTATACACATCCATCACACATAGATTTGCATTTGTGGAAAAACTGTAAAGGTAAAGGAGTAATTTGCACAAAATCACCACTGCAATTAACTGAGTGGAGGTAGGGATTGATGATCAGGAAGTGCATTTCATTTTTTAAAAATATATGTTTAAATTCTATGTATTCCCATTTTAGATTTATCCCATATTTTTGTTCTTTTAAAGAAAAGGATAATGAAAGTATATGCAAATTATTACTTTTTTAATAATCAAAACTGAAATAAACCAAAGGTGTGATGTGAGTACTAAAGGTGTTAAGGAAAGGGTTCCAGGTACCTGATATAATGGTCAGATCCTCCAACGCTGACGGCATCTTTCACTGAGCTCTGGGTACTGGTGCTCTAATCAACGCTTTCTCGCTGTGGAAGAAATTTTAAATTCAGCAATGAATACCTGGGCTAAAGCAGGAAACATTCTGTTTAGACATTTGCTATTCTTCAAACATTTTGTTTGGAAAATTCTGTTTTTTGAAAAAGGGTTGACTCATGATGACATGAAGTGGTAGAGTCAGGGGAAACAGAAAAATCAGAATGAAAAGATAGTCATTCGTTACATGGAAATTTCAAATCAAATACCCAAAGTAGAATTAATTCATTTAGGAAATAATGTATTTGCTGTCATTAGAAATGGGTAAAAAGAAGTTTTACCACTGCACCACGTGAATATTGTAGAGGGGATTTAAGAACCAGAGGAGTTAGTTATTCTTTCATTTACTTGACAGACACTGACCAAGCATCGTGCAGGTATGTACTGGGGATAGAATGGTAAATACGAAAGATAGAGGCCCTGACTAATAGTCCCCAAAATCTAGTTTTCAGAGTTTAAGAGCCAGGATGCATTTATTTAAATGAAATTTATATCAAGCCAAAAAATAAATGCAAAATAATTCAAGTGGAGGCAATGGGATGTTAACTCCTTCCTCCATCATTTTCTTCTAACAAAACCTGCACATCTACGTGAACACATACGATACCTACAACATTATTGCAAAAATTAGGGATTAAAAAATCTGTTTGAACTGAAGCACTCTATAGTGCTTAACATACTCTTTTTGAGACTTTTCTATCTTTTAAAACTAAGTTTATTCTTCATGGATACATAAAAATGTAAAAATTGCATTTATCGGTACCATGTGATGTTTCCATACATGAATATATTGAGTAGTGATTAAATCATGTTAAATGTATATGTATCCTCAAAATTTCATCATTTCTTTATGGTGAAAATTTATAAAATGCTTCTTTTTTTTTAGTCTGTGGTTACTCTACTGTACAACAGCAACCAGAACTTCTTACTCCTATTTAACTGTAACTGGGCTCTCATTGATAAACTTTCCACATCTGCCCTTTCCCCCTTCTGTCCCCAACCTCCGGTAACCACCATTGAACTCCAATTTCTATGAGACCAAATATTTTACATTCCACATGAGTGAGATCATGCAGTACTTACTTGTCTTTCTGTACCTATCTTACCTCACTTAGTGTAAAGATCTCTAGTTCTATCCATGTTGTCACATGATAGGGACTTCTTGGTATATATGCCATATTTTCTTTAATCACTCATCAGTTGACAGACACTTCGGTTGATTCCATTTCTGGGTGATTGTGAATAAAGCTACAACAAACACAGTGCAGATGACTCTGACATACTGATTTTATTGCCTTTGGTACATACCTAATAGTGGGGTTGCTAGTTCACATGCTGCTTCTATTTTTAATTTTGTGAGGAACCTCCATGCGGTTTTCCAGAATTATTGTACTAATTTACATTTCCATCACTGTGCAAGGGTTTCCTTTTCTCTCATACTGTGTAGCACTTGTTATCTTTTGGTTTTTTTGTTAAGAGCCACTCTTACTGAAGTGAGATGGTGTCCCATTGTGGATTTGACTCACGTTTCCCAGATGACTGGTGATGTGGAGCATTTTTTCATATTCCTATTGACATATGAATGCCTTCTTTTGAGCAATATCTGCTTAGCTCTATTTCCCAGTTTTTAAGTGGGATATTATTATGATTTTTTTACATGAGTTTTTGGAGTTCTTTATATATTCTGGATATTAAGTTCTCATCAAATTTATAGTTTGCAAATATTTCCTCCTGTTGTGTACATTGGAACCTTACCTAATGGGCTGTTTTCTTTACTGTGCAGTAATCTCTTAGTTTGGATATACTCCCATTTGTCTATTTTGGCTTTTATTTCCTGTGTTTTGGTGGTCTTGTTCAAAGAAATCTTTGCTGATTCCAATGTCCTGAAACATTTCCCATTTTCTTTTAGTAGTTTCATAGCATCAGGTCTTATGTTTAAGTCTTTAATAACATTTTGAGGAGATTTCCATAATTGGTTAAAGATAGGGTCTAATATCATTTTTCTGCTTATGAACAAGAAATTTTACTGCCATCATTTTCTGAAAAGATTGTCTTTTCTCTAATACATGTTTGTAGCACTTTCGTAAATATCAGTTGGCTTAGGTGTGTAGGTTGACTTCAAGGCTCTCTATTTTGTTCTGTTGATGAATGTGTTTGTTTTTATGCTCATAGTTTGTTATTTGATTACTACAGTTTTGTAGTATATTTTGAAGTCAGGCAATACAATGTCTCTTATTCTGTTATTTATCTATTTTCATTCAGGATGGTTGAATGGTTTGTGGTTTCATATAAAGTTAACATTGTGTTTTTCTGCTTTTATGAAAACTAAAATTAATATTTTGATAAGGATTGCATTGAATATGAATATATAGTTCATTTTGGGTGATAAGCACACTGTGACACTACTGATTATTCTAATTCATGAACATAAAATGTTTTTCCATACTTTTGTGTCCTTTTCAGTCTTTTAAATAAGTGATTTGTAGTTTTCATTTTAGAGAATTTTCACCTGTTTGTTAAATTTACTCTGTGTTTTATTTTACTTTTTGTAACTATTGTAAATGGTACTGCTTTCTATTTCAGATAATTTGCTGTTCAAATGGAGCAATGCTACTGATTTTTGTACATTGATTTTGTATCCTGCAACTTTGTTGAATTAATTGATGCATACTAACAGTTTCTATGGAATCTGTGGTTTTCTACATATAAGATCAGGTCATCTGTAAACAGTGACAATTTGACTTCTTCTTTTCCAATTTGGATGCCCTTTACTTCTTTTTCTTGTCTCATTGCTATTTTTCTTTCTTTCTTTCTTTTTTAGGAGGGGTACTGCATATTGAACTCAGGGTCACTTGACCACTGAGCCACATCCCCAGCTCTATTTTGCATTTTATTTAGAGACAGGGTCTCACTGAGTTGCTTAGCAGCTCACTATTGCTGAGACTGGCTTTAAACTCAGGATCCTCCTGCCTCAGCCTCCAAAGCCTCTGGGATTACAGGTGTGTGCCCTTGTACCTAGCTGTCTTATTGCTTTTGATAGCACTTCTGAGACTATGTTGAATAAAATGATAACAGGGGGCATCTTATTTTTTTCAAATTTTAAGAGAAAGCTTAGAACTATTCCCTAATCAGTATTATACTAGCTGTTAGCTTATTAAATGTACCCTTTATTATGTTGGAGTACATTCCTGCTATGACTAATTGTTTGTCATTTTTGTTGTGAAGGGAAAACTTTGCATCTGTTGATATGATCACATAGTGTGTGTCCTTCATCTGTTGAATAAGTATCATGGTTATTTATTGGCATGTACTGAAGGATCCTTATCCACATGGAGTGCGTCCCACTTGATTATAGTGAATAATATATTTAATGTGCTCTTTGATTCAGTTTGTTAGTACTTTGTTGAGTGTTTTTTGGTCTATGTCCATCAGGGATATTTTCCTGCCATTTTCTTTTTTGTTTTGTTCTTGTCTGGTTTTGGTATCAGAGTAATGGTGGCCTCATAGAATGAATTTTGGAAGAATTTCCTTTTTCTCAATTTTTGGAATAATATAAGAGGAATTGGCATGAGTTCTTCTTTACTGCTTGATAGATTGTAGTAGTGATGCCTTCTGGTCCTGGGCTTTATTTTGATGGGCTACATTTTATTACTGATTCAATCTCATTGCTTGTTACTTTTAGGTTCAAGTATGCTATTTCTACCTAATTCAATATTGGTAAGATGTATGTGTCCAGGAATTAGTTAGTTTCTTCTAGGTTATTAATTGCCTTGTGCAAAGTTGTTCATAATAATCTCTAATGAACCTTTATATTTCTCTGCTGTCATTTAAAACATTTCCCTTTTCATCTCTGAATTTATTAATTTGTATCTTCTCACTTGTTTTCTTAGTTAATCTAGGTAAGGATTTATCGTTTTTTTTTTTTAAAAAGCCAGGTCTTTTATTTTGTTGATCATTTATATTTTTTGTCTCTTATTTATGCTGTGATCTTTATTATTTCTTTCATTCTACTGTTTTGGGGATTTGGTTCATTCTCATTTTTTTAATCTTAATAAGATGCACTAGTAGATTTTTTATTTGAGATATTTTGGTTTTCTTCATGTGGATGTTGACTACTACAACTACTCCTCTCCATACTGCTTTTGCTGTATCCCATAAATTTCAGTTATTATTTTTTAATTTTCATTTATTTCAAGAATCTTTGATTTTGCTTATTTCTTCCTCTATCCATTGGTTGTTCATGAGTAAGTGGTCTAATTTTTATGTATTTTATAGTTTTCAAAGTATATTTTGTTTTTAATTTCTAGTTATATTTCATCATGGTCAGAAAAGATGCATGAAAAGATCTTGATTTAAAAAAAATGTGTGAGGATATGTTAATAGCATATCTCATGATTCATCCTGGAGAATGTTTCATGTGAGAATAAGTATTCTGCAGTTGTTGGATGGATTATTCTGTAGATGTGTTAGGTCTATTTAATCTAGGGTACAATTTCATTGCCATTTCCTTGCTGATTTTCTGTCTGGATGGTCTATCCATTGCTAAATGCAGGGTGTTAAGAATCCCCTAATATTATTATAATGGAATTTTTCTTTTCTTTTTGGTTAATTATTATTTGCTTTATATATTTGGGTACCCTAGTACTAGGTGAATATATATTTAGAATTTTTATTTCTTCTTGCTTATTGGATCCCATTATCATTATATAATGGCCTTCTTTGTCTCTTTATTTCATTTGATTTACAGTCCATTTTATCTGATATAAATAAGGAGAGCAACTAAGAACAGAGCAGGGAGGAAGAGCATGAGAAAAAAGATTAACATTAAACAGGGATGAGAGGTGGGAGGGAAAGGGAGAGAGAAGGGAAATTGCATGGAAATGGAAGGAGACCCTTATTGTTATACAAAATTACATACAAGAGGAAGTGAGGGGAAAGGGAAAAAAACAAGGGAGAGAAATGAATTACAGTAGATAGGGTAGAGAGAGAAGATGGGAGGGGAGGAGAGGGGGGATAGTAGAGGATAGGAAGGGCAGCAGAATACAACAGTCACTAGTATGGCAGTATGTAAAAATGTGGATGTGTAACCGATGTGATTCTGCAATCTGTATACGGGGTAAAAATGGGAGTTCATAACCCACTTGAATCAAATGTATGAAATATGATATGTCAAGAGCTTTGTAATGTTTTGAACAACCAATAATAAAAAAAAACTTACAATAAAATAAATAAATAAATAAATAAATAAATAAATAAATAAATAAATATGGTTGCTTGGGCTTTCCTTTGGATTCTGTTTGCATCCAACATCTTATTCCATCCCTTCACCTTAGTCTATGAGTATCCTAAGAGGTGAAGTGAGTTTCTCATAAGCAACAGACTGTTGTGTCTTGTTATCCATTCAGTCATGTTATATCTTTTATCTGGAGAATTTCATCCATTTACATTTAGGGTGTTTATTAATGGGTGAGGTCTTATTATAGACATTTTGTAACTTGTTTTGTATTATTATTATTGGGAAAAAATTGGGGGGGGGGGGTT
>NW_026000164.1:7228599-7231715 GCF_001458135.2 Marmota marmota marmota | reverse complement strand
GGGGGGGGGGGTTCTTCTCCCAGCCACTTTAGTCCTTCTTTTGATTTACTCTTGTAGTATATTTTGATTCATTGCTAATGATTTTTGGTTTGCCTATCATGTGTTCACTTTGTGATTACTATGAGGGTTGCAAAAAAATCTTTTTGTTATAACAACTATTTTGAAACGATACTAACAGCATGATTTTGAAGGCAATAAAAGAGAGAGAGGAGAAATGTTAATGAAAAAATACTGCACACTTGTGTTATATTCTTCCCTACACTTAAAATTTTTGATGTCATGTTTTCTATATTGCTTGTCTTTTAACATATTATCATAGTCATTATTATTTTAAATTGGCTTGATTTTTAACTTACATATTGAAGACATGAATGTTTTACTAAACCTGTTTAGTAAAAACTTTCTGAATTGGTATGGTTACTTTTACCAGTGAGTTTTATACCTTCCCACTTTTTTCTTCTTATTTCTTAATATTTCTTACTTTCAATTTGAAGAACTTCTTTCAGAATTTCTTACAGGATATGTCTGGTGAAGAAATTCCCTGAGTTTTTATTTACCAGGGTATATCTTTATCTCCTTCATTTCTAAAGATAGCTTTTACTGTAGTTTAGACCTGGAATGTTCTTCAAGAACAATGTGTTAAATGCTGTACTATTGTGAGAAGATGGAGTCTTTAAGGGTTTAAAAGTTCATTGGATATCTTTCTTTCAAGGCAGTTGTAGGTAGAAGGGGGTCCACAGGGGAGTGGTGGCCTGAATTCTAGTGGGTAGGTAGCAGATAAGTGTCCTGTGTGGGAGCAGAGCGGCATTTGGGAGTTCTGCAGTGATCCTGATAGGTGATCCTGCTAAGGTGTTCCTGAGCCCTGCACCAGGTAGTACTTTGGGAGTTGGGTGTCGGGCTCGATTTGTTTGAATAACAATCTGTCCCTTTGGTATTCTCAAGTCCTTCTTGAACTCCAATATGCTGAGAGCCATAGCCAAGTAGGAATGAAGCATGGCATTTTTAGTTGAAAGGTGATGCCAGCAAGCCATTGAGATGATAATGATTATGTTAAGATGTGCCTTCAATTAGAGATTAGACCCCTGCTGTCCATCTTGGCCTGCTACTTTGGAGCTCTCCCGGGACTCCATGAGAGTTCCCATTGGTTGGGGAAGTGCAGTAGGAGGGAATTCCGGAGGAGGGATTTCCTGTTGGGGTAGTATGTCCTGGGGAAGGCCGCGTGGGTGGCATTCGCGGGAGTTTTGGAAATAAAGTTTGTTCCTGCTTGAGTGGCTTGTGATTTTGTGCCCAGCCAGACTGCGGCATTTGGCGGCCCGTGCAGGGAACCCCTGAAGCTCGGAGGTAAGTGAAATTGTTCACCCCTGAGGGAAGGCGAGAGAATGGGTGACCATTTCAAAAAACTATTTGTTCTTGTTTTGATTTATTTTGTTTTTGTTTCAAGCTGCCTATCCCTAGAACTTTCTCAGGCAAACTGGGAAAAAATGGTTGGTTCAAGGTTTGAAGTTGTTTGGCCTTAAGGAAGAGAAAATTGATACTACGATTTTTTGTTCCGTTTTTGTTTCATTCTGTTTCGGTTTTGTGTTAACTTATTGGGTTGTGTTATCTTTATAGTAGATTAGAAATTAGTAAAAAAACAAATCGAAAGAGTGTTAAGTAAATTGTTAGAGGTTCAGACCATGGAGAAAGACATTTTAGATCAAGCAAAAGAGAAGTTCTCTTGAGCTAGTCAGACAGAGGAAGAAAATTTAAAGGAAAAGGGGCTATTAGGGAAAAAGCTACAACAAGAGGCTGCTAATAACACCATTCTATCACCAGAGGGCGTAACTCAACCAACAGCTCCACCTATAGAGACAGATGAGTGGCCCTCAACCCCCGTAGTTGATAGATGGGATCCTGAGATAGGACCTCAAAGATTAGCATGCCCTGTACTTGAGCAGGCAGGAGGGCAGCAAATTCACCACGCTCTAGATTTCAAAACAGTGAAGCAGTTAAAGGAGGCTGTAACAACCTATGGTCCCCAAGCACCCTTCACTGTAAGCATGGTCGAATCCATTACCAACTTGGACATGACGCCAGCAGACTGGGCTAGCATGTGTAAATCTGTGCTAAATGGAGGGCAATATTTGTTATGGAAGGTTGCCAATGAGGAATTTTGCCCAGAGACAGCTAGGCGAAATGCAGCAGCCGGTTACCCTCAAAGAAATCTAGGTATGTTGTTAGGAAAAGGACCTTATGAGGGTGAATGGCAACAAATTGAATATGATCCTGCTATATATGCACAAATTGCTGCAGATACAGTTAGGGCATGGAAGACTTTACAAGGACATGGAGATTTACAAGGTCAATTATCTAAGGTAATACAGAGAGCTAATGAACCTTACGCTGAATTTGTAGATAGGCTTATTCAAACAGCTGCCAGAGTTTTTGGGGATACAGAACAAGCAACACCATTAATTAAACAGCTAGCCTTTGAACAAGCGAACAGATGGTGTAAGGAGGCCATTAGACCATGGAAACATGCAGATTTAAACACATATATCAAATTATGTAGAGACATTAATGAACAAGGGCAAGTCCTGGCAGCTGCAGTACAACAGGGTTTAGAGGCCAGGCCAAAAACATGCTACAATTGTGAACAAACAGGACATTTTAAAAGGAGTTGCCCCACAGGAGGAGGGTTTGACAAAACTAGGTATCAAAGGAATAGAATACCGGGTATTTGCCCACGATGCCGTAGAGGGAGACATTGGGCTAATGAATGCTTCTCAAACCACCATAGAGGGTACTCCTTTATCAAAAAACGGACAAGCACCAGGTGTTTACCCACGATATCGTGGAGAAAGGCATCAGGTTCCATTGCCAAAAAACGGACTAGGGGGCCCAATGCTCCGGGGCCCACAACCACAAATATATGGGGCAATGGAGGAACCCAGCAACACCATCAGGTTAGTGCCCAGGACACATTATCCATTAAATCCCTCATCAGGAAAAACCAGAGGGAGCGCAGGTTTGGACATCTGCGCCTCCGCCAGAGCAGTACTAACTCCAGAGATGGGAGTTCAAATCATTCCCACAGGAATAAAAGGACCTCTTCCCCAAGGAACAGTAGGCTTATT
>NW_026000164.1:7118787-7226313 GCF_001458135.2 Marmota marmota marmota | reverse complement strand
AAACTGTATAAAGTGATGCATCAATGAATAATAACTCAACAAGTAATGCTCAATCAAGGAGTCGATTTACTTTGGGAGGAAATGGACATATTGATAGATTCCTCCGCTTTGAACTGCTTGAAGAACTTGCCTGGACTATGTATCACTTGTATACATTGTGAACTATCTGTTGGTGCAGCGAATTGTGATAATGCTGGAGTATCTTTGCTGATGGTGTCACAGGTGGTACATTTTTTCAAAGGAGCCGTCAATTGGCTTAGTGTCATGGCATTTCTGTATCCTCCTCCCTTCTACTAGTGATGGTCTAAAATTTGGGGGCCAACAGAGGTGAGGCAAAGGAACTCACCCCCCCCACTGGTGCAAAGGCCAAATCTGGGGGCCAACAGAGGTGAGGCAAAGAACCTCACCCCCCACTGGTGCATAGGCCTATCCACAAGTATGGCTGTATGCTGGACTGGTAGTCAGTGACAGGTATGATCCAATTGCAGTGGTACAAACCTAAGAAAGGAGGCTGATGCCTAGAGGTCAGCTCATCCAATGACGGGTAAGGACCATATGTTGTTTTGGACAACCTAACAGGCACGGTCCCTAAGCCACATTGCTTGTTGTTTAATTAAACAGGAGGGGGGAGATGCTGAGAGCCACAGCCAAGTAGGAATGATGCATGGCATTTTTGGTTGAAAGGTGATGCCAGCAAGCCATTGAGATGATAATGATTATATTAAGATGTTCATTCAATTAGAGATTAGACCCCTGCTGTCCGTCTTGGCCTGCTACTTTGGAGCTTTTGCAGGACTCCAGGAGAGTTCCCATTGGTTGGGGAGGTGCAGTAGGAGGGAATTCCGGATGAGGGATTTCCTGTTGGGGTAGTGTGTCCCGGGGAATGCCGTGTGGGTGGCATTCGCGGGAGTTTTGGAAATAAAGTTTGTTCCTGCTTGAGTGGCTTGTGATTTTGTGCCCAGCCAGACTGCGGCACAATAACCCAAATATTGGCTCTATTCATACTGTCCCAAAGTTCCTGTAATCTTTCTTCTTTCCTCTCCATTCTTGTTCTATTTTTAGCTCTATGTATTGTGAGATAGCCTATCTTTGAGTCCAAAAATTCCTTCTTCTATTTGAATTATCCTGATTTTGATGCCTTCTATCATGCTTTTAATTTTGTTTAGTATATTTTTCAGCTCAAGGATTTCAATTTTTTAATTGATTTCATCTCTGTTAACTTTCTGTATTTGAACATTGAATTATTTTGCTATGTTACTTTGAAGTTCACTGAGTTTCCTTAAAATACCTATTTTAAATTCTCCATCTAAGAGTTTGTCATACTAATTACCATATGGTTAGGTTCTAGTACCTTCTTTTGACTATTAAGTGAGGGCATCGTTTCCCAGAGGAATATTGATGCTTTCCTGTGGTGCAATGTCCTCTGGTCATTGAAGGATTATGTGTTTATTCCAGTGTTCATAATCTGGCTTTGTGCCCCCCCCCCACCTTTTTTTCCCAGAAATTCTTATTCAGTGTACACATTTTTTCTGAGCCCGTAGTCACTACTGCTATTTCAACACTAGATGGCAGCTAAAGTCCAGGTTTGCCATGAGTCTGTCACTGGTGGTATAACTGTCAGCTCTACAAAGCCACCCCAGCCCAGGTTTTATCTAAATTTGTAGTTGGTATATTCAGCATGAACTGAGAGAGTACCTAAAATGAGTAGTATGTTCATACAAGGTTCTTCCCAGGACCAGGGAAGGCAAGCTCTGTGGCATTCTGCCAGACTCTGGGCAAAATCACAGTACAATTACCCATACCAAGCACTTATGCCAGGCTTGTGTTCACCAACAGCTTAACAATGTTTCATACCCAGAGCCCTTTAGCCTATTCAGACCAGTGCCCACACTGCTATGGCCTGTCCACTACTGAGACAGATGTAGCACAAGGCTACTTCAAGAAGACACAGGTGATACTGGCTGGAATAAACCTACAGATGAAGGCCACATGTCCCTGCCTAACACCAGGTTTGCCCCAGAGGCTCTGTCTATAGGCAGTCCTGGGAATGGGGTTCCTTAATATCTGCCCAACAGATATTGTGAAGTCCAACCAGCCCACCATCAATCTCCAAGTTGAAGTCCCATGGCCAATCCCTATCTCACCACCAGCAAATGGAGGCCCACTCCACACTGTGGTACCTGAGGTTGAAGAGTGTTGATGAAGGTATTCCCTTGGTTACCAAGGCGGATGCTAAGGCAGGTTGTACCTAAGTCTCACAGTCACAAGATCTTCCAGTTTTAAGGGTATACCCAGGATCATGCTGAAACTGGTATTACAGGCCAAACTGGTAGTTCAGTAGTACTACAGGCCAAAATATACTCTGTCCCACTGGGTATAAGTATAGACGTTTGCAGTGAGCTCTGATCTGGAGAAGCTGTGCTGCCTAGATTGAAGGATGGGTGGTGGAGGAGTACTTTGTTGTCAATACTGATGCCTACAAGTGATACACCTGATTTTAAAGCTAGCAGTGCAGTCCTGGGGCAGGGACAGTGCCTCAGGACCACTCAAAAGCTAGCAGTAATGCATACCAAAACTCAAGTGTGTTCTATTGGTGTTCAAGTCTCTGAGTGATCCTGAGGATGATCTAGATGCTCCTCTGAGACCTATGGCCTGGGTGTAGAGGCCTTTGGTTTTTGCCTAGTATTGCATCTCATAGAAGTTAACTTTACAATGAGCTCAAGGCAAAGTCCTATGCTAGATTTTGTGCCCTGCTCCCCCAACAGGTAGACTTTTGTTTCCCCTCTGTTTCACATGATTGATGGAGGGAGATGGCCACAGTCTCTTGGCCACCAGGTCAATGCAGTGCGAGTGGCTTAGTCTTCTAGTACTGTCCTGAGAAAGCATAGGCTATGGGACTCTGCCCAGGACTGGGTTTTACCATGTAGGACCCTGGGACTGGGTTTCAAGTCTAAGTCCTGGATGTCATTTTTCTCCTCATTTCAGGAGATATCTTTCTGTGTTGCTTGGAGTTGACATGGCAACACCTTTCTTACCACCTTCTTCAGTTTGTCTGTTCTTATTATACAAAATCAAGGACTGTGGTCTCCCCCCTGGCTTCCTTAACACTTGTGAATGTGGTGTGATATGTGAGTCACTGTTCAACTTGGTGTCTGTGGGTAGATAATCAATTACCATCCCCACCTCCTTTAAGATATTTTCGAATTTCCATATTATTGAACACAATACTTGTTAAAAATATTTGTGACATGCTCAACTCAAAAATAGTTTCATTAAATTTGAGTTAAATATGCATTCATTCTCTGAATATATCAGAATATATTTTACATTTTATTGCATTTATTTGCTCATAATAAAGTCTTAAACAGATTAGCAATGGATATTTTTCATTGCTGTTTTTATAGATTCATAACAAATCTAAACTGTTTTGATTTGTTCATTATTGAAAATTTGTTTAAGGCTTATTTAGAAATCACAATTTTAGCAATAATTTTTTTCTAAATAGAGAACATATCTATGAATAATTGGCCCATTATGCTTAATAAAAGAATTTAATAGAAAATAAATCATATTAAAATTTAATGTTTTAATTAATGCCTATGCTTTATATTTGTTTATTTCACTACAACAAATAAGAAAGTGAGTTACTATTTTATAGACATTTATATTCTTATGTATGTTTTCTCTTTTAAATCACTTTCTGCCAGAAGAATCTTCACATCTCAGAGTTTAGGTCAGGACCTAGGCAAGAAAGCAACATTATTTGAATAAATAACAGGTACCATCAAATGTCACTATGGAAACACAAGAATTAATGTTTCCATAGAAACCCTACACTCTCCTACTATATTTATATTGCTATCTACTTGTGATAATATAGGTTTTGTGTTGTTTTTATTATATGTAACAAAAAAATAGAGCAGTCTGTGGTAGAAAAATTGGGACCATAAATAGGGCCTAAGAAAATCTTTTGGCCAGTAAGCCAACTATTCACACCTGCTTTCCAATAGTGATTCATGTTTTTTTCTGTCACTTTCCTATGTCCTAGGGATACAGAAGTGAATAGGAGAGAGAAAACTTCTAAGCCTTTTAAACTTCAATATTTGTGGGAATAATTTAAAAGTAAAATGAAATCAAACATAATTTAATTATATAGTTCCACACAGGATAAGAGCTCAGAATTAATGGTATAATTTTGGATGTACTAAGAGTGTACTATTAAGCCATTTTATCTCTCTTCCTAGCATCTCCCCCAAACTTGCCAATTTACCTAATTACCTAATGAAGTATCTACTTACTCTTCAAAACCAGGGCTTTTTGTTAGAAATACCATTTTCTTTCTGTTTTGCACACATTTCTAATGTTGTGCATTAATATGTCTTTGCCTTCTTTTCTTTTTTTAAAATTTTTAATTGATTTTTTAAAATAAATGACAGCATAATGTATTACAATTTTTATTATACATATACAGCACAATTTTTCATATTTCTGGTTGTAAATAAAATGTTCACACCAATTCATGTATTCATACATGTACTTTGGATAATGATGTTCATCACATTCCACCATCCTTGCTAAGCCCCTGCCCCTTCTCTTTCCTTCCCACCCCTCTGCCCTATCTAGATATTGTCTATTCCTCCCATACTCCCCCTCCCTACCTCACTATGAATCAGCCTCCTTATATCATCAAAAACATTCAGCATTTTTTTTTTTATTTTTGGGAATTGGCTAACTTCACTTAGCATTATTTTCTCCAATGCCATCCATTTTCCTGCAAATGCCATAGTTTTATTCTCATTTATTGCTGAGTAATATTCCATTGTTTATATATGCCACATTTTTTATTCATTCATCTACTAAAGGGAATCTAGGTTGCTTCTACAGTTTAGCTATTGTGAATTGTGCTTCAATAAACATTGATGTGACTGTGTCTCTGGAGTATGCTGTTTTTAAGTCCTTTGAGTATAGACCAAGGAGAAGCATAGCTGGGTCAAATGGTGGTTCCATTCCCAGTTTTTCAAGGAATCTCCATACTGCTTTCCATATTGGCTGTACCAATTTGCAGTCCCACCAGCAATGAATGAGTGTACATTTCCCCCCACATCCTTGTCAACACTTGTTGTTGTTTGTCTTCATAATAGCTGCCATTCTGACTGGAGTGAGCTAATATCTTAGAGTAGTTTTGATTTGCATTTCTCTAATTGCTAGAGATGATGAACATTTTTTTTCATATATTTGTTGATTGTCTTTGCCTTATTTTCTAAAATTATGTGCTGTTTTGTTTTGGTTTTGGTTCATTTCAAACTAGAATGGTAGATTTAGTTGTTTGAAGTGGGTGTGAAAACCAGGGATAATGAATGAAGAGATGCACTCTACTCTCAAGGTTGGCTCTAAGGACATTCCTTGGAGAAATGGAGAATAATGTTTGGAATTGGCCTTGACTATAGTTATTGTTACTATGTTTAAAATGCAACTTTTCATAGATATCAGGGAAATACATAGGGATTAAGTATCATCACCTGGATGTTTTCAATACAATGCTATAATTTCTTAGGATTTGCTATTTCCCTGTCTGTATGTGAAAATAATAGTCAACACTTGCTTAGTGCTTGTTATGTGCTAGACATGCTTACATTGATTACTTATATTACTTAATTGAATACTAATTATATCCCTAAAAATAGCTCCTTTTTACTTCCATTTTACTAGTGAAGTATGCTTAGAGATAGGCATAGAGTTAACTATAGTCAGATATTAAATGACAGAATAATAACCAAATAATAACCAAACTCTAGACATAGAGTTAACCATAGTCAGAGGTGTTAAATGACAGAATAATAACCAAATCCTAGCATATTTGCCTGAGAATTCATTGTTGTAACTGTAACATACAATAATTATCTCCTAAAATTAAAGGAAAATGAAAACAATAGGAAACTACAATGGGATAATTATGTCAGTCAGAAGTTTTCTGAGAAATACTACAAGTGAATTTTTTATTTTAATCTTCACATTCATATTTATGTCATAATTCTGATTTTAGAAGATAGTAAACTGGAATACAGGAGGTTATAAGAGTTGCCCAAGAAGAGATTACTAAAATTTGGAAGAATTAGTATGCAATCTCATTATGGAAAAGCCTGATCTTATTCACCATATCTTCCTAGTTTGGGGTCATAGAAAATGGAGAAAGGGCATTTTTTTTTCTTATGCATTACTTTTTATGTCTGCATTCTCTACCTAGTCTGTGACATTCTTGCTTATCATCTACATACAGAATGAGTTATGGATGTAATGACAAACTGAGCTAATGACTCTTTTTGTTTTTTTTCTGGTACTTGGGATTGAGCCTAGGATCAATTGTCTAGTACATGCTAGACAATCACTCTATTGCTGGACTATATCCCCAGCAGTAAATCTTATTCCTGAAGTTGTAATCTAAATACAAAACAAAATATCACACACTGTCTTTTCATTGAAGGATCTCTTTTGACTGGGTGCATATGATATTCAAACTCTTGGCTATTGATCTGTTCCATTCTTATTCTTTTTGTTAATAACAGTCTTTTTATTGTAAGTCATTTATATATATCAGGATATATATGTGTAATATATAATATATATCTTTTATTTATCACAAATAAATATTTTATTCCTTTATTTTTCAAGGACACTTCATGATTAATTGAATCTGAGTGATTTAAATAATGGATGAGTTCTTTTAATAACTATGGAAATCATAAAGAAAGAAACAGAGATTGTCAAAAAGTTAACTTCCATGTATATCTGGTATATATTCAGTGAATTATTAATTAATGACACATAATTTATTTTGTTTTTCCTTAAACACAAGAAAATAACCCTATAAAGGAAACTCTTAGTGGGGTTCAACCTTTAGTACCCATAAATTGAAGTGGAAAATTGTTGGAGGGGAAAATAAGACAAGTATTGTATTCATATTGAAATATGTTTTATCTTATTCATTTCCAAAGATATAGAAAAATGTTGACATTTTTTCTTCTTCTCCCTTGTGCACACACACATGAACATGCAAATACTGCCCTGCAATTGTAGGAATATATATACTCCAAAGACTTAAACTCCTATTTGACATTTACAGTTTTATCCCTGGGGGATAAAGCTTTATCTTGATGATGGAGTGAAAAGCCTCCTAGCTATACTTTGATAATAATGTTAATATTTGGGCAAATATCACAATTTTTTCTAGCATGATGCTTTGAACTTCTAAGTAGATAACCATTTTTTTAAAATTCCCAACAACATCATTGACTGGCATATCATAATCCTTCTATATTACTGAAGACAAATCATCTCCAGATATGTCTAATAAGAGAGAGTCACCATCTATAATAGTTACCAAATCTATTGATATCTTGGCATTTTATTTTCATTACTTATAAATATGACCTCCACTAATGAGCAAGGCCACCTCTGACCACAAAGATGAACTTGTTTTTCTTGGAATAGAGTCAATGCAGCTTGTGAACCCATGATTCACATTCATTAAAGACAGGGACTGAGAGAAACTGGGCCCTGACTAATGGAATTAGAGAGCAACTAGACCATCAAGGGTACACATAGTTCACAGCTATCTTCTGGAGACAGTGTGGTAATTTTAATATTGATAAATGCAGTTGTGGAAAGAATTATATTCCTGACCTCTTTCTTTCATGCAAGTTGACACATTTGGGATTCTCAGAGGGATTTTTCATGCCTTAAGAAACATGCTGAGAAATAATTTTTCAAAATCTTTAGAGAATTAAGAATCACTAAAACAAATCGTGTCCACTTATGTACACTTATTACAACTATGAGCATTTTGTAATATATTCTACATGTCTATAAAAACAGTATTTATAGCTTTTGGATGTGTGACTCTGTTTGCTTTTACTGATTAAATGTAATTTTTCATCTTATCCACTAAACTTATCTCACAATCCTTTGTGCTATTTTTGAAGCAAAACTCCCCTTATAAGGATTTACCACCAAAAAAAAAAATAACAAAATAACAGTGCTGGCTTTCTGTCACCATGACAAATATCTGAGAAAAACAATAAAGAGGAGAAAAGATTAATTTTGACTAATGGGTCCAGAGATTTTGGTCCATGGTCACTTGGCTCCATGGTTTCTGAGTTGTGTGAGGCAGAACATCGTGGCAGAGATCTTGTGGTGAAACACAGCTGCCAATCTCATAGAAGAAGAGTCCCCTTATGCAGAAAAGCAGGTAGAAAGAGAGAGAAAGGGGTTGGGAACCAGGGCATGCCCCCAGTGACCTACTTCCTCTACCTCCTACAGCCTACACTAACTTCCAATGCTCTGTTCAGTTAGGAATCTATCAATAGATTAATCCATTTATGAGGTCAGAGACCTCATGATCTAATCACTTCTTAAAAGTCCATCTGTAAACATTGTTGCACTGGGGACCAAGTCTTCAACATGTGAGTGTTTGGGGTACAGTCTAGATCCAAGGATAAACGGACCCTAAGGCAAGTACCCCACACTTTTTTAAAAGTAAAAATGCTAACGCCATTGGAGTGGATGTATAGTTTACTAAGAAGCTACTTTGAGGGAATAACTGATTTGCATCTAGAATTTCTTAATTTTTTTTTTTTTTTTTGCAAAGAATTTGACCACATTACCTTAAAGTAGTTTGTCTTAGTTTGGTTCATTCTGAGTAAGCCAGGTTACCAGTCTTTCTTTAAAAAGGTACTTCAAGTTCATGGATTTTTCTTTTCATCTTTTCTTTTGGCAACGATAAGAGGATAACTTAGAGGTATGCCTTCCTAAATTAGCAATTGCTTGGTTTTTTTTTTTTGTACTTGAATTTTTAATCTGGTTTTATTTTTTGAAATGATGAATGTCAGGGGAAAAAATGACCTATGTGACCATAAGCATAAACTGTAAAATCCTTAAATTGCTTTGAAATCATTATAGTTTGGATTATAGATCTGATTTTGCATCCAGCAGTCAAGGAAGTTTGAATGTGGCCTGAGAGCATTATTGGTATGGAAGGCAGCTTTGATCTGGATTAGAGCACTCTGGAAGGACAGCTCCATGTCACACTGTCAGAATGTTCATCTTCCAAGCAAGAGGAAAATGTTCTCTTGAAAAACTATGCCATCCATATACTTTACTTTGCATGTAGCACAGATCAAAATCTTTGTCATTATTTATTCTTCCTTCCACTAAATATTATGTACCTGAGTAGAAGGTGTTTGTGCAATTCATCACACATACTCTGTAATATTTGACACACAACTACCAATTTTTTTGGAGAGAAAAACTCATGGAGGCAAACTTTTATCATTATTACATGTGAAACTAAAGATTTGAGAAGTCATCAGGAGCATTCTCAATGGTAAATATTAGTCTTCTGCTAAAGTTTAGGCCTGGCCTTTTTATTGACGTACCATAAAATAATGTGTTTTTTTTTTTCATTTTTTTTTTCTGAAAAATTGTGATTATAGGTTTTACAACTCTTTAAGACAGATTTGTCACTCAAATGGACTTGGATACCATATGACAGTTGACTGAACTTAATGTATAATTCTACTCAAAAATACTTTCTTGTAAGATAATCTTTTGCAAATGTGTGGTGTATATGTATATAGAACAGGAGGGAGGAATATTTTCATGTTTATTCTTCTGTAGAAAAAATTAATTATAGGACCTGAGATGCTCTATAATATTAAGATACAAATGGAATGCACATATGCTTGAGAAAAGGAAGGGGAAATGAAATTCGGGAAACACATGCAAATGATAGTTTTGTAAAATATTCTTCAATATCATTAGATGTTTGGCATATTTGAGTGAGAGAACTCTATTTAAATCAAATCTACGTAGATAACTGTTTCTAAGATACTTTTCAACCTTCAAAAATTAACATTTATTCAAATGATGGTTTGCTCTTGCTTGAATGTATCCATTACTTTGTGAGGAAATTAGTGTTGAACATTCTATTTCTTTACATGTGATATCTAAACCCATTTGAGATAAACCCCCAAATAAAAAGTTTTATTGTAATCCATTCAGAAATTGTCAGGTTTAATATGGTAGGTTATGTAAAAGGGGTCTATTTTCACTGTTTATCTTTTACACATGATTTTCCTACCTTCTCAATAGACTTAAGTACTGCAGGGTGGGGTCTGTGATTTATATCTAAATATATCTCCCAGTCTTCTAGGGACTAAGTAAACTTGCTGACGGTTGAGTTAGAGGCTGTTAATGCCCCACTGGGATCTCCCTGACCAGGCTCAGTCCCCAACCTCAGAGCCCCTGTCCTCAGCTGTTACAGGAGTTTATTGCTGGTGGCTCTTAGGAGATCTGGCTCCAGAGGATTGCCTTGGGCATCACTGTGCCTGAAGATCCCTGGGAGTGATGTGTTCCTACCCTGCGGATGTCTCAGCCAGTGCTTGACTGGTACAGGGATGCGAAAGCTTAGCTTCCTTGCTTGGGCAGTTCAAACTGTACTATCACTCAGACTCCAGAGCCACCCGTGGGATCCAGCTTATTTTTGACTTCTCCTAAAACTGCATCTTATCCTAGCTTCTTCCTCCGACTGCACTGCTTCACTCATTCACTTACTGATTTCTCTTGAGAGTACCTTGAGGCCATTTTTAATGGACTATTTTCTAGCACAAGGGAGAGTAATTTTTGAAAATAGATGTAAGGCAGGAAGGAAATCAGGAAAGTGAGGACACAAAGCATCTAGTGGTGGATATATAAATTTAAGAATTAATGAAGCTTAAAATCAGTATATGAGGTTTTTAGCCTTTTTGAGGTTAATATTATTTTTTATTTGCTGTTGTTTGAATCACCCTCTCTTTCCTTCCTGTATAATATTAAGATACAAATGGAATGCACATATGCATCTTTTTCCCAGGGGTGAGGCCACAGAAATAATTGTTGTCATGGTACCTGGGTGATGGCTGGTAGGTGGGGCAGAGATTTCACCAAGAAAACTGAAGCAGTTAAGAGTTTATTGGAGGAAGATACACTGTAGCCTTGCAATAGGGACATGACAAAGACATCTGCCAGTGAATTTAGAGGGGTCTGGGCTTATATGGATTCTGAGTTCTTTGTTCCCCTTTGGTAGGCATTTTTTCTAGGAATATTTTATGCTAAGCAAAGGATGATTGACAGTTTCCTGTGCCTTGCCCATTGCACTCATTGCACTGCCCCAAATACTTGTTCCCCGGTTTTTAATTAAATATGAGACATAAGTATATCTATGAGGTCTTAAGCAGGCTTCTCCTAGATTACTATAGATCAAACTTGGGGGTGTTTGCACATGCACCTGAGGATGGTTGAACAGTCCTTTGAAAAGCAGGATCTTGCTGTTTGTGCTTCAGGGAAGTTTGCTCTTTTGATAACTGCAAGGGGCAGGACAAAGGGAGGAACTTAGCCTCACTTTGGTTCTGCTAATCAAGGTGAGGTGAGGTCACTCATCTATCTTGCCTCCTTTTTGGAGTTTTTCTGGTGATGTGAAGTCAGAATGGTGAAGTGCTCACCATCTTCCTGAGAGTCCACTTCTCTTCTTTCCCCAGAAGAGGCTGTCTATGCAGACTTATTTGCTAGGGTTGCTCTGGATCTGGCAGATTGTGTATTTAAAGGTGACTGCTTTAAAAGCTACATTAACTGCTTCAAACCCTTAGGGTAGTGTTAAGCATAACTTAGGGCTAGTCTTAGAGAATTCCAAGCTAGTGAATCACTCTAAAATATGCACTAGAGATCTGAATGAGTTAATGCAACTTCCAAATACATCTCCTGAGCAGGGAGTGGCTGGCACTCAGGAGGAAGCTGTCTCAGAGCACAGGAGACCCACAGTTCTAGGACAGGACAGCTCTGCCTTGGCCCTTTCTGAGCAGATTGGCTGGGGCTGGCTTTCTTTTGCTCCCTTCTTTGGGCTATGGAAGAGTATTTTGCTAATGCTAATCTAGGTGTCTGAAGGAATTAGTGGAGTTTTCACTTATTTAGAGAGAGATGAGACACTGTCAGAGTCTGGATCTGTAATCCAAGACTAAAGATTAATTATTTCCTATCTTTAAACAAAACCCAGCGAGTTCTGAATCCTAATGCATGGCATTTGTACTAGTTTGCTAGGGCTGCCATAACAAAGCATCACAAATGGAGTGGCTGAAACCACAAAAATTTATTGTCTCACAGTTCTAGAGAGTAAATGGCTGAGATCACGCACGTCATCAAGGTTGGTTCCTTTTGACGGGGAATCTGTTCCACATGATTCTCTGAGCTCATGTGTTTTGCTGGTAATTTTTTGTGTTTCTCAGCTCGTAGAAGTCTCTTGCCTATCTTTGCAGTAAGATGATATCCTTCCTGTGTGACTGTCTGGATATCTGTCTCCAAATCTTATTCTTATTATTTTTGGTGACATTGGATTAAAGCTCAATCTAGTTAGAACATTTTAACTTAATCATGTCTGTAAAGATTCTTTCTTCAAATAAGGTCTCATTCTGAGAAACTGGTGGTTAGAATTTCAATATGTGAATTTTGGGAGGCATAAATTAACCATCACAGCATTATTAATGCATTCTTTCGTGTAGGCTGGTGTCATGGCTTGTAGTCACATTGTCACTCTTCTCAATAAATCAAAATTATGTTTTCAAGTTAGAGGCATAACTTCAAATTGCATACCTGCCAATTGACTCGGGTAAGCCAGGAGTGGGAAGGCAAATCAAAGCCAAGGAAGTGCCCCATCTTTAATAAGTGAGAGCAGGTGTTTGTTCTCAGGAGATTTAATTAAAGGGAGTAAGGTAAAAGATATATTCCACTGAACCTCCTCCTTTTGCCTTCCCTTTTTTCCTATTTCGGAGTGTGGCTGTGTTGCCAGATCTTCTGAAGTCTCAAGAGATGCTGTAAATTGATATTGTATATAAAATCTCGTTCCTGTTATGCATCTATTATTTCACAGTTCTGAAAAAAGACAACCTAGGACAAAATAAAGCAAACCATATCTGTAGGCCAGATGTGACTGGGGTATTGTCTGTCTGAGGTCAGTGACCTCTGGTTCAGTTATTTGAAATCTCAGTTCCTCCATGAGCATGGATTGCATAATCTAGCCCTAAGAGATGGCATGGTGGTAGAGTGGTAGCTAATGCAGGATCTAGAATCCCTGGATGGAAAGCTGCATACTGTTACTTGTTAAGTTACTGTTGATCCTAAAAGGTTGTCTATCTTCTATTGCCTCAATTTCTACATCTAGAAAAGGGGGATTAAATATAACCTCAAGTTCACAGATTTTTCATGAGAAATTAACATTCTTTTATGGTGGCAGGTAAACAGAATGTGTTCAATTAATATCAGAATTATGCTAAATACAGTTAACAGCATTTTACCTAACATCTTTACATGATAAGGTTTAATGAGAACAAAGTAGTCATGTGTACATGCAAACACTAATAAAAATTATTGTTTTCCAGTATCCTTTATAGTCTAAGCAGAAACAATCTTGTATCCTCAGTCATTATGACATGTCTTGCTATTCCTTCTTGTTTATATGATGTTGTAAACCACCCTATAATACAATTTAGGTATGGGAAACATTGGCTGCAATGAAAACCTCAATTTTTAAATAGAAGAAAAATTTTTTTGAAGTCAACATTGGTAGTTTTGATAGATGAGAATATGGAAAAGTTTAATCATTGGACAATTAAAGAACAGAATATTGACAAGTGGAATAGAATTTCAATAGAGAAAAATTTGAGTGTCAAAGGGAAAAAACAAGAGTTCCTTGGGGAAAATGGTGTCACATATTTTTCTTTTTGGTCTATTTTAGGACTGGGCTGTGAAAGAATAATGTGAACTGGGTCACATCATGATGCTTTATAAGTTTGTCAAAAATAATGAATCTACAGCAATTCATACTCTATCCTAGGATTATAGTGTGAAATTATAACATTCACTTGGATAAATATAGAATAAAATTATTGACTTGTCACTATTTTTGTTTAATTTGCATGTAAATATTTTCTTACATTTAACTGTTAAATTTTGACTCTTCTAAAAATGTGATTTTGTGTTTTGTTTTTAGCTTATGTTGTTCATTTTTTTTCTGGAGAACAAACTTAAAATTGTCAGTTTTCTTAATGGCTGAAAAGATTCTTGACTTGGACTTTGTAAAGAAAACTCAAAGATTAATTTGGAAATACAGCCCCACATTTTGGAATTAGATTTTGGGAGAGTTAATGGAATAGCTAACTGGATTATGATGATTATATATGTGTTCTGTGGTACCTTTCACTGATGTTAGTTTATAATTTTATCTTAGCAGGAAGTTCAGTCTTTACCAGGTGCATTGTTAAAAACATCTTTTCCCTGGTCTGTTCTCTATTCTGCTGTTGTTATTCTCTTTCTTTGATCATACTTTTTGCCCCCCACCATTCTTGTTCCATTCCTGATTGCACTGGAATTATTACAGCCTGATATTAGGACATGTATAACAGAGAATTTAAATTCTCAGAATCATCTGAGGGTAGGGTTTTAAGTAGAGTTGTAGCTACTTGTTCCAACTGAACAGTTTTATTGATTGGTTTACTTTTTTCTGGTACTTGGTATTAAACCCAGGACACTCTACTACTGACCCAACCCATTTTTTATTAATTATTTTTAATTATACATAACATTAGGCTTAATTTTGACATAATTATAAAACCAAAGAATATGAGTTGCTCTAATTCAGTCTCAAGTATTTCCCTTTCCTGCCCCTGTCCCCGCCCCATTCCCTTTCCTCTACTATACTGATTTTCTATTTATTTTTAGTTTATTTTTTCTTTTTTTAGTTAGTGTCTTATGGATGTACATAGTGGTGAGATTCACTGTGGTATATTCATGTATATACATAAGAGAGTTAGGTGACATTTGTTCAGTGTTCTTCCTCTATCTTGTCTCTTCTCCCTCGTTCTCAGTTCCCTTCATCTTGTCCAATGATTTTCTTCTATTTTAATGGAATCTTACCATTTTCCTTCTCTCTCTATCTCTCTCTCAGCCTGTCTCTGTATCTGTCCCCCCCTTTTTTTTGGATTAGTTTCTGCATATTAGAGAAAACATTCAACTTTTGGCTTTCCGAGTCTGTAAGTTTTACATTATATCTCTCTGGAACATTTATTTTCTCTGATGCATTCTCTGATGCAACATAATTTCCTTAGTGTTGTACATAATTTCCTTAGTGTTGTACATTTATTCAATCTCTTTTCTAGTGTTTAATATGCAATTTAACTCATTTGCTGAGGTTTCCTTTTTTGTTGCAACGGCACTATTTTTCATTTATAAGAGCTCTTTTTAATTTCCCCATATATGCCCATTCTTTTCTCACGATGTCTTTTTTTATGTCTCTTTAAGGTTTATTTCATATTTTAATAATTTTGGCAAAAGTTACTTTTAGAGTCTTTGAATAATTCTATTATTTCAAATTTTAGATGTACTTTTACTATCATTGTACTTGCTTACTTTCACTTATGATTTCTTATTTTCCATTAAGTTTTATAACTTTTAACTTATGATTCACGTTTTTATAATTTTTAAAATTTATTTTAATTAGTCATACATGACAATAGAATACATTTATGTACTTTGATATATCATACATAGATGGGATATAATTTCTCATTTTTCTGAGTGTACATGCTGTAGAATCACATTGGTCATGCATTTTTGATGGAAATACATTTTGTGTGGGACTATTTGTAGCCTGTTTTGGAAAGTGTCCCTTCAGGCTGATTCCATATCCCAGAAGAATCCCTAGCCTTTTATAAAAGCCTTCGGACCTTAGTTTCTGAGTACAGGTGTTCCTTGTAACACACAGGTATCACTGATTCAAACCTCAGCCTCTTCACAGAGTAGAAATCTCAGAAGAGATACATTTTCCCTCTGCTCTGTGATTTGTATGATAAAGACTCTTTGAAGCTTACTTGCAGTGTTTCTGGTCCTATATATTTGAGATTTCTCTAGTATTCACCTTTGCTGAGATTTGAATATTTTTGTTGTTGAAGGCTGATAATTTTTGTAGCTATCACACTTGTAGTTTTTATGTTGGGTGGGATTGAGGTCCAGTGTTTACCTCCTATCTCTGAGGGAGGGTGAAAAGTCAAGCAAAAGCATTCAGTATTTGACCTCCATACTGAAATATAAATATTTCATGTACAAATCTGTCAAAAGGCACTTATGGGCGTGTAGAAACAAAAAAAAATATTATAATTCACATGTTACTGTGAAAAATGCTGTGCTCTCTAAAATGCAGCACGTTTGCTTTGATATATTTAGAACTGGTTGAACTTATCTGCACACACCCTCACACACGTGCACACACTATCAATGTGTTAACGCAGCCCTCAACTATAGTCCTGTTCCTTTGTGGCAGGGACACATATCTGTTCTACATAGTACTCTCCAGAGAAATGGCCTTCCTTTAAGATCCAGGATGGAGATTTTGTTAGGTAAAGGTCCCTGAGAGAGTGATGGACTAACTACTCATGTGGATAATGGCAGTCCCTTCCGCGTCCTCTTTGCCTGTGGTGGGGAGGCACTATGCATCAGCAGCCCCTTCAAGTGGCTTCTCAAGAGTTTCCCTATGAGGGATGAGCCACACTTTGTCAGAGACTCTCTCCTTTTGAGGCAGAAAACTGAGAGGAAGCTAACGTGTATGCGTATGAAGGAAAAGTGCACGTATGCATTCACACACACTCATGTGGCGTTGGAAAAGAGAAGTCTTGAGTGTGTTCCAAACTTTAAAAATCACATTTTGTTCTTTTGCATAAAATTCATCTTTCTGTTTAATTGATTTTTGCCTAATCAGTGCAGCCATATGGAAAATGCAGACAAGTTGATCTATTTTATGTAGATTCTTTACTACCATGAAGTTGAGTCCTTTCGTCAAAAAGTAAATCATACATCACATCCAGGGTGAATTGCCGTTTGGTACCTGGAAGACATTGGATCATCTATATTTTTAAGTGATTAATTCTTCTAGCTAAAATTGAATTGACCTCTCCCTTGCACCTGCCATTGGACTTTTTTATAGAAGTCCAAAACTTACCTCAAGGATTTTGCAAAATCTGAGACTTACTTACATTTTTATTATTTATTGAAGCTTAGGTTTATAAATTCATATGTGTCTACATAACCTACGTACTATAAATATGGTATGCGATGGCAACATTTGGGGTTTTTACTTTCATAAATATTCTAAAGTATTTTGAAATGATTTTTTAAATTAATCATTTAGTTGTTTAAATTATTTAAATTTAATTAAATTAATTATAAAATAACCTGTTGGAATTACTTTATGCCAAATAAGTAGGTGAATTGCAAACAAAAAGAAATCAGATTGCTTATTTGGCAGTGTAAGGGGTAGGAAGAAATGACACCAGGAAAATACACCTTTATTTTCACCTTCTGTATTTGAGTATTAGCATCTTCTGCTGATGTCAGTTTTCATGGAAGTAGGACAACTGTGAATTGTGTTTGGGGTACAAATTTTATTTAACTTGGTGACCAAGAACCTCATTTCACTTTATTCACTATGACTCTGTTGAACTGCAAATTAAAGTGATGCTAAAATAATAAATGAGCTGCCTCATAAATTAAACTCAATCTTTATTATTTGGCAATACTTGCAAAATTCACCATTCTCAAAGATTAAATTTCTTTCCTTATGAGTTCCATTTTTTGTGCCCTAAATTAAATGTCTTCAAGATTATAGAATCTTGTAGACGTTATGCTTGTTATGATTTCTGAATGTATCTTTAAATGTTCTAAAATATGGAATATATTTCTAAAAGAAAGCAGTTTGGTTTGAAACCAAGATTCATATTATTCAATTCAGTGAAAACCAG
Organism: Marmota marmota marmota; assembly: GCF_001458135.2. Classification (NCBI taxonomy): domain Eukaryota; kingdom Metazoa; phylum Chordata; class Mammalia; order Rodentia; family Sciuridae; genus Marmota; species Marmota marmota. The sequence goes on along the minus strand of NW_026000164.1, from coordinate 7,208,443 downwards.
GTTGACTCTAAAAAATTTAAATGCATCACATACAAAAGGATATTAAAATATGAGAATCTGTGATTATAAAGTTGGTTAAAACCAGGAAATTCCATTGCTGTATCTCTATAGGTTCTAGATCTTCCAAACTCTAGTAACTTGAATTTCTCCTTAGGTGTGCCTATGGAAAGATGCTCAACATATGTCATTTGAGATTTTTCACATTAAAAGACAATGACAAGCTCCTACCCATCAATCAAAATGGACAAAATCCAAAATACTAACACCACCAAATGCTGACCAGATTGTGAAGCAATAAGAACTCCCCCTCAGTGCGTGTGGACTGTGAATTAATACAGTGACTTTAGAAGGAGACAGTTTGCCATTGTCTTATGAAACTGAACATATGCTTAACATACCATTCACCAGTCATATTCCTTGTTATTTTTACAAAGGAGTTGAAAACTTATTTCTGCACAAAATCCCACTCATGGATGTTTATAGCAGTTTTAGTCCTAATTAGCAAAACTTGGAAGCAACTGAGATGCCCTTCAGTAGGTAGATGGATAAACTGTGATACATTTAGGCAATGGGATACTGCTTCAGTGTTAAAAAGTAATGAGCTGTCAGGCCATGAGAAGATGTGAAGAAACATTCATTGCATATTATTAAGTGAAGCCAATACAAAACAGCTACATGTTATAGGTTCCAATTATGTGACATTATGGAGAAATCAAATCTGTGGAACCGGTAAAAAAATGATCAGTGGTTGAAGGCGTGTGGGGTGGAGTGAGGGATAAATAAGAGAGTACAGAGATTTTTAGGGCCTGAAACTGTTGTATGAAACTAGAGTCATAGATACATGTCATTATGCATTTTCCAAAACCCACAGAATATATGGTACCAAAAGTGAATATGAACTATGGACTAAGTGGTAATGATGTGTCAGAGGAGGTTTATGAATTGTAACATAGGTATATACCCCTCTGACTTTGGATGAGGGAAGGGTGTGAATGTAGGTAAAGGGGATATAAGGAAACTCTTCTATTTTCTACTCAGATCTGTTGTATACCCAAAACTTCTTTAAGAGTAAAGTCTAACTCTATATCTGATGGGGGGAGGTGATATCCAGAATATATAAAGAATTAAAATAATAGCAAAAAAGACAAAGATTTAAAATTAACAATAAATCTAAATGCCCATTTCTCAAAAGAAGATATATAAGTAGCCATCAAGTATATGAAAAAATGCTCAGCATCACTAATCATCAAGAAAATACAAATGAAAACCACAATAAGGTATCACTTAGCTTCATAAGAATGATTCTTACTGAAAGACTAAAATAACAAGTGTTATTAAGTATGTATAAAAAGGAACACTTGCACACTCTTGGTAGGAATGTAAACTAGTATAGTCATTATGGAAAACAGTATGACAGTTCCTTAGAAAGTGAAAAAGGGAACTACCTTAAGCTCTAGCAACTATTATTCCCGGGTGTATGTCAGAGAAAATGAAATTAATATGTTGAAGAGACAACTGCACTTCTGTTTATTACATGAGTATTCACAATATCAAGAAATGAAAACAACCCAAGTGTCCATCAATGGATAGATGGATAAAGAAAATGAGGTACATACATATAGTAGAACACTAGTCAGTCCTTGTCTTGCTTCTGATTTTAAAGGAAATGATTACAGTTTATCCCCACTCTGTATGATGTTGGCTTTGGGTTTCTTATTTTTATGTTTCATATGTTGAGGTAAATTTCTTCTATCTCCAGTTTCTCCAGGGTTTCTATGCTTAATTTTGTCAAAGATTTTTGTATGTATGTATTTATTGAGATTATCATATGATTTTGTCCTAGATTCTATTTATTTGATGAATTACAATTTATGGATTTACATATATTGAAAAAATGTTGCATCTCTGACATAAGTTCAACTTGATCATGGTGTACAATCTTCTTAATGTGTTGTTGCCTATAGTTTGCCAATATTTTATTAAGCAATTTATAAATTATTGCATCTATATTCATCAGGGATATTGGTCTGTAGTTATCAGGTTTTGTGTACCAGGGTGATACTGGACTCATAGAATCAATTTGTGAGTGCTACTTCCCTTTCTACCTCATTCAATAATTTGAGAAGGATTGGTGTTAGTTCTTCTTTGAAAGTCTGGTAGAAAATCTGTTAGTTCTTCTTTGAAAGTCTGGTAGAAAATCTATTTGGTTCTGGACTTTTGTTATTGAAAGTGTTTTTATTACAGCATCAATTTTATTGCTTGATATTGGTCACTTTAAATTTTCTATATCCTTGGTTCAATTTGGTTAGGTCCTATGTGCCTATAAATGTGTCAATATCATTTCTCTCTCATTCTTTTGGTTAGTTTGACTAGAGGGTTTATAAATCTTCTTTATTGTTTCAGAGAACCAAATCTTTGTTGCATTGATCCTTTATATTCTTTTTTTTATTCTCTATTTCACTAGTTTCAGCTTTGATCATAGTTTTTCCAAAACCAGTCTTCTTTGGTTTTGGAAGATATTTACCTCAACATTATAAAACATAAAACCAGTAGAAGACTGGTTTTGCAATTATTTTTTTCCTGCTTTTCTAGGGCATTGAGATGTAGCATTAGATTGTTTATTTTGGATCTTCCAATTGTTGTTGTTGTTTTTAGTGTGGGAATGTAATATTTTAACATTCCTCTTAGTACGGCCTTCATAGTATCCCAGAGATTTTGTTATGTGTGTATCACTGTTGTTTGAGTTCAGAAATTTACAAAATTTCTCCTTCATTTCTTCTATAATTCATTCCTCATTTAAAAGGGTATTGTTCATTCATTCCTCATGTGTTTATATGGTTTCTGTAAGTTTTTATGCTGTTGATTTCTAATTTCAATCCATTATGATCTTAGAAGATACATGGAATAATATTATTTTGTATTTGCTAAGACTACCTTTGTGTCCTAAAATAAGTTATATTTTGGAAAATGTACCATGAGTTGCTGAGAAGAAAAGATATCCAGCTCTTGTTGAGTGAACTATTCAATAGATGCCTGTTAGGTCCATTTGAGTCATAGTTTTATTTGGGCCAGAAGTGTCTTCATTGATTTTATTTCTGGATGACCTAACTTTTGTTTACATTGATATCACTAAGTATTACTGTGTTGAGGTCTTTCTGGGACTGAAATTAAGAAATGTTTCTTTTATGTAATTTGGTGTACAGAATAACATTCAGGGCATAAATAATTACTATCATTATATTTTCTTGTTGGATTTTTTTCTTTTCACAGTACTTAGTGCCCTTCCTTATCTCTTCTGATTATCTTTTCTTTGAACTCAGCTTTATCACTATGCACATAGCTACTCATTCTTGTTTTCAGATTCTATTTGCATGGAATAATTTCAGTCTCTAGATATCTTGGTTTATAAATGAGTCTCTTACAAACAGATTATGGTTCATCTTGTTTGTTCACTCATTCTGCCAGTATGTGTCTTATTAGCTGAGACAAGTTATATTCAGAGTTATTATGGAGAGATATTTATTATTTCTGTCATTTGGTTTGTTTCATAGATTTAATTTACTTCATTTGCTTAATTGCTCTTCTGAGTGATGCATCCATCTTGAGAGCTCTGGGGTTTGTTTTTTTAGTTCTTTTTGTACTTTGTCTTCAGGTATTTTCTGTAGGTTTAGTAGTGGTGAATTATTTTAGTTTGTTCTTATCATGAAAACTTTTATTTATTCTTCAAACTTTTGTGAATACAGCAAACTTTACTAAATTTGTTCTTTTGGAGATTGAATAATCTCATTTCAAGCCCTCCTGTCTTTTAAAGTCTGACACAGGAAGTCTGAAATTAGCCTTATTGGTCTACCAACAAATGTGACCTGAAGTTTCTCTCCTAGAGATTTTAATATTCTACCTTGTTCTGTGAGCTAGACATTTTGATTACAATGTGTGTTGGAGATGTAGTTTTTTGATCTTATCTATTTGGGGTTCTTTATCACTCCTTTATATGGATGTCCATCTTGTTCCTAAGGTTTGGAAAATTTTCTTCTATTATTTCACTGAAAATGTTCTTAATGCCATTAGTCTGTATTTCTGAGTCCTCTTTTATCCCAATGACTCTTAAGTTTGATTTCCTAATATTTTTCCAGAATTGTATGTTCTGATCATGGTCTATTATTTACTTATTTTTCTTTTACTATCTGTTGAGCATTCTATCTCAAATATCTGTCTTTGAGGCCTGAGCTTCTGTTTCTATGTATTCTAGTCTGTTAGTAATACTTTCAAGTGAAATTTTACTTGATTTATTGTATATTTCATTTCTATGAGTTCAGATTGATTTCTTTTCAGAATCTCTATTTATTGAAAGGGTCTTTCAACTCTCGTAATTAGTCTCTGTTTCCTAATCTGTTTATTAGATCTTCTTTTAGCTCATTAATCGTTTTAATAATCAATTTTTGAAAGTCTTTTTCTAGAATTTCATCCCCTTCCATGTCTGTCTGTTCCTTTGTTGGGGGATATAACCTTTGGTGGATGACTTTCTTTTTCTTTTTTTTTTTCTTTTTCTTCATGTTTTCAGAGGACTTGGACTTGTTTATCTTGTCATAAGCCCTGTGTTTTTGGTATTCTTAGCTTCAACAATCCAATTACATGATGCTTCATTACATGCTGCTTCACGGTGCTTCCTGTAATCCAAGCATTATTTTCAACTGCCAATGACTCTGAGTTTCCACAGAAACGCTGCTGAATTACTTGCCTGTTTCAGAGTTGCTACAGTATTGTGGGATTTCTTTTGGAACATTTCTATGATTTTGCTCTAGGAGTAGAAGTGCAAGAGTGAGACCTGATGTTCCCCCTCTAGTCATTCCTCCTGAGGGCCTTGTCATGGGTCTGAGCTCTCGGGCTCCCCTATGCTCTCTGCTCGGTGTCCCCTATGCTCTCTGTTAATGTATTGTTGAAGTTTAAGGAGGGTTGTGAAGGAAGATGTGCTGTCACATTGCTAAGCTGTGGGTATAGTGCAGCCACAGAGTCTCTATCCTGTGAGCTCATAGTGTACAGTTGCTTCCCAGCTTCTCTCAGAAAAATGGGAGATAAGTAACAGCACCAATCATAATGATCAAAATACAGCATTAGAATAAATTTGTGGTACCTACCATGGCATGTATCCTATTAATTACCACAAAAAGAGGGTGGAGGGGTCAGCATTTCACAACAGCAACAATAAATAGACACAAACTAGGTCTAGGATTAAAGTATGCAGCAAGTGTCAACCAATCCCTCCCACTACTAATAACCACAACTGTAGGATGTTGCAGGAAGTAATTATATAAACAAAATTTTCTTAAAGATAATAAAATTACCACTAAGAAAAATAAAGTGTAATAGGAAAGGAAAGGAAAGTTTAAAATATTCAAAAGATGAACAGAGAGAAGTAGAAAGTGGTAGTTATAAAGGAGGAGTGAGAAATAACTAAAATAGATAAATAGCAAGAGAGATAAAGAAAGACAAGATAATTTGCTATTGAAGAGGGAAGAGAGGAGAGAAGGAGTAAAAAGAGAAACAAAAACAAGAGCCCAAACAAACACATACACACACACACACACACACACACACAATACTCTACCTTTCAAAAGTCAAAACCTGGCAAACAATAAGTGAGGTTGAGGAAAGGAAAACATAAATGAATTAGGAAGAAAAAAGAAGGAAGGAAACAAATAAAAATGAAGGAAAAGAATATTGATCTATAGATATAGATACAAATGTATTCTATGTGTATATATTAATCTATAGATGTGTAGTTATATGTCTATATATAGATATATAGAGAGATAGATTCAGATCTATAGATATATTTATATATATAGAGAGAGAGCAAGAGAGAGATCTATCTCTGTATATATCTCCATGAGGCAATCAGCACAGCTAAAGTACACACACACACACACACACACACACACTCACCTTTAGGCTCACACTTAATGGAAAAAAGAAAAGAAGAAAAAAATTGTGATGGAAAATGCAGGGGTTGTCTCCTCTGACTGCTCCAGGCTGTGGACAGGATTGGATGTTGGCTGCCAATGCCACTGTTATTGGGAAAGTGGTGACAACTGGAGTAGTGTCCCTACTAACTAAGTAGATGCCCTCCCACGGTGGGGCTGATGCACAGTTCTAAACGGGAGGCTTGGGTGGCTGGCTGCAGTTCTGACTCTAGCTTTAGAGCTTGGTGGAGAGGCATCTGCTCTAGAGAGAAGAGTGGGGATCCCTGGGAAATCCACTCTTGGGCAAAGTGACTGACTTTCTGTTCTCCATACTCCACTGCCTACCAACGTGGTCTTCCCAGGGTCAGACCCCAAGATGCAAATGTGCCACCTGTCCAGCTTCTGAGGTCACTCTGACTAACCTCCAAGTTGCCAAGCCCACAGGAAAAGGGGGAGGTTGCTCCATTCCATAACCTGTGCCTGATTCATCCTGGGCACTGTCCGCTCTGAGCCCAGGTTGGTAGCACCCTGCCAGGAGGACTCTAGACTCAATGCCCATGTAGGGACAATGAGCTGGTGCTTGTTATGAACTCTCTGGCCACTGCAGAAAGCTGCATCAGAAAGCCACCCTGTGGCAGATCCAGGATGGTGTCCTATCGGTTCTCACTTTCCAGCTGAGAGGGCGCAGCGCCCCTCACACACCATCACATCAGAGTTCAAACTGCCCTGTGTCTTGTGGTTCCCCTGTGCCAAATTTTCTTCACAAATTCAGTCTTTCTTTCTTCCGGGGTTGCCCCTCTCCTGCAGGGTGGACAAATCCTGGCATTATGAGATTCCCAAGGTATTCTTCCTTGTCTTTGTTCAAAGTGCCCAAATTTCTGACTCTATGATTTGTCCTCACCCCTGTCACCCCCTACACTGGGAAGCAGTATTCCTGCTCAAATCCCAAGTCAAGGAGCAACTGGAAATCACACCCTTCTCTGCTCCCTCATCTTTCTGCCCCACTACAGTTCTGAACTTTTAAAATATCTACATTATATTTCAAAATAAAAATGCAAAAATAAATATGAATAAAAATTTTAACATAATTTTCTCACCTTACAACGGATCACGTATATGGTGTACTGTCTGAGCTGCAGGAAATTCCTTTAAAGATGAATGGATTGGACAATAGACAATGAGAGCCAGACTTTATAAATACACACACTGTCTGTGTGCTTTGTCAAAGACCAGTTTGATTTTTTTTCATGATAATGATGTTTTATGTTTTCACTTAACTTTTCTTTTCTATAATAGAAACTTCTATTTTCTTCTTAACAAATAAGTGGTGTCTTTGTAGACTATATAGTAGATAATAGCAAAAATAAAAACAACATACAATCATAAATCCCTCAAATCACCTCACTTTACCCTTCCTTAATGCCCCTGCCTACACTGATCCATTGGATATTCTCTCAACTGTGATGTTGCAGCAATTTCCTAACTTTCTACTCTCATTTGCTCTTCCTCAAGAGCATTTTCCAAGCTTTCACCTCTTTAAAGATGAAATCTGACCATGTCATTCATGTGTCTACATTTTCTGCTGATTAACCAGGATGAATTAATATTTAAACTTCTCAGTTTGGCAGATTGGACCTCTGAAAGCATTCTCCTAATTTGTCTTTCCAGTTTCAATTCCCTGTCTCCTGCCTGGTGCCCTAAATTTTTGCCATGGCTAATGTTCTTCCTGTTTTCTGAGCCACTTCAATGACACTTGCCAAGCATCTCTGTTTATTTTTCCTAATAGGCTGTTTTCTTCTCTCTGTAGACTAAATTTATCCTATTCATCAAAGAACCCAGATAAATATTACCTCCCTCCCTTGATATGCTTTCTCAACCTCTCCAAGTTGATCATTCTGTCCTTTATATCCTTTCTGCATTTGACTCTGTGATATTCTGAAATAACAATACTTGTCATCATTGTATCCCAACAGCCTTATATCATGCCTAGAAAAAAATCAGATGAATTAAAACATTTATACTAAAGGATTATTAAACTGTTGAGTGGCCTTGCCTTTTATATTTATAACAATGAAAATGATTACCAAGCTTTATAAAGTGAATTAAATAAGTTTTAGGCAAGACTTTGTACCCAACATAATGCCCGCCACAAAATACTTTTTGAGCAAATGGATTACAGTAAGAGTGAAGGCTGTGAGCGTGACACAATAGGAAAATTCTAAATGAAACCTGACTTGCAGGGCTTCTCCCTCAGGTCCCTCATGCGTTGGCTGATGGAAGGGCTTACCTAAAGCAAAGTCTGGATGCCACTGACCTCCAGTGTTGACAACTTATTCCATACTATATTTTCCTTTGGGAAAATCACGATCCAGAGGCTTTTCACATAAGGCAATTCATTTATTAAGACACTTAAAAAAACTCATCATGTGTAACTAATTAAAACAAATTAAAAAATTTAAAAAATATATATGATCATGGATACTAAGAAATTATTTCCATGGAAACAGCCTGCTAAAAGAAACATTGTTCCTAATAAGGAACACAAGTGGAAACTTTAGATAGGGGAATAGGAAGATACAGATCTGGAGTTAAGAAACTGCCTAAGAAGTACAATTGTGAGGACCATGAACATCTTTCCCAAAATACCAGTGTGATTGTTGATGGACCTTTATTTTATTCATTTATTCATAGGCAGTGCTGAGAATTGAACCCAGTGCCTCACACATGCTGGGGAAGTGCTCTACCACTAGGCCACAACCCCAGCCCTGTAACAGAAATTTTTTAAAGGAAAAACCAAACACAGAGTAATGACACGTTTACACACAAACTGGGCCATTGGTGCCATGTGGTGTGGTTTTCAAAGTATCATTATTAACTAGTTAACTGCTCATTTATCAACCACCATTAGTTTAATTTAAGCAGGGGAGGCAGTAAATATACACAAACTATTTAAAAACCCTCAAATCTATCATGTTTTTTTTTCTTCTCAGACAATAAAAAGAAAATTAGAGTGATAACAAACAAGCAAATTTTACTTTTTAGTTTTTTATCTAAATAAAGACAAAATGAAATGGCCTACTTTTCACCTAAGGCAGCAACTTCATTTGAAAATTCTCTTTCCAATACTATTTCTTTGGAAACTTTGGAAATGTGTTTAAAGAGATTTACTGTTAAATCTAAGCTAAGATTGATCTAGCTTTAAATTTCCCCTTACCTGAGAAAAGTCACAAGCTCCATAGTCTTAGTAACCAGAAAACTTTTGTCATGACTCTGGTGGAAATAGAGATGGCATAGCATTTCCAACTAATTACTTTGATCTAGATTTTAATTAAGCAACTTTAACAAAGGCTGTTTCTTCTCCATGCTGTCTTCTTGAGTCAGTCTTTCCTGAAATCTCAACTGAGGAGATCAGCATGTTTGTTGTATTCAGGGCTTGATTTATCCTTTGAGATTTGGTAAAAGTTTATAAATAAAAGAAGTTTGCTATCTCCTCTAAGAGAATATTTTCATTCACAAACATCCTCGGTGTGGATTCACTGTGCTAAGTGCTGTAGATAATTCCTGGACTTTTAATTGTTTTCATTTCTGCAAAGGAAGAAACTGTATCCAGAGAAACTCATACCCAAGGCTATAAAGGGAGCTTTGGGATACTGAGCCAGTGTCAGGTCTACAAAATTGTTTTCTGACTCCCAGTCCTGTGTCTTGCACATCCCTGAACACAACAATTTAATGAACTTTCTCTGTTTCTATTTGAGAATCCCTTAATCAGTGTTGAATATCCATTATCAAACTTCCACTTAGTTATAGGAGAAGCAGGATCATATGTGTTTTAGTCAACTTTCAGTTGCTGTGACCAAAAGACCTGACAAGAATAAGGTAGATAGAGAAAGTTTATTTTGGCTCCTAGTTTCAGAGGTTCAGAGCTATGGTAGGCAGACCTCTCAGCTCTGGGCCCAGGGTGAGGCAGAATACCCTGGTCCAAGGGTGTGATAGAGGAAAGCAGCTCAGGACACGGCAACCAGGAGTCAGAGAGAAAGCCCTGCTCACCAGGGACAAAATATAAACCTCAAATGCACAGCCCTGGTGTCCTTCTTATTTCTGCCACACACTTCATGCCTATAGATACCACCTGTTAATCCATATCAATGAATCAATCCACTGACTAGGCTGAGGCTCTCATTTCATCTCTGAACATTTTTTTTTTGTGTGTGTGTGTGTGTGTGGTGCTGGGGATTGAACCCAGGGCCTTGTGATTGTGAGGCAAGCACCCTACCAACTGAGCTACATCCCAGCCCTGAACATTCTTGCATTGCCTCACACACAAGCTTTTGGGGGACACCTCATATCTAAGCCACAACAGTGTGAAACATAGCAGCTCATTTGTTTTAAACACACCTTCTCTGATACAAGCTAAATAAGAACTTGCATTCTTGTTTGAATCCCCAAATACAAAGAAGCCAAAAGTAAGAAGGACAAATTATTGCCTGGAATGACTTATTTATAGCAAATATTTAGTACTATGAATTTTTTCATAAGTTTTGCCTAAGAGCTGTTTCCAAAGAAAGAGCAATAAAAAATCTGAGTATCCTGGGAATGAGTGGAAGTAAGAAGACAAAGTGCTGAGAGTGGAATTCCATCAAGATTTGTTTCCAGCATATGTTTGTAATGTCATTTTCAACTTAGCGTATGGAATTTGTATGTGTGTGTGTGTTTCTACCAAGTTTTCCTTATCAATACACTAACTAAAATTCAATCACACTCTACAAAGTATATTAAAAATCCTTTAGCGCTTTTGAGGCACCAAGACTACCAAAGACTTTGCTTTATGAGGCAGAATCAAGGGTGGCCTTGTAGGGTTGGTAGTAATATATAGCTGCCAGGCCTATAAATACAGATTCCACCCAGATATTTTGACCAGATTAACTAGAGATCACCTCATTGTCCAGATGAAAAGTTATACAGATACCTCGAGAGTGATCCAGAGTTAATAATATTCAGTTCAGAATGTAAATAAAGAAGGGGGGGAAGCACAAAAATATGGAAATCATGTCAGGATTTAGAATACTTTATTGTCAAGAATCTATCCGAAATTGTGTCTTATAAAGTAGACAATCATGGAAACAGTGCTAGATTTGGAAGAAAAAATTCAGTTGTGAATTACAGAATAATTTTATAAAATTAATTGCTCATCTCCTTTCCTAAATATCTAACAAGTTGAATATGGAATAATCTATACCTACTTTATAAAACAGGAAAGGCAGTTTTAAAGTGCTTTATAAAATTACTTGTCAAATCACTATAGTTAGTAAAAAGCAAACCAGGACAGAACAATGACAGTCAGAATCAAATTAGATTTTTATTTTGTATTTTCTGATCCTAAATCTGATGTTCCTTTACAATAATATGAGAACAAAGGTGTTAAAATATTCTCTGGAAGATACGATAACAGAGACTAGGCTTATTTTTTACCTGAAACAACAATAAAAACCAAAACACAAAATGCACGGAACAAGAGTTTTCAGACATCAGTCAAGGCAGAACCATGAATGAGGTGAGAAAATTAGGAAAATCCAATTGTGGTTATAAGTTTCCAAGGTAGAGTACCAGATAAGAGAGACAGGAGAGGGTAGGAGAACCTAACAGAGAACTTTACCTAATAGACATTTACAGACTGTTTCTGCTAACAAAGGGAAATTACATACTCTTTTTTAGTACATATAGGACATTTATCAACATAGACAAATTCTGGGCCATAAAATAAATCCTAATAAATATAAGAAGGACCTAAGTGATACCACACAGAATGGTATAAAACTTGCACATATACTGTGGTATAAGTTCAAATGTGTACTAAAATGCTAAAACAACTACTAAAAACACACACCAAATTGTTTTAACTAACAATCCAATTAAGAAGACTCTCCGGTGAGTCTCAATAATTCAAAAGAGTACATAAATATAGACTATATGAAGAAATGATGAAACAAATACCAAGATGATAGATTTAATCCAACAATACCATATGCACATTAAATACAAATAGTTAAAACTCTCCAGTTAAAGGCAAAGATAATCACATTGGATTAAAAAGCAAGATCCAAGAATATGCTTCATTAAAGACCCCAATTTAAATATGAAGTAACAAAAAATATAATTGTACAAGAAGAAAATATACCATGTTAATACTAACTACTAATACTTAACAAAATATAACTACATTACTATCAAACAAAGTAGATTTTAAGTGAAAGAGTATTAACAAGAAAGGCCAGGGTGTAGCTTAGTATGGTAGATTTCTTGCACAGTATGCATGCATAAGTCTCTGGGTTTGATTCACAGGGCTGCCAGAAAAATAAAAGAGTATTACTGGAAATAATGGCAGGCACTTCATAATGATAAAGGGTTAATTTAGCACACAAAAATAAGCATCCTGAATGTTTAGGCAGAATTTCAAAGCACATGAAGTAAAAAGTTTTAGAAAAGCAAGGAGGGATAGACTAAGTCACAATAATAGAGATTTCCATACCTCTCATTAACTGATAGAACAGGTTGAAAAAAATCAGTGAGGATATGGAAAACTCAAGCATTATCCATCAGCTTTACATAACTGACATTTGCAGAAAGCCTCTGCCACAAAGGGCAAATTATATATTATTTTCAAGTACACATGGAACATCTATCAAAGTAGATAATTTCTGGGCCATAAAATAAGTAAATTCTAAAATAAGTAAATTCCAAATCATACAAAATATGCTTTTAGGCCATATGGATAAAATTAGAAATTAATAATAAAAAGCTAAAAAACTTGAAACTATTTGGAAAATAAGTGGCACAAATTAAGTAATCCATGGGTCAAAGAAGGAATCAAACAGGACATTGAAAATCATTTTGAATGAAAATGAAACAGAACCTTGTTAGAGTCTGTGGACAAGTCAAGATGGGGCCTGGCATTTTGCGAGAGGGAGTGGTTTGTGAAGTAACGCCAGTGAGCCATTAAGTGTGGAGATTCCTTATTGGTTGACTGCTGTATCTAGTTTATGTTAATTAAGATAAGCTGTGTGGAATTGTATATATACCCCTCCAGTCCTACAATAAAGGGCTCCAACTCCTGCTGTATCAATGTACACAAGTTCCTCGTCACCCCCCCACCCCACCCCCCGGTTATTTTGCTGCAGCCGGACTATGGCAGAACCTACCAAAACTTGTCATATAAGCTAAGATAGTGCCTATACCATTCTGTGTATATGCATGTACACATGTGTATCAGAAAAGGATTCAAATCAGTGACCTTAGCTCTACCTAAAAAATAGACTACATGTGAAATGTGATCAAATTAAACCTAAAGTAAGTAGAAGTTAAAAAAAAAAAGTACAGAAAGGAAGTAAATTAAGACTAGAAAGAAGAAATCAGAACATAAAAAGAGATCAAGATCAAAATCTGGTTCTTTCAAAGATTAATACAATTGACAAACCTCTGGTGAAGGTGATAGATGGGGGTAGGTAAGAGAGATGAACTCAAGTACCATTGTCATTCATGGAAAGATTGTTAGTACAGAGCCTAGGTGTTCATAGGAGTGTTAAGGCAAAATTACGGACAAAATTATGCTAGTATGTGGCAAATTAGATAAAGGGAAAAAATTCCTTGAAAGCTCCCTCAAAGAGCAATAGGTAACTGAATAGTGCTTTCTCTGTCAAACAAACTTAATTTGCAAACTAAGATAATTCAAGGCCCAGGTGGGTTTACTGGTGACATTTATCAACCACTTAAAGATGAAATGTTACCTGTAATGTTAGCCAACAATCAGTAAGAAAGTGAGCAAAAGATATGAACAAACATTTCACCAAAAAAAGAAAAATGAATTATTAAACACATAAAAAGATGTACAACCTTTGTCATTTGGGAAATGCAAATTAAAACAATGAGAAGTCCTTAGACCCTAGAATGGCTAAAATGTGGATCCTGACCCAAACAATTTGGGAATGATGTAGAAAAATTTGGTCTTTTTGTATCATGTTACTGGGAATTAAAAAAAAATTACAATCATCTTACAGAACATTATATATTGTTGTTGTTTGAATGTGAGATATTCCCCCAAAGTTCCTGTTAATCCAGGAATGTTCAGAGTTAAAACGATTGGATAATGACAGCTGTAAGCTAATCAGTCCACAACTGACTGTGTGGTGACTGTGGGCAGGTGGGGCATGGCTGGAGGAGGTGGGCCTCTGGGGGACCTGCCTGGGAAGAAGCATCTTCCCTTTGCCTCTTCCCACTCCCTTTCCTTATTCTGTCTCTGCTTCTGCACACAAGCATGAGTTAAGCTGCTTTCCTGTGCTGGGCCCTCCTGCCATGATGTCCTACCTCACGTTGGTCCCAGAGCAATGGAATCGGCCATACATAGACTGAGACCTCTGAAACCACGAACCCCACATAAACTTCGCTTCCTCTAAGTTGTTCTTGTTGGGTATTTTGGGTACAGAAATGAAAAGCTAACCAGAACATACATATACCTGTGACTTGGCCATTTCACTGTTACGTACCTGAGAGAAATGAGGGCACATTGCCCCACAAAGATATGTACAGAAGTGTTCATAAGATTTTATTTCTATTAGCTCCAAACGAAAAACAATCAAAATGTTCATCAATAGATGAATGTTTAAATTAATTGTGTTATATTTTTATAATAGTATACTATTCAGCCATAAGAAACAAGGGATTTTGGCTATGTATGACAAAATAAACGAAATGCAAAAATAATTAAGCTGGAAGGAACCCAGAGCAAAAATAAATTGTACATTTCATGATTCCATTTATGCAAAATTTTAGAGAATTCAAACTATAGAAATAGAAAATAGATTAGAAGTTGCCTAGGGATGGAAGAATGAAATAAAGGGGCCCAAGGATGGGTTTCAAAGGTGCACATTAACTTTTGGGGGTAATGAACTTTTGCTATTTTGATGGTTGTGATGGTTTCATTGTGCATGTGTGTCTGTATCAGAACTGACTAAACAATTCGCATTATATGCAGTTAATTTTATGTTCATAAAGCAGTAAAAATATTCTTCTCCTGACCAGAGTATTCAGTAGTATTGATAATTAATTTCTGAACTAATGACTAAAGAAAAGAATACTATGCAATTTGGATTTACATGAAGAGTAAAACATTATCTCATGTGGTCTTTGCACTAAGCCCTAATTGAAAATGACTCAAATGTCCATAAATAGGTAAAAGATTACACAAGATATTGTCTATTCTTACAATCAATGGTATACTACTTAGCCACAAAAAGAAAACACTTTGATACAGGTAACCACATGGATCACTCTCAGTATTATGACTACCTTTCCCAAATACATAAGAACATTTGGATAGTAATTTTTTAATCCAGTGAATATCTGTACTATGGATATTTTTGCTAGATTCCTTTCTAAGAAGTGATATTAGTGAATCATGATTTGACTAATTTGCCTCCAATTTATTTTGGGGAGAAATAGTGACTTTTTTAAATGTAAGATAGCAGATATATCTTAATTACAAGATACTTAAGATTACAAATTATATCTTAAGTATAAGATAAATTGCAACACATAACTTTATTTACCTTCATTTCCAGGGGATGCTATATTCTTGCCTGTCAATTCATATTTTAATAGTGGTAATGAATGGATAGTACCTCCACATCATGCAACTGCAAACATTTTTACCATCATTCCTGGCCTTGTCTTAATTCCAAATACTTTAGGAAAAAAACTTGACTCTAGAATGATGACTTTGTCCTTCATTTTCAGAATCATCTTGTCTGCACTTGAATCATTCCAACTTCACAGGAAAATTTAAAATTATTTTTCTAAACATAAAAAATCCTATGGAGGTTGTTTTTGGGTTAATTAGTAGTAAAAGCTTTATCATCCTGTTGAGTATTCTCATTCACTCCACATTTATTCAGCTCCCTTTCATGATCTCCAATAAAATTTCATTTTTCATATATCTCTTGCATACTTATGTTATTGTTACTGAAGTTCTTTTATGCTTCTTTTCCATATGTTTACAGTTAGGGTCCATAAAATCACTCTCAGGGTGATTTGAAGATGGGATTAAAGCAGTAGCTATTTTGTAACTCACACCTGTTGAGATGTACCTGCTGGCTTACTTCCCAGGCATGGGGCTGGCGCCTATCTTTCAAATATTGTTCCTGTCCCTGGAATTTTTCTAAGTGTTTCTAATACCCAGTTGAGAGATGTGTTCAGTTCCATGATGAAGGAAACCAGCTTCCACGGTAGGACACTTTTCTGTCCATCACAGGCAATGTGAACTGATACAGGTCCTACTTTCTCCTCCTGGGTTCCTGCTCATGCTATGGTTTCAGATCATCTTTCCTGTTTTCTACTTACATCCATCTTCCCTTCCCTGACAGCCTTCCCCCACGGACTTGAATCCCCATATTAGACTCTCAATTTACATCCAAGACCTTCTGTTTCAGTATCTTACTTGTGTGTGCATCTGTCCAAGGCTTTAGCCACTTTGAAGAAAGCTTCCCTTTCTTCTTGGGTTCTTGTTCTCATTTTGGAGTGGTTAAAACATTAAGTGCACACTCAGTGCCACCCTTCGTGGCAGTCTGCCTGACCTCATTTTTTTCTGTCCCATTTGTTAACATCAGTTGTGTCCTATAGATAGGAACTCCTAGCACTCTATGTGACAGAGTAGCTTTAAAGATGGCAAACCAGACTGAATGCAGAGTTGTTGAACTTACAATGAGCACCTTTTCTTATGTCTCAATCACTCATGCATTTTCCTCTTCAATGAATTTGTGATCCTATGAGAGTCATTGGCTTTAATCACCCATAACATAAAGTAAAAATGAACATGAGAAAGGATGATTTTTACTTATATATATATATATGTTCAAGTTTTCCCAATATTTCTTGTGGAAGGCTTTGCAGTTAGTGTTCACTGTCTCTGAGTTAGCCAGTGCAACATAGTATTTCTTGGGTTTTGTGGTCTTTAGAATTCAACTTAAAGCAGAACACGAGGAACATGCTGCCATCACTTCTGGGCTTTGTATGAACACAGAGGAAGTCAGAAGCCAGGCTGTGGTTGGGCATGAGTTCCCCATCATCCAGCCTGCTCAAGGACCCTCACTTGTCCATGTGGGAAACCCACGATCCTGAGGGCCACTGATGAGTCATGAGTTTACAGGGGAGTGTTTGTCCTCGACCTTTTATTCCTGTACCCCATTTTGAAATCTTGGGAAGGAGAAAGCGTTTGTAGGCACAGAAAGGAACTCATGGATTAGGACTCTGTTGTTAACCCAGCTAACTAAAGGGAAAAAAAAGGAAAAAGAGAAAAAAAAGTACTTTCTCGTGTTCTTCATGGGGGTGTTGTCACTTGCGGGTGTGCAGGTGAGCACACACGTACAGCTGACTGATGTGGAGCTTTTGTGGAAGCATCAGCTTTGAGGAACTCCCTCCCTGTCCAGGCTTGTGCACCTCTTGAAAGGTCTTGACTGTCAGCACGACTTAACCAATCTGACCCATCTCTTTCCACCAAAAATGACTGAACACCACAGAAAGGCATTTTCTGTGAATTGAGATGGCCAGAAAGGCTGAGCTCTGGTTTGGATAGATTCAGAGACAACTGGAGCTTCCCTTGACTCACTGTATTCTGCCTTTTTTAATTTAAGACAGGAACAAAAAAAAAAAAAAGCCTGTCAGAAAGCGCAGGACCATTTTGTTACCTGATTTTAATCTTGGTAATGTAAGTAATTTAGGGAGGAAAATATTACTCTTATTTTTTCCCCTTTTAGGACATTTGAGCCTTGTTGCTAATTATGTCTACCTGCTAGAGTGAAGTATACAAAGATAAAGTCAGGAGGTGTAGACTCACATGTCAGATTATACTATTTAGGCATGCTCCTTTTTTATTGCTTTTCTAATCCTCTGTTTGCTTGGTTATGACTTAAGAGTCTGGGTTAGAGTTCTCAAAGTAATTTTCTCCGTCTAAAAATTAATAATTATTTCATTCCAGTGCTCTCATGTAACATATCACTCATTTTTCAGTTATATAATTTATTATACCATTAGTGTGACAACGAAATCTAATGCTACAAATGAGTTAATTATGCGATATTAGCTTTCAAATGGTTCAACATGCGAGACTATTTTGCCACTTCTCAAAACTGCCTGCTTTTTTCACACTTATCAACGTTATAACAAAGAAACACGGCTGGGAAGGAACATTGGTAGCCTGAAGAATTATAAAAGAAGGAGATGGGTTGTATTTTCAATTTTATTAAAATTATTATTTTCCACTGGCTATATGCTTTTTATGGTTGGCCTAATTTCCTTTTGGCTGTGGGCAACTTTTCATGGGTTTTACAATCTCTTCATAAAACACAACCTATTCCATTATCACATTACATACCTCTATAGGCATGTAATATTTTTCTCAATTTAGAGGTGGGGAAATAAAAGCAAGAATACTTTTCAAGGTTTTGTGCTTTTCATTAAAGTACAATTTACTGGGTTTTGCTCCTGGTCACATGTTATCCAATATGCATGATGAAATATTTGAAATCTTTTTATATTCTGATTTATATAAATCTCTTAAATAGGTAAGAACATTTTTTTGTAATTTTCAATTGATGAATTATATTAATGTAAATTTTGTTTTTCTTTGGTTTCTGTAAGTGATATACATAAGTTGATATTTACTGTATATTTATTCTATAGTAACTATTTTTTTACACAAAGTAAAAAAGTTGAGTTGTGCTAATCAAGTTTAGATTTTTTTTCCAAAAGTTAAACTTCTTCTTCATTGAATGCAAGAAACTTCCTGTTGCTGCTATCTCATTGTTTCCTAAGTTAACAAGTCTCTTCAGTCTAAACAGTCTACTCAAAATCTACTTCCCTTTCAGGGTTTGTTTTATGTAGTTATTTTTATATTAATTATTCTCTTTAAGTTACCTGTCCTTGGATTCTTGGAATCTGATTGGATCAGTCCCACTTGATAATCTCTGGCCCGCAGCTCCCCCAACACCTTTGATACTTGGAGATGAACCTAGGGGTGCTGTACCACTGTGCTACATCCTAGTCCTTTATTTTTTATTTTGTACTTTGATAAAACGTGCTCACTAAGTACTAAGGGCTGTGCTAAGTTGCTGAGGCTGGCCTGGAACTTGCAGTCATCCAATCTCATCCTCCCAAGTCATTGGAATTACAGCCATACAGCCACCGCATCTGGCATAATCTATATATTTTAAATTAATTGACTTGAAAATTTATATCTGCAAACTCACCCCAAAGAAGTACTTTAACAGTGTTTAAAAGGCAGAAATCCTGGAAGAGTCATCTTCAGAATTCAGAGTCTATATTCTGGACACCAAAGAGTCTTGTCCCCAAAGCAAAAAGAAAAAAATATATATATCCCATTCCAAAGTTCCCAATATTCTCATTTCCTTGCTGTGTAATTTTAAAGTCCCAGATCTTAACTATAGCTCATCAGCTCAAAATTATAAAATCTTGTCATCTAAATGAGGTGTGGATGAGAGGCTGCTCTCTTTCCTGAAGGCTATGAGGGAGAACCTGTTTCCAAGTTCCTTCAGACTGTTGGCAGATCAGTACCTAATAAGGGTAAGATCCAATTCCCTTGTGAGCTGCATTGGTCTTGAACTTCACTCTGCTCATGGAGACCAGTATGACATCTGCAAAATCTCTTTTTCAACAAAACAAAGCACATTTTAGTGGGCATCTGGGATCTTTTCCATCACCAACCACCATTCTCTAATTCTTTGGACACTGGGAGCTCAACAGCACAATTTTATTGTAACCCTAACTTCTAAAAAGTAGTGCAGGCCCCACAGCTTAGGGGCTTAGGGAGATTGCTCCCCACTTGAGACTAGCACAAGTCCTAGGCCTCCCATATTTATAAACTACCTGACTGTGAATTGGGGATTCCTCAGTCCCCTCCTAATGTCATTAATGTACAAGAATGGCTCACAGGACTCAGGCACATTGTAACTATCAAGTGTTTAAGTTTGAATTTGTAGCATTGATTCTGTGGTAAACAGAGATTCCTTGACATTTTCATCTTAGCATTGTTTGGTGCTACCTACATCTGATGCCAGGAGAATGGATACAATCTGAGAAATAATATAGTGAACATAGTGTTTAAAACAAAATAAAAATGCTCATGTGACACTAAAATAACAAATATTTATTGGATGCTTTCTATATATGTCAGTACCTCTTATTTTTCAGTGTTCTAGAGAATAGGTTACACACATAAACAGACCAGATACAAATTCCTTATAGCTAAGTATATAAGTGAAAGATTTAGGATGTTAGAAAATAAATGCTACTTATAAAAAACAATTGAACAGAATGCAAAAATGTCAGAATGTTGATTTTTTGGAAAGATATTCAATTTTAATCATTTCTGGAAGAAAAGCTCAATGTACCATTTGAACTAGACTTAAAGTTCTTGAAGAACAAAAGGGACGTTGCTGTATGGTCATTTGGACAAAAATGTAGATGGGGGATGCAGGACAAAGGCCTTAGGTGCACTGTCACCTGAGAAGACATGTCCTCAGAACTAGGCCCTGAGAAGTCCCCAGGGAGGGGATGTCAACTCGTGACCAGAGGAGTCCTTGACACACATAATAGAAAAAAATTTCAACTTATGTCAGCAGAAGCACGCAGATTTATTTAGGAAACCCAGGAATATACATTCGAGGGAGAATGTAGGGCATTCTTAGAGGGAGGGAAGCTTTTGGAGTTTTCAGACTCTTCTTTTAAAGGGAAGTTGGTTGGTGTGTGGGAAGGCATGTGGAGATGAAGTCTGTCCGGTCATTCTCACGATCCTTAGGCGGATATGGTTTCCAGCCCCTGAATTATAGGTTTCTTAAAACGTTGCATCTCTCTTCTCACAAACTACTTAATAGTACACAAGGCAATTACCCTAAGGGAGTGAATTTATAGTTACCTTTAAGATTTACAGATTTCCCAGAAATTTTGGAGTGAGGGATCTGGGTGAGACTGGCTTAGAGAAGTAATGGGTGCCAAAAGGTGTGAGGAACTTCAGATTAAAATTACATTTCCTTGTCCTTCCCTCATGTCTCCTGGCCACCTGTTTTAACTATTTCTATCCTGCCTCAAGACCATGTTTAGAGTGGTCTCAGGTGGGTAAAAGAGCATAGGGCTGGAGTTCAGTTGAGGAGGGGAGTGAGAAGAAATGAGGGTAGTAGAGGTGAGAGGGTGAAGGATGGAAGAAAGGTCAGCCACAATAAGGATTTCAGAGGTCTCTCTGAAAGAAATGAGGACACCATGGGAGTGTTTGAATCAACTTTGATATAATAATAGGATTTGTATTTTATTTGATTGATGGATTTCAGTACTGGGGATTTAACTCAAACACAGTCTACTACTGAGTCATATCCTTGGCTCCTTCTATATTTTTTTATTTGGAGAGAGGGTCTCACTAAGTTTCCCAGGCTAGCAGATTTAAAATATTGGATGCTCCCGACTCAGCCTCCTGGGTAGCTGGGATTAACAGGTATGTGCCACCAGGCCTGGCTTAGGATTTATATTTTGAAGTGATCACTGGGCTGATTTATTGCAAGTATTTGTTTGGAATAAAGCCAAGTCAGAGAGCTGTTTTAAAAGGGTTCTTTGGTAATCTTAATGTGTTAGTCAACTTTCTTCACTGACCAAAATACCTGACAAGAACAACTTAGAGAAGGAATAATTAATTTGGGCTCACAGTTGCTGAGGTTCAGTCCCTGGTTAGCCAGCTCTATTGCTATGAGCCCAAGATGAGGCAGGACATCATGGCAGAAGGGTGGGGCAGAGGGAAGTTGCTCAGCTAATTAGTCAGAAAGCAGAGAGAGGTGGGGTGAGCGGAGTCAGGAACAAAATATAATTTCCAAGAGCATACCTCCAGGGACCAACTTCCTCTAGCCACGCCCCACCCGCCTACAGTTACTGTCCAGTAATCCATTCAAATTATTAATCCTTCACATTGATTAATCCACTGATGAGATTACAGCGCTCTAATCATTTACCCTCTGAACATTCCTGCATTGTCTACCACATGAGCTTTTCAGGGACACTTCACATCTCAACCATCACTCTTAACCCTTCAGAGAAGATGGAGTTAGGATGGCAAAATTCTTGAATGGGTGAGAGAGATTGGGATCTCTCTAACCAGGGTGTTAGAGATGGAGATAAAAATAGTGGTCAATTGTTGATGTATTTTGAAAATGTAGCCAAGACCATGCATTAAAGGGTTGGTTGTCGGTGTAAGAATAAGAAAGGACTAGAGGATAAATCAACATTTAGGCTTGGGCATTTAGAAAGATGAAATTATCCACTGAGATGAGGGAGATAGCATAAATTCAGTGTTGGTTACATCAACTTTGAAATGTTTATGAGATAGCCAAGTGGAAAAGTCTATTAGATATTCAAGTACAATGGTTTACTAGATATCAAGGTAGCAATGAGAAGTGTGCAGACAAGGGGTGGAGATATAAATTTACATCCAAGAGACAATGCAGTATCATCAGGGGAAATAGAGTAGAGTACTGAGGATACAGTGGTGCACTAAAAATGTAAGAGGTAGAAAAGGAGGAATAGGAAAGGAGACTGTATCAGGAGAGGTCAGAGTAGTCAGAGAATACCAGGGGATGCAGTGAGTATCAAAGAAAGGGAGGGATCATTAGACAGGTGTGGTCAACAAGGGGTGCTGGGGAACCAAGTACTGCAAGGGCTGATGGTTGATTATTGTCTCAAGAAACTGAAGTCTATTGTTGACTTCAACAGAATTAGTTTCATCCAAGTGTGGGTGATGGCTTGTGTAGAATGCATTTAAGGGAGACTGGAAAGAAAGGATGTGGTTAAAGTGAGTTTAGAAAGCTCCTTTTACAAAGCAAAGATGAGCAACAGAAGAGAGGCCTGGCTGATGGGGAGATGGATCAGAGGAGGGTTTTCCCTCTCTCCCTCCCTCCCTCCCTTCCTTCCTTCCTTTTTCTTTTAGCAGAGACTGAACTCAGGGGCACTCAACCACTGACCCACATCCCCAACCCTATTTTGAATTTTATTTAGAGACAGAATCTCACTGACTTGCTTAGTGCCTTGCTGTTTCTGAGGTTGGCTTTGAACTGAAAATCCTCCTGCCTCAGCCTCTCGAGCCACTGGGATTACAGATATGTGCCATTGTGCCCAGAAGGTTTTTGTTTTTAATGAGAGAAAAATAGCATGCTTCTGTGCTGTCTGGGACTGTCATATACTTGGAAAAGATGACTATGGAAGAGAGGAGAAAGTTAGGATGGAAAAATTCTTGAATGGGTGACAGAGGCTGGGATCTAATGCCCAAGTGCAGCTCATTATTACAACAGGTAGGAAGGTGGGGTGTCTGGACATGGACGCTGCCCCTGTAGGTAGCAGGTACACGTGGCAGAAGCAGAAGGCAAGATTGGTCACTAGAGTGAAGATGAGGAAAGAAGTGAAAGAATCTTTTTGAATTATGCTGAAAAAAACTTGATAAATATATGTAGAATTTTTATTGTTGCATATTATATGAATTGTGCTGACATGCTTTTACATTGGATCTTGTTTAGCTTTGGCTTATTCTTGGCCTTTTTTGGTAGAACTATGGGCCAACATGCTTCTTTTCTAATAGTCTTTCCAAGTGTTATGCTGTCCTGGAGTTGTGTTCTGTCACTTTCAGTAATCGGAGGATGCTCTGTGTTTGACATTCACTTTATTCTACAACTTAAATATCTTATAACCTACTCTTTGTGAATGGCATTTAGTCAGTTTGCATTAATTTTTATTTTAACATAGTTTTGCTTTTTTATTAGAGAATTGTAACTATACATAGCATTTGGGTTCATATTGACAAAATTTTACATACAAGGAATTTCATTTCAATCTCCATTCCCCCTCCATTTCCTTATTTCCTCCCTCTTCCTATTCTTTCTCTACTGATCTTCCTTTCTCTCCTTTATTTATTTATTTTTGATTGGTACTTTCTACATAGACATAAATGTTAAATCCCCTTTGGTAACTTTATCTATGTATATAACATGAATTTATTAGATTCATTCCATGTTTTCCCCTTGCCGTCTCCCACCTCTCTCATTCTCCTCCTCTTACTCCACTGATATTCCTTATATCTTTATGGTCTCCAAACCTCTCCCCAACTGCCTATTCTTTATTTTCCTCTAGCTTCCACATCATAGAGAAAACATTTGAACCTTTATTTTCTAAGTCTGGCTTATTTCATGTAGCATAATTTTCTCCAGTTCCATACATTTAATGATAAATTCCATTATTTCATTGTTCTTTATGGCTGAATAGAACTTTATTGTGCATATATACCATATTTCCTTGATCCATTCATCTAACAGACATCTGGATCGATTCCATAATTTATTGTGAATTTTGCTGTTATAAACATTGAACTGGTTATATTATGCTAATTTTAGGTCTTTTGCATAAATGCTGAGGAGTAGAATAGCTAGGTCATATGGTTGTTCTATTTTCAATTTTTAGGGAATTTACATTCTGCTTTTTAGAGAGATTGTACTAATTTGCAGTTCTACAAACAACATATAAGTGTACCTTTCCCCCCATATCCTCATTAGCATTTACCATTATTCATATTATTGATAATTGCCATTTTGACTACAGTGAGAGAGAATTTTAGTGTAATTTTTACATTTCCGTGATTACTAGATATGTTAAACATTTTTCCATGTATTTGTTGGTTATTTGAGTTTTTTCTTTTGAGAAATTGCTTTTTAGTTCTTTTGCTCATGTATTGATTCGGTTATTTGTTTTTATTGCATTGAGTTTTTTATATACACTAGATATTAATTCCTTGTCAGAGGAGTACCAGGCAAAGATTTTTTCTATTCCATAGGTTCTCTTTTCATGCTCTTAATCATTTTATTTGATGTATAGAAGCTTTTTAATTTGATGACATCCCACTTGATTCATGGTTTTATTTTTTGATCTTCGGACGTCTTGTTGAGAAAGTCAGTGCCTACATCAATGTGATATAGCGTGGAGCCTTTCTTCTAGAAATTGCAACATTTGTGGTCTAGTTCCTGTGTCTTTGATCAAGTTTGATATGACTGATGTTCAGGTGATAGGGATCTGGTTTCATTATTCTGCTTATGGACATCCAGTTTTCCCAGCTCCATTTTTCAAAAAGGCTGTCTTCTCTCCAAGAAATATTTTTGGCACCTTTGCAAGTATCATATGGCTGTATGGATATGAGTTTGTCTCTATATTTTCTGCTATGTTCCATTGATCTTCATGTCTATTTTGATTTAAATACCATGCTGTTTTTGTTACTATAATTCTGTAGTATAATTTCAATTCTGGCGCCTCCTGCATTGCTTAAGATTGTTTTGGGTATTATGGGTCTCTTAAGTCTCTTACTCTTCTAAAAGAATTTAGGGATTGATGTTTCTAGTTCTGTGAAACGTGTTATTGATATTTTGATGTGGATTATATTGAATTTGTATATTGCGTTTGGTGATATGACCATTTTAACAATTCTGCCTTTCCAAGAACATGGGAGATCTTTCCATCTTCTCAGGTCTTCTTCAATTTCTTTCTTCAGTGTTCTATAGTTTTATTGTAGAGATCTTTTACCTTCTTGGGTAGATTAATTCGTAGGTATTATTATTATTATTATTATTATTATTATTATTATTAAGGTTATTGTAGAGTGAATGGTTTTCCTGATTTCTTTCTTGGATGAATCACTCTTGGAATATAGAAAAACATTGATTTATGAGTGTTGATCATGTATTCTGCTATTTTGCTAAATCATTTTAACAGTTATAGAAATCTTCTGGTGGATTTTTTGGGGACTTCTAGATATAGGATCATGTCATGAACAAAAAGGGACAGCTTGACTTCTTATATCCCTTTCATTTCCTTCTCTTGCCTGAGTGCTCTGGCTAGAGTTTTGAGGACTGAATTGAATAGTAGTAATGAAAGTGGACATCTTTGTCTTGGTCCTGATTTTAAAGGAAAACCTTTCTATTTTTATCTTTCCAGGATGATGTTGGCTTTAGGTTTGTGGTATATAGCCTTTATAATGTTGAGTTAAGTTCTTTGTATTTTTAATTTCTCCAGTGTTTTAAGCATAATTCTTATTCTAAGTGATTAACTATAATTATCAATTTGCATGTTGAACCACCCTTGTATCTCTGTGATGAAGTCCACTTGATCATTATGTATTATTTTTTTAATTTGTTTTTGAATGTGGTTTGCTAATATTTCATTAAGGATTTTTACCTCTATATGCATCAGGGCTATTACTCCCTAGTTCTCTTCTTTGATGTGTCTTTTTCTGGCTTTGAAATCAGGTTTATACTAGCTTCATAGAATGTGTTTGGGAGTATTACCTCCCTTTCAATTTTGTGGAATAATTTGAGATAGACTGTTGGTAATTCTTCTTTAAAGGTCTGATAAAACTCAACTGAGAATTCATATAGTCCTGGGCTTTTCTTTGTTGGTAGATTTTCAATTACTGTTTCAATTTCATTAGTTTATATCAGTCTGTTCAGGTTTTATATATCTTCTGTTTCAATTTAGGCAGGTCATATGTATCTAGAAATTTGTCAGTGTCTTCTCCAAATTTATTTCAGTATACATTTCCAAAATAGTTTCAAATGAACCTCTGGACTTCAGAAGTGTTAATGGTGATATTTCCTTTTTCATTTATAATTTTGCTTATTTGGGTCTTCTTTTTCTTTTAGTTAGTTGGGCTAAGGGATTGTCAATATTATTTATGTTTTCGAAGAACCAACTCCTTGTTGCATTGATCTGATGTATTGTTTTTATTCTCATTTTCATTAATTTTAGCTCTTATCTTTATTATTTCTGTCATCTCCTGATTTTTCTTTTTCTAAGAACTTGAGGTGGAACATAAGCTTATTTATTGGGGATCTCTTATTTTTTTAATGAACACACTCAATGCAATGAATTTTCCTATTAATACTCCTTTTGTACTGTCCCAACATTTATGACATGTGTATCTTTGTTTTAATTTGTTTCTATGACTATCATTTTCTTCTCATTTCTTTTTTCTCCATTCTTCATTTAAGAGAGAATTTTTTACTCTCCAAATGTTTATGTGGTTTCTTTATTTTTCTTGATTTTGATTTCTTATTTAATTCCATTATGGTATGAAAAGATGCATGAGATTATATTGATTTTTTTGTATTCTGTTATATTTATACCATGAGCTAGAATATGGTCTATTTTGGAAAATGTTCTATGAGCTACTGAAGAGAAGGTAAATTCAGCAGTTTGGGGGTGAAATATTAGGTAAAAATCAATCAGATTCATTTTATTTATACTATTATTTAGGTTGTATATATATTTATTGATTTTATGTATGGATAACCTGTCTATTGGTGATAAGGATATGTTGAAATCACCAGTATTATTGTATTGGGGTCTATCTGGAATCTAATGTCAAGGAGTATATTTTAATGTAACTAGGTGTGTCGACATTTGGGGAATATATATTTTTAATCATTATTTCTTCTTGTTGGATTGCTGCTTTTACCAGGATTTAATGACCTTCTTTATCTCTTCTGATTAATATTTGTTTAAAATTAATTTTTTTAGTTATGAAATTAACTACTATGGCTTGTTTTGGGGGTGCATTTGCATGGAAACCTTTTCTCTATTCCTTTATTTTTGGCTTGGGAATATCTTTGCCTATGAGTTGTGTCTCTTGCAAACAGCAGATAGTTGGATCTTATTTTTTGATCCATTCTGCTAATTGGTGTCTTTTAATTAGAGAGTTATGACCATTTATATTCAGTGTAATTATTGATATATTTTGGTTATTTGCAGCCATTTTGATTTTTTGTTGTATTTATTTATTTTTGCAGTTATAACAGATTATTTTAATCTGATAATAGATTTATTTTTTTTCTTTTTTATATTTTAATCTGATAATAGATTTAATTTTTTTCTTTTTCCTTTTTTATAAAAGGAAAAAATAATTTTATAAAAAAGAAAAAAATAAATCTATTATCAGATTAAAATAATCTGTTATAACTGCAAAAATAAATAAATACAACAAAAATTCTGCAGTTATAACTGCAAAAATAAATAAATACAACAAAAATTCTGCAGTTATACAGATTAAATGTTATAACTGCAGAATGCATTTTGATTCATTGCACACAAAGGAGCACAACTTTTCGTTTCTCTGGTAATACACTATGTAGAGTCACACCAAATATGCAGTCATATATGTACCTAGGGTAATGATGTCCATCTCATTTCACCATCTTACCTGCCCCCCATGCCTCTCCCCTCCCTTCCCTTTGCCCAATCAAAGTTCTTCCATTCACCCTCCCACCATTATGGATCAGCATCCACTTATCAGAGAGAATATTTGGCCTTTGTTTTTTGGGATTGGCTTACTTCACTTAGCATGATATTCTCCAACTCCATCTATTTACCTGAAAATGCCATAATTTTATTCTCTTTTAATGCTGAGTAATATTCCATTATGTATATATATCACAATTTCTTTATCCATTCATCTGTTGAAGGGCATCTAAGTTGGTTCCACAGTTTAGCTATTGTGAATTGAGTTGCTATGAACAGTGATATGGCTTCATGGCTGTAGTTTGCTAATTTTAAATCCTTTGGGTATACACTGAGGAGTGGGATGGCTGGGTCAAATGGTGGTTCCATTCCAAGTTTTCTAAGGAATTTCCATACTGCTTTCCATAGTGGTTGCAAAAATGTGCAGTGGCACCAACTATGTATGAGTGTACCTTTTCCCCCACATCCGTGCTAAAGCTTATTGTTATTTGTATTCTTGATAATTGCCATTCTGACTGGAGTGAGGTCAAAATAATAGAGTAGTTTTGATTTGCACTTCTCTAATCACTAGAAAAGTTGAACATTTTTTGTTATACATAATTCTACCCTTATTCTCACTTAGGTGATGAGTTTTCTATTAATCTTCATCTATTTGGGAGTTTTGTGATTTGCCTTTCAATTCTTCTGTGTGGAATTTATCTTTGAGAATTCCTTATAGTCTGGCTTGCATGTCATATATTTTATTAGTTTATCCTTCTCACGGAAAGTTTTTTATTTTATCATCATACATGAAAGGAAGTTTTGCTGAATGTAACAATCTTGGTTGTTTGGTGTTTTCTTTTAGAGCTTGGGATATCTTATTCCAGACAAGCCTTGATTTTGTTTTCTGAGTTGTGAAGAAGTGAGCCTAGTTGTTTTGCTTCTAAATGTGACCTGATGTTTCTCTTTTGCAGCTTTTAATATTCTTTCCTTATTTTCTATGTGAGACATTTTGATTAAGATATGTTTTAAAGAACCTCTCTTCTGATTAGGTCTATTTGGGGTTCTCTATGCCTTCTGTATGTGAATTTCTATGTCACTTCTGGTATAGGAAAAATTTTTGTGACTATTTTATTGAAAATTTTCTTCTATCTAAGTGATTCTCAGATTTGTTCCCTTGAAGTTGTCCCAGAGTTCCTGTATATTCTGATCATGTTTTATACTTTTCTCCCCTTTATTATATACTGCTTTTTCAATTTCACTTATCAGGTTTTAAAGGTTCAAGGTTCTAACGTCTTCAAGGGCTAAATTTCTGTTTTCTATGCAATCTAATCTATTGGTGATACTTTAAGGTGAATTTACAATTTGATTCATTGTGTCTTTCATTTCCATTCATTTGGATTGGTTTCTCTTCAATATTTCTATTCATGAAAATGGTCTTTCATCTCCTGTATTTACTCTCTTAATCTATTCCTTAGATTTTCTTTTAGTTCAATGAACATTTTAATAATCAGTTTTTTATAATGTTTCGGTGGAATTTTAGGCTCTTCATTTTCTGTAGGATCCTTTGTTGGGTAAGTGAAAATTTGGGGGGCAAATTTGTTTGTTTGTTTCCCCATGTTTTCAGAGGTCCTGGACTTGTGCATCAATTGAGGTGGATTTCCCTATTTCTTTTATACACTTGTCCTTACATGTGTAATTTATTATAGGATTTCTCTGTTTTGATATATGAGTAGATGCCAGAGGACAGGGCACAAGTTCCACTCTAGTTATTCTTCCTTGGGTCCTGATTATTGTTTGGGGTTTTTGCTTCCTAATTTCTATAAATTGAAGTAATGTTTAGGCTCTGTTGGGGCTCGATCTTGTATGGGACAAGATTTGCTATTGTTGGGCTGGGCTATGAGAGTTTCTCAGTATTAGTGTCACTGCTCTGAAATTTTGGAATGTCCCAATTACCTTTTAGACTCCCTTAGAGGGAGGGGGAGCCAGAAATGGCACTAAGGTCAGTAAGAGATACTTAGTTTTAAGATAAATATCTAGAGTGTACTTCAACATCTGTAACATTAATTCCACCTATTTAGGAAAGTTTGGATCAAAATTTATTATTAGTACCAGAAACACAAAGCAGTGGGCTAGATCAAGCATTGGACATCAGTTTCACTATTTCATCCACTCTATTCATAGTCACATCAACATGAATGGGGTATGAATTACACACACTATGTAATTCCATTTTTTAGGCTGGTTACAATTTCTTAAGTAAAGAGAAGGGAAGGTCAGAGGAGTTTGAAATATACTTAAAAATCCATCCAAGGAGAGGCAGAGGGTAGGAGGCAGATGTTGGCTCCCTGAGAGGAAGGACACACTTCCAGTAGCTCCTCAGCCTCAGGCTCACAAAGCAGTAAGACTGCTCCTCATAGTTTTCCTTTAAATGTCAGAGCACTTTGCAAGTAAAATTTTTAAGAATTTTACATGAAAACAATTGAAATATATCAAAGGTGAATCAATCAGCATAATTACTTCAGTCATAGATCACACTGTATAATGATACTAGAAAAAGAAGAGTCTTGCTATCATAAAATAATGAAATCATAAATACAATAACAAGTTATAGAATAAGAACATATGAAAATTTGTCAAATCATGATATTAAACTCCTGTGTGCAAAATAGGAGCCAGTACATTCAGATAAATGCTGGAATAAAAAGGCAAGTAGTTCTAACACATGCTAAATTTCTAAGAATGTGCTTCAGGGAAATACCTGGCCAGGCATTTGGATACACACAGAAATACAACAGCTCATCTGGTCTCATTTAGAAAAAGATGTTTATAAAAAGCATTCTGAAGGTATCCTTATGCTTTGTTCTCAGATTTAACTCACCACAGAGGCATTAAATTAAACAGGTATATTGTACTGTTATTGGTAAACTGAAAAGTAGTTGTTAAAACACCACAGATCAATGGTTCAAGCTTAACAGTACCATTTTATTGAGAGAGCAAATCCCTATACATATTTGGAGTTATGTGTTAAAGAAACTGCATACTGTGTAAAATTTTGCTAAACAAATAACATTAAATGGAGGAAATTGAATTCTTTCCTCAGACATGAAAATGTATTGTGTTACTATAAATAAAGAGCAAATGTCTAGGCTGTAGCATTCTTTGCTATGATACATTTCCTTTAGTTTTTCCTATGAATCCCAAATTCACCAACATGAGCAAATATATCAAATCCAATACCCTATCCATAATTTATTTGGCAGCTATATGTTTTTTCTTCTCTCTCTCTCTCTCTCTTTTGGAGAGTTATTCCTGAGCTTAGTGCATAATGCAGGTAGTACTAAAGAAAGCCAGAGAAAAACAAAGCTAAAACACAGATTCAAGTTGTTGACTCAAAGAGACTTGCATACCGACACCAAGTAACAATAAAGTAAACTACTTCAGAAGGTGATCTATTCTGAAGTCTCAGTACTTTAAGTAGGTTTTTTTTTTGTTTTTTCAGTGCTGGGGATTGAACCCAGGACCTCACACATGCTAGGCAAGCGCTGTTCCCCTGAGCTACACCCCCAGTTCACGATTTAAGTAGTTTTAAAATGCTATGCATATAATAATAAAAGGAATTCATGTCACCCCAGATAATATGTATATATGGTATGCAATATTTTGCTGGTGAATTTGGAGTAGTAATTCATAACGCCCTGAAACAATCAATGTAGGACAAATAAATCAGTGAGATGTGTTAAACAATTTTAGCTTTTTCTGCAAATATGAATTCTTTAATACCTATTAAGCACTTGATGATCAAATTGGTATTAGAAATATTTCTTGCGTAGCCATTTGGGCTTTTCTCTGTCCTGTGTGTCAGCTAAGGTTAAGGATGATTAACCTGTCAAGAACTAAGTCATAGCTCTAGAAATTATTACAGTACAGGTTAAATACAAGTATAAGCAACCCAGTTCTTCAAAGAATATAGTGTATATTTTAAATATACACTGCATAAAATTACAGTACATTTAGAAATGGTAAAGTCCATTGATGCCTAGAGATTCATTCATTTTGATCTTTTGTTTTCCATTATGATCTATAAACTATATATTATAATTTTTTGCATACATGTCTTTGTTATTACACAAAATATTCTTGTGTGCAGACAGTATGCTTATTGATCTTGACATTTGAATGTGAGTACACTTATAGCCCTTAGCCTGTGATTCAGGGGTTATCAGACATATGTTGCATGCTAATCAATGAGTGAGAAACATCTGCGTCGGTCCAAAGAACACTAAAAAGACTTCAGAAAACAAATTCATATTGCAACCACAGCCCATAGAAGAAACATTGAGACTTAAGGCCTGAACTTACCCAGGTCAACTAGTTGCCAAAAGTACTGAGACTTCAGAATAGATCACCTTTTGAAGTGGTTTACTTTATTGTTACTTGGCAATTGTTTAACAATTCTTTATAGCATTTAAATAAACATAGAATCTTCATATCACATTCAAAATAACATAAGAATAAAATATTTTAAAAAATGATTCAACCTACAACAAAACCATAAGATCTCAAAGTGTCATGGAAGACGATTCATGCAAACATGGAGATGATCCATATCTGGGAATGACTGATAAAGACATTGAAAGAACTACTGCAAAAAAGGTGAATGACAGTCACAAACACTCCGAAAACATGCTAAAATAGAAATACTCAGTGAAGTAAAGACATGAAGAAGAGCCAAGTGGGCTACAACACAACTGGACAAAAAAGGAAAGAGTGAGTGAACACGGAGATAAGGCAACAAAATTTACCAAATATGAATATAGAGAAAAGGTCCAGAGAATGTGAACAGAGCTTGAAGAACCTGTGAAACAGTAACACAGTAGTTCACATCCATGTTGTTAGAGTCCCAGAAAAAAATGTAGTATAAATGAAAGATATTTGCAAAAATAATGGAAACGTCACATCTTGGATTTGACAAGACATTAAAACCACCATTCAGGAAGCTGAGCAAATCATCAGCAGGATAAATCCAAAATGATGCACGATCAGACACAATTATCAAAGCCCTGGAATCTAAAGACAAACAAAACCCTAAACCAATGAACGACAATGACAACAAACACCCTGAACGCAGCCGATGGAAGGCAGTACATTACCCACAGGGAACAAGAATTCTAAAGAGTGAAACGTTTTCGCTGGAAGCCACAGCACCCGAAGAAAAGGGTATTGCTTTTTTTTTTTTAAGTGCTGAGAAAGGCTGTTAACCTAGAATGCTATTTCTACTAAAAATTAGGAACGAAGATGAAGCAAGACATTCTCAGGTAAAAGAAGACTAAAAGAACTTTTAGCCAGCAGAGATGTTCTAGGTAACTGCTAAAGAGAACTTTCCAGAAAGAATAATGATGGTACTAGAGTGGATCCTGGGACATCATTAAGGAAAGAAAAACATCAGAAATGGTAAATAGTGGATACTTACGGTAAACCACTTCTCTTTTGAGTTCTTTCAAGTTCATTAAATACTTTCAACATATGTAAGTGTGACTTATAAGACATTTATAGAAAACAAGGTCATGGTGGTCATGTTTGTACATTAAGGTTAAAGAGGTAAAATATCAGTGCTAAATAGACTCTAAGTTAAGCATGGACTTTATAATTCCTAAAGAAACCACTAAAATTACAAAAAGTCATATAATCAAAATCACAATAAATAGAAGGGAATATCACAAGAATTTCAAATCACACAAAAGTAGCAAAATGAAAAACAATGGAACAAAAAGACAAAAAAAGAGGTAATAGAAAGAAGAAAATTAAATCCAAACATATTAATTACATTTAAACAAAAGAATGATAATACCAGTCAAATGCAGAGATTGGTAGAAGGGATATTTGAACATGTTATTCATCCAAATGAGAAAAAATTAAAAATCATTTTTAAAGCATGTATTTATTTTTTATCCTTATAACTCTGAAATTCAGACATTGTTACAATTGGTTTTCAAACATTTCCCCCCTTTGTCTCCCATTTCTCCCTCTGAGATTCCTGTTAGACATGCTGATACCCTTGAAGTTGTCCCATAGGTCTCTGAGATTCTGAATGATTTTTTTCCATTTTTTTTCTCTATGTTCTTTAGATTGGACCATTTCTAATGGTCTGTGTTAAAGATCAATCATTTTTTATGTCATTTTAAATCTACCACATAGCCTATCTGGTGAGTTTCTCTTTTTTGTTATTGTACTTTTCAACTCTGGAATTGGCGTGTACTTATTTTTTAATAGTTTCTTTTGCTTTACTGATATGCCTTATTTGTTGAATCATTGTCATTGTAGATGCCTTTATCTCATATGCTAGTTTTCCTCAATTCCAGAAACATTTCTGTTGTAGTTCCTTGGAAGTGTTTGCTGCTAGTCTGACTTCTGGTTTTGCTGGGTTACAGTTTCTGCTCATGGATTTTTTCCATTTCAGAAGATTGTATTTTTACTGGGACATGGTCACATATTTCTGTTCTTCTTCTTCTTCTTCTTTTTTTTTTTTTGCATAGCTCAAAATTATGTGCAATTTCCTATATATAGTAGCAACTTGGATCCTGTTGCTTTCCCCTTGTTCTGTTTGTTTACTTATTTATTTTAAAGGTAGCTTGCCTTAACTTAATCTCTGAATTGAATTTGCCCCTGTGTTGTGCATTCACTGTTGTTTATATTGTGGTTATAATCTGGCTTTCTGGGTTTTCACTTCTTTGTGATCAGCCATTGATTCGAGACATGTTGTAATGTGGTATGTGAACCTGGAGGAAGATGGCTCCACCCTCTGCTGATAAATCTGTGTGTAAATTTTAAAGTACATTCAAGGTTCACGTAATTTTTATGCTTGCTTCGGTTTCTTATTTTCGTTTAGTCTTATCAGGTCTCCACTATGTGTATGTAGTTCCTATAGTCCCATGATTTGTGGAGAGGTTGTAAAGACCCACTGTGGTTCTATCAATTTCAGCATCTCCTTAAATTTCTGGCTGTTTATGTAGTTTACTCAATGACCCAACAGGAACTAGAGTCAGGCCAAGGGGGCTGCAGGCTTCTCCTATGGTTTCCTACTGAGATTGCACTTGTATCAACAATGCCTCGTGCAGCAACTCCACCTTCAACTCCTGATCCAACCCACCATCTCTGGGTGCTTTGTCTTT
Organism: Marmota marmota marmota; assembly: GCF_001458135.2. Taxonomy (NCBI): domain Eukaryota; kingdom Metazoa; phylum Chordata; class Mammalia; order Rodentia; family Sciuridae; genus Marmota; species Marmota marmota. The sequence continues at coordinate 7,172,967 of NW_026000164.1, read as the reverse complement.
TGTTTCTGAGCAGTTGTGGACATTAGTCTCACCATGCTGTACCAGTTGATATGGGTGATGGTGGAAGACCCAGAGTTAAATGCTACTGACACTAACAAATCGCACTTCAAGTTCACCACTTATTTTGTTTGTTTGTTGTTGTTGTTATTATTATCTCAATCCTCCTGCTTCAGCCTCCTGAGTTGTGGGATTACAGGCATGTGCCGACACCCCCTTTCTTGTTTATTTTTAATGAATTAATGCTTCTTGTTTTCTCCCTTGTTTTTATTTGGTTTCCAGATAACTAATATGGTTGTATTGGAGAATTTTGTACAGTCTTATAATTGCTCTGTAGGAAATGACTTGCCAAACTTTCCATTCCTTCGATGGAGGGTATGTCCTCTTCCATGTTACTTTTCTTTGGTATTTGAGTTCAATTTAATTATTCACTCCTTCCTTCCATTTGTTGTTACTATTACTATTGTTTTTATTAAATGCTATTTATTTGGCCAACATTAATTACACTTTATCCTTATCACTACCAATTATTTTCATCATTCCTTTTTGTGAATCCCCACTTTTTTTTTTCAAAATTTAATTTCTCTCTTTCTCAAATACAGCTCTTAGAAGTTATCTTAGAAGAAATCCTGGAAAGTTTATTTATGGCTCTGTCCCAGAACTGATAGCCTTAAAATGTTTGTTCAACCTGAATTTAGTTATCTGCATAGAGAAATACATTTTCTATTATTAAAAATCTAAGCTGGTTCAAATAGGGAATTTATAATGATAAATTTTCTGAATAGGGGAGGCATTTTTAAAATTGACATTTGACCATTCATCTACCTGTGAATTTGAAGACTTCACTGTACCTAGTAAAGCAGTACTACACCATGCTTTCTTTTTCTGTTTTTCTCAGACCATTGGCCACTGGAGAATGACAATTTAAAGTATAGTCATTTAACTGATGCATCCTGTAGTTGCATCCTTCTCCTGAGTGTTATCTAATTTATAGTTGCCAGTTGTTTAAATCATCATATATGGCCAACTGAGTTAAATGACACCCCATTTTTAGTATATCATACTGATACAGATTTGTACATTGGGAGCCACTGCTAATTTAATCCTTAATTAGTTCTGTTTTTCTCTTATTGTTTATCTTTTCTTCATATTCACCCTATGAAATTGTGCATTGTATAGAAGTAGACAAAAGAATTGGGGCATAAAACTGGCTGAGTTTTTACATGACAGTCCTTAATTTTGACCAGCCTGAAAGAAAGCTGTGCTTAGACCTCAAGTACTGAATGCTTGAGCTGGTACATAAAGATGTGTAGATGCTACACAGTTGTTTACTTGGCTGTACCAAACTGTGACTGTTTCCTGAGATTCCACAAATACAGAATTGTATCATTGGGAATTGTCAGCATGCCTAATTCTCAGGAACCTAGGCATGCTGCCTAGCTAGTTACTAGGATGCTCTCCCCAGGATCATCAATTAGCCAACTGAGAGTTTCAACTGCCTCCTTACTCTTTTAAGTGTTTAATACGCATCGAGTTTGAGTCATTTGTGGCTATCATAAGCACAAATTCACTATTTACCACACGCCTGCCCTAACATGTATTTGTAGAATTAGACAAGGTGAGATGAGCTAAGGAGTGATTGTTGTAGGTCTTCTAACAATGATAGCAATCTATAATGGCACCTCATCCTACCCTGGGTAAGGGCATAGGGTGGATGAGAAATGAGGAAAAGACAATGTCTTAAAGACCATCTGAGTGACTAAACCAAGAGTAATGGAGGAGGCCATTAAATAGATATGCATATGCAGATACTTTTTCTCATGTTTAAAGAGAATGCTGACGTTTATGAAATTGAATACAACAGCCAGTTTCATGTTTTAACAGTTTACAGCATATTCTTTGACAGTCTTTAAAACTTTTACCAAAAAAAAAAAATAGGAGAAAAAAAAAACACACATACACACACACAACTCTTTTTTTTTTCTTTTGTAGATATCCCAGGCAGCTGTTAAGCAATTGCAAAATTTTTAGTGATCCCTGAAACATACTTTACATGAAGAAAATGTTTTTCCTTTAGGGGAAAAAGTACAATAAAAATCAATTTTATTCTTGCATCCTCCTTGGACTTATAATATTTTAGTTGTCTTACTTTTTATTAAAACCTGAATTTTTATCAGCTGAAAAATTGGAGCATAGAAATATTTTCTGCAATATTTGAATTGCTAATTAACTATGGGATTTATTTTAGGGTTGTAGTTTCTGAAACAGTGGAAATAACAGCTGTGACTGTTCATGTTGTGCATTTGAGACTCCAGACTCTTAGGCAAAATGTGTAGAGTGTAAAATAGCCCATCTCTAATGTGGGACACTAGAATTTATTATACACTTCTTTCTATGTTGAGAAAAATTGACTGAAGTTCTTATTATTCTGTTAAATCCCAAACACTTCTTTCTTAGTCTTTCTCTTTCTCTTTCACTTCTTGCCATCTCTTTCTTTCTATCCAAGAGAAGGTTTTATGGAGAGGTCTATGGGATAATATAATGCATTTCTTTCTACTTTAGCACTATAGAAACCTATTGTAAATACACAGAGCAATTCTACAGAGTAAGTATTAAATTGTTTGTAATACAATACATATTAAAATGGGGTCTCTTTGAAAGTTCCCTAAGTTTTCTTACATTTCCATAAAAACTGATTATAAGTAGGACAAAGTAATGATATCTAAAAATCCCCCACATTCATTGGATTTGGGATTTTGCTTTTTGCTGTTATGTGTTCACAGGAATTCCTTAAACTGTGAGTCTTGGTTTTGCTTTATCAGCAAAATAGGAATAATAATAACTGCACCACAGTTATTTAATCTTTCTAAAGACAAGTAAGATAATGCAGATGGAAGTAATTTTCTAAAACTTTATTGTGGTAGAAGTTACATACCATAAACTCCATCTGTTTTAAGTTCACAATTCAATGATTATTTGTGTATTTATGGAGTTGTAGGAACAGCATTATGATCTCTTTTTAAAGTAAAATGATTGCTTGGTTTTCAGAATTTGAGGATGGCTCTCTTTGTTTCCTGGTCCTTGACTATTCAAACATTGATCTAGGAAGAGCTGAAGGACTCCCCCCTCAGTTGACCTTGAGATAGGGAAATGATCCCAGCTGTCCTGACCTGATTACAACATTCTTCAACAGTGAAATGTTTTCCATGGCGGGTGACTCAAGAAGTTAGAGAGATTCAAAGACTAAGAGAAATTTGATGTAGAAGATGTTTCCTCTGCAGAAGTGGAGGCTGCCAGGGAACAAGAATCAAGAGTGGCCTCCAGAAGCCCTGCCAGTACTCAGCAAGGAAATGAGCCTTCCGTCCCTGAAGTAAGAATTGAAGTTCAAGTAGTTTGGGAGGAAGAGGCAGAGTATGCTAGCAGATGACTGGGAAAAGGAAGTAATGAAGAAGGTAACCAATGAAGGTTACTTTTAAAAGTCTAGGCATCTCCCTGGGGTACTTAGAACTTAACTCCTTAGGGAAATTGGAGGACTGGGAAAAGTCAAGTCTCAGACCGATACCACCTAAGAGAAGAATAGGCAGGAGTGTTGGCATACAAACCCCAGAGAGCCATGGTTGAGCGTGCTCCTTATGTTGGTAAGTTTTTTGACCCTCTGACCAAAATACAAGACAAGAACAATTTAGAGGAGGAAAAGTTTATTTTGGTTCATGGTTTCAGAGGTTTAGTCCATAGTTGACCTACTCTACTACTCTGGGCCTGAAGTGAGGCAGAACATCATGGCGGAAGGGTGTGTGGAAGGAAAATTGTTCAGCTCATGGCAGCAGAGAAGCAGAAAGAGGAGCAGGCAGAAGCCAGAGACAAAATATAATTCCTAACAGCACACGCCCAGTGACCTACATCCTCTAGCACAGTTCACCAGACTTCAGTCACTTCCCAGTGACCCATTCAAATTATCAATCTAAGAAATGGGTTAATCCACTAATAAGGTTACAGCTCTCATAATCTAATAATAATTAGATAATAATCTCATAATCTAATAATAATAATTTCACCTCTGAATGTTGCTATATTATATGAGCATTTGGGGCTACACCTTATTTCCAAACCATAACTTTCCCTGAGGGTATTAGGAACTGTCATTTCTGGTCTTGCAAAGAACCTCTGTAGGATTTCGAGAAAAACACAATTCAGAGAGACACTGACAGTGAGAAGTCACAAGGCACATTAGGGTCGGAGGCCTGAAGAGGTGGTGACAGTTTCTACTACAGATTTATTATATTTTTCCATTTTCATTTGGAGAACTACATTTGTTAAGTAAACTATGTTATGTGGTTTTTGGGAATTACTTTTTCTCCTGCTATGACTCCTCCTTTTGGTGAGCTCTTCCTGCTTAGTTGGTTGCTGGGTGATAGCTATGGAAGTTCTGATTTCCACAGTTGATGCAAATAAAATATAGCCTGGTGAGGGCATGTGTACCACATAATTCACCTGAGTAATTTACCCTGCTATCTAGTATAATTACTTGTATCTTCAACATTTACATTTCTTTCTATAGTTCTTGCTCTATTTTTCTCAAAATTGTAGGCTTCCTGGTTCCTAAATGAATCCAGAATTCTATTCTCTCTATTCCTTGGTGTTATTCATTGGTGTTATCTAGATTCCTTGGAAGAATTCTTGCTTCTTGATGTTACCTAATGCTCAAGATTGATCAGATTTGACTTTTTCTTCTTGATCTTTTCTGATCTCTGGCTAGCCTTGAATATATAACTTCACTTTGCCCACAGAACTGGATGAAATTGAAGACAGGAGGAACTCTTTCTTACCATTCAGGCAGTGGTCAAATGTAATGGTTAAGGTGGAAGGTATGAAGAATGTCAACAGTTTCCTCCTATACATGTAACTAGTTGAGTCTCAGAGATGAGAATAGCATTTATTTACTCTAAAAATAACTGCTAAAGTATCCCATCTAGTTCATACACATAAATAGAGAAATGGTTAAAAGAAATATTAACAAATTACTCCTTTGGAAATAAGGTATTTATATAATATTCCAAATCCAAATTATGCAGCATTCTAAAAGTGAATTCATTCTCAAATAAATCACATTGTTTCTTAAGAAATAGAAAAATATAGCCCTCTGCATAAATGTACACAGAGATATAAACAAGATTCTTTATTGCAGCATTGCTTGCAATGGTGTAAACAAAGGAAATTGAAAACAATTCAGACCATTATACATGTGGATAATTAAAACTTAGTGTGCTAATAAAAAGAAAATGTAAAAATATTTTAAAAGATTTATGCATTACAGGATGGTTTGATCTCTGAGAATTAGCATTGGAATGCAAAGTAGGAGGTATGGTGGCTCTTCCCCTTCTCCTCCAGCCTCACCAAGTTCTTGCCATTCTTCTCAGTTCTTGAACTCTCCACTCAGAGTTGGCTGCAGCTTTGCATCTGTTGTTGACTCCCTCTGGGGACACCTGGCTCTAGTTACTGATGTCTTGTCTCCTGTTCTTCATTCAGACTTTTGCCCATGTGCCAAATGGCTTAGGACTTCCTGTTCCAATACACTTGATCTCCTTTTCCTTTTTTTTTTCCCAAGGCAGTTTTTACTTTGTGAAAGCATATTGTGATTTTATTTATCCTGTCCCCAAATAGATCAATTCAATCCCTAGATTATACTTTAGCACATAATAAATGCCAAAATAATGGGCTGTTTAATGAATATCTTATGTCATTTATAAAAAAATAAAACATGATGATTTGCCTGTGAATATATATGTAATAATGGCACAAACTTGTGCATAAGGCTGAAAAGTCAGATACCTCATGACCTAGCCTTTGTCCCAGGCCAGACTCACTTGCCCATTATTAAGTAACATCAAGAAGCCCTGGCCATTATGCACTGTCTGTGACTCACCTCTGTGAGTCTGTGCAAGGGAGGGGGGCCTGCCTTGTGCGAAACCCCTAAATGTCTTACTAATTTGAAAACTCTGCCACAGGCTTGCTGATGTCAGGATTAGGTAGAGGGAGGTCATAGGGACTCTGGTGATTGTTTTGTTAGTCTGCATATTGGGGGGGTAAATGGAATATTTCCCAATGAAGATGATTACACAAAGAAAGTGAAGAGAATCAGAGGTTGGCTCTGGTAAAGTGCTGACTTTTTTTTTTCCCCTTGTCTTGCTTTAAATTAACCTTTTTACTGCCTTGGTGATGAAAGAGTACACTTAGCTTTATGTGAAAGTGAGCTATAATGAAGATATGGAAATAAAAGAAAGGAAAGTGCTTACACAAAATTAAATTGTTGACCTTAAACCACCAGTAAAGTAAATTTTCCGGCACCAGACTTTTCTGTTTTAAAGTGGAAGTCACTACCTATAAACTGAAGTAAAACAGAAAGTAAACATTAAAATTTGACTCCTCACCAAAATTGGAAGGGTTGTTTTAAAAATTTTGATAATGATTAAATAAACATAGAATATAGGCTGTTTTATTAAATTTTAATCAATACAGGAAGAAAATGCTGCATTATGGTTATGTAACTATCCATTGTTGAAATTTCATTTGGAAATCTGGATGAAACTACTTTAATAGTAATATTAAGCTAAACAAACATTTCTTCTGACTCAGCCTCTACATTTGCTTTTTTTTTTTTTTTTGGTTTGAAGGAGTGTCACAAGCAAAGAGAAAAGTTTAGTTCAGCCGTGGTGGAGAGGAAGGAGGAATTTTAAGTGTCAGATGCTTTTCATGTTCTGACTTGCCTTGGTCAACATCTGCTCAAAGGTGTGAACTTCTTTGTACTTACTGGGTTTGGTGTCTGGTCCAGCTGGGCAGCTGCTGGGTAAGATGGTGCTTCTATGACCCTGACTGGGTCCAGCCTGGGCTCTGCAGCTCCTGGTGCTCGGGCACAGTCCTTAGGACTTGAAGAGGCTGAGATGTCCTGGTTGTGAGATGATGAGGAGTGGTGAGGAGATGACAGTTTGTAATGGCCAGGACTCTTCTTTGAGCAAGTGAGTCTGGCCTGGAGCAAAGGTGGAGCCAAGGAAATCTAGAGGGTCACAAAGCCTGTGGTGTATGGTTTAGAGGATTAAAGAGACTTTTGAGAAAAAAAAAATAATAGAATTTACTTTAGCTTAAAACTTGAATATGTGGTAATTTCCCTGCATAGGCAGATAAATTCAGTTATTATATGACGAGAAAGAAAATGAGAAGTAATATCAATCTTAGTACTAAAACCCAAAACCTTAATCTTAGTGTTAAAACCAAAGATGCTTTTTCCCCCCAGGAGAATTCTTCTGTGAAAAAGATCTGAAATTAGCTGGGATATCAGTACAACCAGCCTAGTGGGTCAGAGTTGGTTTCTGGGTTCATTCTTGTAGGGCTGTTTGAGAGACCCATGCAAATTACACTTGATTTTTGCTGTGTAAAAACAGGAAGCTTCCTTTCTGATGTAATGAAATTCCTCTTTCACAGAAAGATCTAGACATGCCCTGTGAGTCCACTGAGGTTTCTGTATGTTCCTGTGGCACCAATTTGGTGTTTCTTGGGGGACTATCAGGGAATACCTACCTATTAAGAAATGTCACTAAATGAACTGACTGAACCAATAGCTTGACCTGGGTTTTGGCATTTTATTTTTGGCAGACTGCCTCAGAAGATCTATTTTAAATGGATTTTTCTCCAAAGCTTCTACAGTAATGTGATTTAATAGGGTTAGAATCATACATTTCAGGAACAATTAGAAGAGTGTGTGAGGGTTTTAAACCCTGAATGCTGAGACATAGAGTCTAGGTGCACCGGACTGATGGCTTGTGCAGATTCCTGCCTACTGCCTTGTCAGAGAGGAAGAGAGAGAATGATTTAACTCCCGGGTTTACTATGACAATTAAGTGAGGTGCTTTATATATCATGGCATACATCAGTCTGTGATAGGAGTTGACTTTTATCTATTAGAAAAAGCTTCCCACAAATTTTTAGCACTTTAATCTTGATCAATTTTAATCTTTTGCTTCATGCTACTTTTCATGGAATCATAGAATGTCCAGATAAGGGTGAAATGTTGGGTAAATTTGCTCATCCATTATTTTTATCAACAATTCCTTAAATATTTCCTATATCACAATATTTCTGGTGAGTGATCATCTCGATTTCTAACATTCCTCTTTGCACTCAATGTACAAACTTGTCTGGCTGCCCTTTTTCAGTATAGGAGAACCTTTTATTCTACTTAGAATTATTGCTACACCTCTTACGCGAATTATGTTGTAAGTTTTTGGTTATATTAGTTATATAAATTAGATTTTAATTTGTTTGTTCATGACAACTTCCAAGTGACCAAAACAAGTTTTCGAAAAATAAAATTTTCTTCATAGCAATGATAAGCATAGAGAAGGAACCTAAATTACATTATTAAAGTACAATAATTTACATTTTAGTTTTTGATTCTGATTCACGAATATTTTCAAAATTTTAGTATATGAAGTTGAAAACAAGGTGACCCAATTGCATTATGAGTTCTAATTTGCAAACATCCTGCAAAGTTTGAGCAATTCTCAGATCAACCTCACCACTACCACCACCATTAACAACATCAGTAAAAGTCAAATATGCTGTACAGGGCTATCATTATGAAAAAAGGCTTTTTTTTTCTCCCATTTGACCTGTAAAGTCCAGAATATAGCATCTGGTTTGTTCACTTTTAGTTTCTGCAATAGTAAGATAAAATATCCCTTTCTTCCAGATTTCTAACAGAATTAGGCAAAATAGCTTTAAAAAAATTCGTTTGTTCACATTATCACTTTCTCAGCTTGCATTAGGTACCGGCCATAGACATGTGGTTATGCTATTCATTTAATAGAGGTAAGCACTGGCAGCCCTTATATTGAGGATTATGCTAGAAATGACTGCTAAGAGAGGTTGGAGAGAAAGGAAGGGAATCTTGTACATATAAATGCAATAAACTTCCTGCTCTTTTTGATCATCAGCAGGTGCAGAATTCACTGTCTGGAGAGAATTCTCTGCCACTGATTTTGATAGAAATTAATAGCAAGAATAGAATAAATGCAAAAATATTTCCACTTTTTGTGTTTTATCTCAAAGCCTTTCCTCTAATTATGTATTTTTGGAAATATAGCACTCACTGAGGAAAAAAAAAGAACTGTGCTGAAATCTGAAAGCAACTATTATATCTTCTTGAGTTCAGATTAATACCAGGAAAAAATCAAAACACTATGCTGGTGGCTGGCCTCATGTGATTGACAAGAAGTAGATTTGCTTATTCACAAGTGATGACCTCTAGATCCATGTGTTAAGCCACGTGTATTTTTAAATTATAGCAGGTGGGGGAATGAATATTATGTTCATAATTATTTTCTTTTCCTATGGAGAGTTAATTTTAAAGGGCCCCAAATCATCCTTGGATGGAGCTTCTGATTCATAAGTGAGGAAAGCTTCTGAATAATGACAGCCTCATTCTCATCTGAATATCTCCCTCCACTAGTCCCATGGAAACAGTGCAGTTCCTGAACTCTTGAGCTACGTTTTGAGGTCAGATGACTTTAAGTATGTTAAAAATATTTTGGTGTTAATAATGAACTTAGCTGAGGTTAAATAGATTTAATCTGATTGAATATTTAAATTGAAGCAGCTAGATTTTAGAATTTGATCACCTAGAAGCATTATTAAAATTTAATTATATTAAAATCAGTTTTTGAAATTTACCTCCTCTGTATTAAGTTACAGTGCTATAAGTAGAAAAACATGTATATATTTCTAAATATTTAAATACCACTTGTTACTTATGTTTTCAGTACTAACGCTTCTGTGATAATCAATAACCTCTTTACCACCCACGTGCTCCATAATGTATCTTACAACCACTTATTTGCATATTTAATTCATCTAAAGTTGCTGGAAACCCTAGAAAGACTTCTAAATATATTAAAAATTGCTCAAGATAGCCATGATTTATATAGTTTCCATGTCAATCTTGTAAGTTGGTATATATTTGTTGTAGGAGAAATAGTTTATACATATAATACGGTTCTGATTTACAACACTGAATGGCACTTTGTGGTTTGCTGTCAGCTTACCTTGGTAGTTTTACTGGGAATCTCACGCTGACTGGTGGTGAAGAGCTCAGTTTTTGCACCCGGCTTCATGTGTAAACAGATGGAAGATCTTAGCGTTCTTAACCCTCTAGTGTTTTGCAGCCCATCATCCTGTACTTAACCACTTGTACCTGTCCTTTCCTACTCCCTGAGTTCATGTTATTGAATTTTTAAAAATTCCTCTGACCTATTGATTTGTGGTGTTTTCAAATTATATTATCAACTTTGGTTATTTTTTTCCTGGCTAGATTATAAATTCTTGAAAACAGAAACTATATGCATCCTTTAAAAAAAAATATCACCAAGTCAATTCAACTAGAGTATGCTAACCCTGAAATACCAACTCAATGCTTTTTATGCTTTTCTGTTTGGGGTACAAGGGTTGAACCCAGAAGGGCTTTACCACTGAGCTACATCCCCAGCCCTTTTAAGTTTTTGTTTTGAGATAGGGTCTCAGTTTATCTCAGTTTATTAGACCCTCTCCAAGTTGCTGAGGCTGGCTTCAAACTTTTAATCCTCCTGCCTCAGCCTCCCAAGTCTCTGTGATTATAAGCAAGCACCACCATGCCTGGCCACATTTTAGTTTTGTTAAATGAATTAATGTCATTACTTATGATTCCCAAATTAGTTGTAAGTTTTAGTTTAAAATGTAATAATTAGTGATATGGTTTTCCTTTTAATTAAAAAAAATCCTGGAATGTGTGCAGTGAATAAGCAATTAATTCTCTTATTCTGCTCAATGTCACAGATAACATGGGAGTTATTTTAATTATGAGTATCGAGGATCTCTCTGGGTATATGGATATTATATCCTGTTTGACAGTTCTGAAGGAGTGAGGAGTGAGTTCAGAACAGTGTTTCAGGGATGGTCTCCATTGTGTTCTGCCCTTCCTTTCAAGTATATGGAATTGGAACTTGCAGTCTCAAAGTTCCTTGATCATTACTCACTTATGACATTGTGCTAGGTCTTATCTCAGGTCTGGTGGAGTGACTGCATGTGGATTCTGCAGCAACAGCTCTTTCTTTTCCTTTCCTTGAAATATTGATGATCATAGAACTTAATGCTGTGTTTAGCCTTGAACTCTGATCACCTCCTCCTCTAACTGAAGCTTAATGGGCCAAAGGGCTTATTGACCAACAGAAAGGGTGTGTGTAACTACTTATTGACAAAGTTTAAGCTTCTAAGAAATAGTACCACAAAAGCAGGTTATTAGTATCCTTCGGAAAAATTCAGCCAGAAAGATGTTCAAGGTAACTTTTTCCATTTGCAAGAAATGTGGATGTGCAATTAAAAAAAAAAAAAGAAGAGCACTCAAACAAATCAAATGATTTACATGTGAACAAAGAAAGTTTAAACTGCAGATAGAGACTTTATTCAAATGCAGGTAATTTTACAAGGAAAAGGAGAATCTAAAGCAGACAGTAGCCAATTTGGCATAGCTGCCAACATGGAAATGCTGCTCAGTCAGGCTGAAGCTGATGGCAGTACATTGAGTATTAGATTAAGCTAAGCAAATATTAGAGAAACTGTCTGAAGGAGGCAAACTCAGGTTATTCAATTGTTACTTGCCACCCGCCCTGCCCCAACAGCCAATTTACGTTTTGGGACTTTTAACAGATATTTTTTTGAATAAGTTTTAAAAAAATCAGTAAATTCAATGCACAAATTCTTTAGTATTTCTTTTTCTTAGAGAGAGAGAGAGAGAGAGAGAGAGAGAGAGAGAGAGAGAATTTTCTAATATTTACTTTTCAGTTTTCGGTGGACACAACGTCTTTATTTTATTTTTTGTGATGCTGAGGCTTGAACCCAGCGCCCAGCACATGCCAGGCGAGCGCATTACCGCTTGAGCCACATCCCCAGCCCAAATTCCTTAGTATTTCAATGAACTTACTATTTATGGGTATTTACTTTCTTTGGAGAATGGATGTAAAAACCAAATATTCAATTATAAAATTCAGTATTAGAAAGAAAAAAAAAAACAAAAAACAAGAAACAAGAACCGTTTTTTAAATTATTTAAACCATATAAAATGCCGGACATGGCCACTCATGTTTCCTTCTTCCGTGCTCCTGTTCTCAGTGTCCTCTGTGTAGCGTGGTCCTGGTTGAGGTGAGTTTTCAAGGCATCTGTCCTCTTGGTTGTGTTGATTATTCTGTCTTGATAATTGTCACTGTTTCATATGTTTACTTGCAGACAGTGAAACATTCAGAATAATTTTTAAAGAGAAATTGCCTTTCCCGGAGCTTTCTTCTACTTTGGAGGAGTTTCATAAGCCTTTTGAATTGTTTAGTGTCAAAGAAGAATTTATCAGTGTGGAAATAATTTTAGTGGACAGTATAGAGGCCTCTGAAAAACCTGAAGGAGAGAGTTTTGGAGTGTTGAATTTTATGGCCAAGGTACATAAGGGCCATTATAGAGGCTAATTCTGTACTATAGATGTCATGAGAATACATTGCCATTAATCTCCTAAAGTGAATTTTACTGGAAGACCTTGGGAAGTTGCATAGGAGCAGATAACAAGAAAACCTGCATCAGTTTTCTCGGATTAATATTCCCTGGGGGAGAAGAGATGTGTTCCATTTGATGGCCTCTTTTAACAATAAAGTTTTTTTAAAACCTAGAAATTTAAATATATATNATATATATATATATATATATATATATATATATATATATATATATATATAAAATACCAGTCTTACCCATGAATTATATTATCAAATCTTAATATTGATTAAACACATTCTTCCTTCCAGCCAATTAAGAAATCCCTTTTCTTCATATATTTAATAAATGGACATTTGGCAGCTCAGGGCTCAGTAGTAGGGACACACTTGTTTTTGAATGAGTCAATTTGGAGTTTAAGTGTTGGCTGTGTTCTTTAGACTTTTCTGAGTCCCTATGTTCTTATGAGTAAATGTTCTTGAAGTATAGAATAGTGAGCATTCAAGAGATCCTGTGTATTAAAGGACCACATTAGCAATACACTGATGTTCTTTTACACAATAGCAATTAAAATAGTATTTTGTTAGGGGACCACTGAGGGTAAGACTGCATTTCTATAAACTTCACTCATTTGTTCAAATTCTGTTGTTACTAAAAGTCTATTCCATTTACTTCATGACACCTTTTAAGTCTTCAAAGACAGCTACCAATCCTTGTTTTCTTGTCTCTAGAACTAATAACTCCATCCCCCAAATGACTCCATCTACAATAACAATAAAATCTCTGTTTCTCAAGAATTCCTCAAAGAAAGTTTTTGGATCCTTTTAACTTCTTCACATGCATTTAGAATTTTAGAACAGGTTTAAATAGTAAAAATGGTCACCCTGACTCAGAGACAAGGAGCAGAGAAAGAATCGTTTTGACATAGAGTGCTCCGGAAGTGTCATTTTAGGACAACCACAAATGTTGTGGATTGTGAGATGCCCAGAGATTGTTGAACAGTTATTTGGGGATAGAATTGAAACGAGTCAAATGCCAAGCTAATTTATTCAAGTGGTTTGAAGTTCATTTTAAAGAAAACTTGGTGAATACAAGTGATCTTTTTAAAAGGAAAAAAGGATGGGTCTGTACCTGTGGAGTTTTTTTTGGTGAAGATTCTTCTGCAGAGAACAGTGCAAAACAGTTTGGGGGTTCAGGTTACAGGACATAGTGATGGAGACCTAAGAAGTTTTTTCAGTAGTTTTGATAGGAGTAATGGGCCTGTAATGTTCATGGGTAAATATGCCTCAGTGAAACCCACCATTCTGTGTAATTATGCACAATTACAAGTATCATGAACCGAATAAAATATTGAACCTGAATGAGCACCGAGGTAGTGGGCAGAGGAGAGGCAAATTCAAGAGTTCTGAGAAACTGTAAATAACAGGAAAATTAAACAATTTTCTTGTTTCAGCAGCTGGACAAACAGATTCTGGTCACAATTGGAACATAGAAGAGTAGAGTGGGTAAGTGATCAGATGGCAGTAACACCACTTAGACACAGTTTGTATTTGAAATGCTTACAGGTCATCCTGTTAATAAATAAGTACTATCTTAAAAATGTTCATTAATTCATATGGAAATATATAAATTTCAACATGTGTCTCTTGAGAAAAAACTCTCTCTTATGATTTATAATACATTCTGAGGATCATAAAAGATCTCAGAGGAGTAACATATTTGTGGAGCCAAAAGGAATCCATAAAGGTCTGCTTCCTTGTAGCAATATCTCCTAACAACATTGGAATCTTACAGAAACAGAAAAACTATATAACGTATTAAAATGCCATCTCATTAGTTATTTCTGCACAATTGAATTGGTAATATTATTTTCTGTATCTTTGTGTTCATAATGAATGATCAACATTGGTATAAAATTTGCATATATATTTTGCATATGTATTTCACATATATATATGCAACATATATATATGCATATATTTTTGCAAGGTCTTTTGCATAAAGACATGGAAAGACCACTGTTAAACAAAATACATAGATTCAAATAAGGTTAGGTACTTTTTCCAGATTGCTGGGAAATATATGTATACTTATAACCAAAAGTAGAATTTGAGCTGGGCCTGCAGATTAAATTTAATGCTCTTCTTAAATCATCATGGAAATCAAATCTTGGTAGGTGCACAATAAACATAAACCTCTGCTATCAGGTTCTGCAGAATTTTGCTAGTGGCCTTAGGAAGTATGAGAAGACCATATTGCACCAGGTAGTGAGGCAAGTCATGTTCTGATGGAAAAAAAATCATGGGAGACAACCATTGCAGTCATGCTGATGAGACCTACTAATTCACATGGATGTTACTATCAATTTTTAGTAGTATGACAAGGACCTTCACTAAAAAAGGATGGTATCTCATGAATATAGCCAATGGATCTTTGACAAAGGAGTAAACGCAACATAATGGGGGAAAGATCGTCTCTTCAACATAGTGGGCTGGAATGATTGGGTATTCCATTAAGATGAAATCTAGAAACAGATTATACATCTTCATAAAAATTAACTCACAATGGATCATAAATATAAAATTAAATAAACAACAAAACTTCTAGAAGATAGCATAGGAAAACAACATAGATGATTTGGGTATGCTAATGACTTTTTAGGTACTACTACACTGAAGGCACATATCCATGAAAGAAGTAATTGCTAAGTTGAGCTTTAATGAAATTAAATAATTTTGCTCTAACAGAGACAATGCCAAGCTGGGTGTGGTGGCATATTCTTGTAATTCCAGTGACCTGGATGCTTACGCAGGATGATTTTAAGTTTTAGGTCAGCCTCAGCAACTTAGCAAGGCAATACATCTTTTAGAAATTTTAATACTAACAATAAGAAAATGAAGAATGAAATTTAAAAGTGAGCAATAGATCTGAACAGCCACCTGCCTCACCAAAGAAAATTCTAATATGGAAATAAGCATATGTAAAGATGCTTGATATCATATGTCATTAGGAAAATGCAAATTAAGACAATTACCCACCTGTTAGAATGGCCCAAATCCAAACATTGATATCATCAAGCATTAACACAGATATGGAAAAACAGGAACTCTCCTTCTTTGCTGATGGGAATTAAAAAGTGGAACAGTCATTCTGGAAGACAGTTTGGCATCACCATACAAATTAAATCTATTCTTACCATATAGTCCACCAATTTCACTCCCTGGTATTTACTCAAAATAACTAAAAACTTATTTCTGCACAAAAACCTGTGCATGGATGTTTATAGCAATATTATTCATAATTTCAAAATTTTGAAAGAGATCCTTCAGTAGGTGAATGGATGAACTGTGGAATGGAATTTTTTTCAGGACTGAAAATACAACAGTTGTCAAGCCATGAAATGTCAAAGAAAAACCTTAGATGGATAATACTAAAAATCTGATTTTTTCTAACTACAAATGGTATGATTACAGGTACATGGCATTCTGGAAAAGCCAAAATTATGCAGATAGTAAAAGGATCTGGCTGCCCGGGGTTGTGGGCTTTGGGGAAGGAGGATGCTTGAGTGGAACACACATGAGTATTCTTTAATGCAATGAAACTATTGTGTATGATACTGCAATGGTGGACACATGTCATATATTTGTCAAGATCTAAGAATGTCCACCAAGAGTGAACCCTGATATACACTGTGGACTTCAAGTGAAAATGAAATGTCCATGTAGATTCACCAATTAGAGGAGATGTACCACTCTAGGATAGAATGTTGATAGTGTCATTGTTGGTGCTTATGTGGGAACAGAGGGTAAGGGGGAAATTTGCCATGAACCTAAGCCTACTCTAACAAGACTCCTAAAATGCAAGGAGAAAAACTAAAAAACAATAATGGAATAGTATCAAACTAAAAATCTTCTTCACAGTAAAGGAAATAATCAAGAGCGTGAAGTGAGCAGCTATAGGATGAAAGATAATCTTTGCCACTTGCACCTCAGATTGGGTGTTAATTTCCAGGATATATAAAGAACTCAAAAAGCTTAACACCAAAAACCAAATAACTCAATCAATAAATGGGTGAAGGAACTAAACAGGAACCTCTCAAAAGAATTTGAAATATGAATGGCCAGCAAATGTGTGAAAAAAATGTTCAACCTCTCTAGAAATTAGAGAAATGTGAATTAAAACTACACTATTATCAAGAATACCAGTAATAGACGTTGGTGAGGATGTGGAGAAAAGGATACACTCATACATTGTGGTGGGACTACAAATTAGTGCAGCTACTCTGGAAAGCACTACAGAGATTCCTCAAAAAACTAGAAATGGAACTACTATTTGACCCAGTTATTCTGCTCCTCATTATATATCCCAAAGAGTTAAAATCAACATAGTTACAGTGACACAGCCGCCATGTTTATAGCAGCTTAATTCATAGTAGATAAGCTATGGAACCAACCTAGATGTCCATCAACAGATAAATAGATAAAGAAATGGTGATATACATACATATAAACACACACATATACATATGATGAGACATTACTCAACTATAAAGAAAAATTAAATTATTATATTTGCCTATTTGCCAGTAAATGGATGGATCTGGAGACTATCATGCTAAATGAAATAAGCCAATCCCCCAAACCCAAAGGTCGAATGTTTTCTCTGATATGTGGATGCTAACCCACAACAAGGGAGGGCAGGGAGGGAGAGAACAGAAGATCATTAGATTAACAAAGGGGAATGAAGGGAAGGGGCATGGGAATAGGAAAGATAGTAGAATGAATCAGACATAACTTTCCTCTGCTCATAAATAAATACATGACCTGTGTAACTCCATGATATCTACAGTCCCAAGAATGGGATCCTAATTGGAATGGGCTGTACTCCATGTAGCTCTAATATGTCAATATAATCTACTGTCATGAATATCTAAAACCAACAACTTTAAAAACAAAAAAGAAAATAAAAAGAGCCAATTGTGACTCAGTTGTCCTACTCCTGCATGTATATCTGAAGGAAATGAAGTCAGCATGTAAAAGAGACACCTGCATGCCCATGTTTATTGCAGCACTATTCACAATAGCCAAGAAATGGAATCTTCCTAAGTGCCCTCCAACCCTCCAACAGATGGATGGATGAAGAAAGTACAGTATATGCACACAATGGAGTATTATTTAGTCATAAGACAGAAAGAAATAATGCCATTTATAGGAAAAGGAATGGAACTAGAGGACATTTTATAATATATATATATATATATATATATATAAAATGATCTGAAAGTAGAAAAGGGAGTATGAGGGTAAGGGAAGAAGCCCAGGTGGAAGATGGGAGAAAGGGTAGGACAAGAGAGGGTGGAAGGGAGGGTATATACAAAGCACAACACACATTTGTGTGGAAATGCCAGAGTGAAGCCTACTAATCTGAATAATTAATATGCATTAGTAATTATTGAAGAAGAGCCAATTGTGCACGATTCTGTGTTCCATGACTCTACATTGATGGCATGAATTTACTGTGGGGGAATATTTATGCACAGAAATGGACTCTACAAATGAGAGTATGCTGTTTTTAGGGATTTAGCTTATTAGTGAACCACTAGGGAGAGATACACGTTACTCCAGCAGCCCCATGAGGAAGAGGCGAACTTTCAGCTAGTCGGCTGGACTAACATGACCTTGAGAAGTATGTCCCATATGTTCCTGTACCCAGCATGGTAGGAATGCAGGCAAGAGGGCCCTGGACTTGAAGATCCTGTTTACATAATGGTTTGTGTCCTGTTGACTTGGGGATGGATGACTGAAACCAGCTGGCCCCTGTCCCTCAATGCCCTGCAAACCCTGGCAAAAGTGAGGTGTTAGGAATTAGGGAAAACCCCATTTCTAAACACTTGTGATGTTGTATCAATCCAGTGAGACACTGGCTGAAAATTAAGTTGAGAACATTGAACCTAAACTTAAATTTCCTTTAAATCTGAGTCTGTTAACCAGGAGACAAACAGACTGACATCTCAGACAGGAAAATGGGTAAATTTTAAAAAATTGTATGTTAACTAAAATAGCCATTAATAATAGAGGAAAAAATACCTCAAGTTCTGAGAGATGCAATCAGTGATATATCTGTAGGTTTGGGCACCAAAGACTTGTTTGGGGTGCGGGGTTCAAAGGGACATGTAACTATGTTTTCAGTTAATGCTGACTTTGATGTGCTAATGGCATATGATAATATAGAAAACTCTGAAGGTTGACTTATCTCCTGAGTACAGAGGTCTGCTTTCTCTGTGCCTGTGAAAGCTGATCCTTTCTAACAGGTTCTGTGTATCTCTGCCAATACATAAAAATATACTATTCTCTATAACTGGTAAAATTGAACATATAAGTTTGAACTAATTAGGGTCAGGTGAATGAAAGAATAAGAAAGAACAAAACATTTCTGTTAACTCCAAAAAGAGAAGCAGAGTGTTCTTAAAGTGTTGATAAATTAAACAGAATAATCTGAGAAAAAAAAATGGGGATTCTACCACAAAAGTAAAGTAATACATAGATAAATTGACCTGATTTAGCCATTAAACTGTACACATATTTTGAAACATATGTTGCATACCATAGATTTATGCAATTTTTATTTGACAATAAAAACAAATAGGATACGGAAATGGAAATATTTCAAATGTTGTTTGTCTCTCAATATGGTTCTTATACTTTTTTTGTTTTTTATTAGTGCTTTTTAGTGACACATTGATGTTCATTTAGACATAATCATACATGCATGAAATATAATTTGCTTCACTATTTCTGGCACTTTTAATAATATATTGATACAGAAACATCAAGGAATTTTTCTTTAAAAGAATAACTTTTTTTTTTTGATACTGGGGTTTGAACCCAACAGCTCTTTTGCAACTATGTTATATCCCCAGCCTTTTTAATTTATTTTGTGTCAGGGATTTGCTAACATGCATAGGGCCTTGTTAAATTACTGAGGCTGGCCTCGAACTTGCAATCCTTCTGCCTCAGCCTTCTGAGCCATTGAAATTGCAGGTGTGCATCAGCACATCCAGTAATGCTATTTTATTCATTATTATGCAGTTTCTTGTTTTAGAGTTAACATATCAGGGGCCTTTCTACTGGGATGCCTATTTAACAAGATACAAAAGCAACTAAATGACCTTCACTCCAAGAAAGTGCATGCTTTGAACAGATCACTAACAGTGTCTTAAAAAAAAGAAAGAAGGAAAAAGAAAATCAGCTTTATTTATGTCTTCTCAGAAAAAATAAAGTCATATAATAAGTGTTAAAGTCTGTCTTTAGAAGCTAATTTAACTTCTAAAAAAGTAAATTCCCCAGTAAATGCATATCCCAATCACAAACCACATTACAGTCATCAATCATATTTTGATTTTAAATTTTCCTATCTCTGTGTACAGAGTTTCTATATCTGTAGCAAACAGATACATATCTGCTCCATTGTCTTAAAGCAAATTTCTCATAATATCCAGCAAAGCTCATAGTAAGGGATTCTCTACAGTGATCTCCCCTCAGAAAGGCAAACGATTCTAGAAGACCAAAGAATTCATGCAAAACAGCACAGAAAAAGATTTTCGATGTCATCTAAATTGTAATTACAAATAGAATATCGATTTCCTAAGTGATCTCCTGGGTTCGGAATGTATTTATTTGCTTCCGGTGACTTTTACGTTGAATGTTCTTAGTTTATAAATCCAAAGATCATTTTTGGCTGCCAGTGCTGTAAATTTCACCTGCAATCTATTAATCAAGCCATGTTCCTTTTCTCTGACATCATCATCAGCAATAAAGAGCCTGCAAATGGAACTTAGCCGACAGTGCTGTAGTTGATGTATGAGATCAAAAAAAAAAAAAAAAAAAATTTGGAGCCTGCTCTTTCCTAACTGCATCAGCTCAGTAGGAGGTTGCGAGTTAAACCCTGCTCTCTGTTTCTGAGGTAAGTGGATGCCAGGCCAAGACACCTAGGGAGAAGAGCCGCTCCAAGTGGAGCTCTGCAGAACTCACCATCTGGCATCCTCCTTCCTTACGGTTTGCTTCAGTTCATGTGTTTCCTTACTCATTAAATCCTGTTTTGTTTCATTACAATACAAGTACAGATGGAAAGGCTTATAGGCAAAACAAAATCGCAGGATTTCTTTCCAACGAGTAGGCTCATAATTTCTTATAATGTTGTGTCTTCGCTATTGTAATTGAATAATCCACCAGAAAAATATTCATTACATGTCTCAAGAGAACAAACCCAAACTTCTGGGCAGTGTCTACTCTTTATAAAGCAGGAATGAATTCTAAAGGAAAGGCAGGTGAAATGTGTGCAGTCCTAAAAGAAAACTACAGATTACTTTTAGAGAGCTTCCTGTTCAAATTAGATTTTAGAGATATGAGCAAAATAAGACTGCCACATGTCCCAAGTTAAAAAATTAGGTAGAGAAAAAGGAAGAATGTGTGAGTCTGAATTTTCTAGCATCTTTCCAGTGTTCATTTTGAAACATTTTGTAATCCAGGGAAATCCAAGTTCCAATTATGATCGCACCATTGTTTAACCTTGTGATTTTGAACAGATTTTTGTCCGCAGAGACAATTTCATCATGTCTTATGTGAAAATAGCAAAATATAAATTGTGGGATTGTGTTGATAATTATGTGAGTTGACTTTTCAAAGCACTCATAATTCCTGAGACATCTTTGGTGCTCGATAATTAGTACATATCCTCACTGTGATGGGTCAACTGGCTTAGGCTATATTGCTCAGTTCCTCGGTGAAACATTAATGTAGATGTTACCCTGAAGGTATTTGGGAGAAGTGATTAACATTTGCAATCAGTTGACTTTAAAATTACATTTAGTAATGTGGATAGGCCTCATCTACTCAGTTGATGACTTTAAAAAGGAAATATGAGAGTTTTCAGGAGGAGTATTTTTGCCTCAAGATTGTTGTGGAGAAACATTGAGTTTAGTCTACCAGCTGACCCCTTAGATGTTGGACACGCTATCCACCATAATGACTTGGATCTCTAACTGGGTCTCTATCTCTCTCTGTCTGTCTCTTTCCTGTTGGTCTGTTTCTCGAACAACCTTGGCTTATAGGGACATAAGAAGAATTTACAAAAGAATGAAGCTAATATGCTTCACTCCTACCCGACAAAACATTTTATTAATCTAAAAACGATGTCTGGCTTGATATCCCACAATTCCATAGCCACATAATTAGAGCTAAGCTCCAGCAACATGCTTAAAATGTAATCATTTTATCCTTACTTCAGTGTCTAAAATACTACAGTATCAGGCCTTAACTCTCTTAATCCCAATGATTCATTTGCAGATCAAGAAACAGATCTAGCAACATTACCACATTCCTTAGGGGAAGCACTTCTCAGAGGAAGCACTGAGTTGGGTCTCCTGACTGGCTGGTTAGTATGCTCTGACTTACCTGAAATACAGTTTAATATTGCATCACCCTCTCAATTACTTGATGTGATAATTTGAGTGTGTACAGCCTCTTTATATTTTTAGCCAATGGGGTAAAATAATTTTTTCATACCTTTAAATATTGGCATTATCTTGCTCTTATGATAAAAGAGAATCACTTTTAATTAGATCAGACAATTTAAAGAATAGCCAGCCCACTACATGAGATACTTAATGTCATAGTTACATAACTATGCCTCTCTTATGCCTCTATTATTTTCTTTACTGAGAAAAACTGCTGACTCACTAATGTTATTTCTGGATACTAACCTTTATAATAGTGAAGGATGATTTCCATTTTAGTTTTCTTTTAAAACCTTGTTGTCACAGACATAGTGAACAATAAAAATGCAGCTTATATAGAAGTTAAAAATATTTTAAAAATTGGCTAAAGAGAATGAATTTGTAATAAGTTAGCAATTTTCAGAAAGAAAGTTGCTATATTCAACTTACAGATATTTAGAAATCTGTGTTCTACTGCTAAGGGGCAGAGAATTGTCTTCTCCATGGTTAGCCCTCTGAATTGGTGTTGAAAGAGAACTTTCACTGCCACCCCAACCCCACTGTGAGGAGGACCTATTTTCTTCTGTCCACTTGTGTCAGCAAAGGCAACTGAGAATGGAGAAGCAAGATAGTTCTAGCCCTCCTGGCCAGGGTTGTATCCATAGAAACAAATGGGAAGCTGGGACTTCTGTCCCCATCACGAGTCCCTCCTCCTGTAGAAGCAGTGTCCTGGCATAAGTCCCAACTGTGCAAGTGTCCTTCTGAAAGCACTCCTCATACCAAGAATCAGGAAGACCTCAGCTTGGAAGGAAAAAGACATCAAGAGATACCCAAAAATCAGACAAAAGAGAGGTTAAAATTGTTTGGGAAAGAACTTGAAGCAGCTATGATAACAAGCTTCAGTGAGCAATTGTGACTATGCTAGAAACAAATAGCGAGTCTGAGCAAAGAAACAGAAAGTCACAGCCATGAAAGTTGAAAGTACAAAAGACAAATGAAGAGTTTATAACTAAAAAGTACAATGTCAGAAGCAAACACTTGAATGAATGGGCTCAAAAGCAGCTTAGAAATTAATCTCCACAACAGAGAGAATAGACTGGAAAAGTAAAAGAGAAACATTTCTTCAGGAATCTGTGGGAATGTGAAGTAGGTCATGTCACTGGGTCCTGGAAGAAGAGCAGAGAGGGCAGGAGTACAGAAATATGCCAAGAAGTAATGGCTGTAATTTCCCAAATTTACCTCAAGTCATCAACTTAAATATTCAAGAATCTGAGCAAACCTCACATAAAAGAACTATACACCAAGACATTTCATTGTCGGACTTTTCAAAGCTCAATACAAAAGAAAAAAAAATCTAGATTGTATTAAAAAAATACCTTTTAAAACCCAACAGTAAACAAAACAAAAAATCAAATTAAAAAATAGGTAAAAGCACAAAGGGTCATTTCACCGAACTCTTGAAAAACTGTATCTCCTCTGGTAGGAAAACAGCTGCGCTTGTGGACTATTTTTCATCAAAGTAGGGAGGCCAGAAGGAAGCGGCACATCATCTTCTTCAGCTTCCTCCTGGGCATGTCAAAATGCCGGGTGTTGTGGGGGGCGGAATGTGAGGCAAGGCAGAGACTGCCACTGGACAGGTCAGAAGACCTTGACTCCAGGTGGTAGGGCTGTGGTTACACGGTCCAGTAGGAAGAGGTGTGATGGCCCAGGAAACCCAGGTGAGGACTCCAGCGTGGGAGATAAGGGAGCAGGTGAGCACCCTCAGGGTGAGGTCTTTATCAAGCCCCAGGTGAGACAGCAAGGTCCCTAGAGGTAGAGCCCAGAGGAGGGAACACAGGTCTACAAAGATGAAGCTGTGGTTAAGGTGAAAAGACAGTTCTAGAAAGGAGGACTGAGGGGCAGGAGTAGTGCGATTATGGATTTCCAGATTGGTCTTTGGGGCTGACTGATTTTCCTCTGTCCTTTGCTGTACAAAGATGGTGCTGATCTGCGAAAATAGGTTCTTATACTGAATAATGGCCAAAAATTAGTTCTGCTAGTAAAGCAGAAGGAAAGCCCCGTGATGGCAGCAGAGGAGAGTGGTGATAGAGAGGAGGGAAGGCTCAGTGGGACAGGATGCAGACTCTTTCCAAGGGCCCTTCACCTTGAGTTGGCTGTTGCCATAACTGCCTTTGCTCCTTAGGTCAGTGAGTGAACTTGGGGTCCTGTTAAAAAAAATAGATTCCTTTCCTTTACCCAATTAAATTATGGTCAGATTCTCTAAAGAATGTAGTTATTGGGACCAAAGAGAGAGAGAAATAAAGAAGAGAGAAGAAAAGTAGTAGAAAGAGAAGAGTAAGAAAAAGGAGGACTAGAGGAGAGAGAATGACAGGAAGAAACTAAGAGTGTGACAAAAAGGACAAAGGAACTGTGTTTCCACATATAAGAGGTGAGATGATGAGGGTTTTCCATCTTTGAACCCTCAGATGCTCCAGCACAGGTTTTGTGTAACCACCAGCCTTTCCCCCAGCCACAGGCCTTCCACCCCCACCTGCCTCCTGGTTTTCCTTAAAAAAATCCAAGAGAAACCATCTGCAGGCCAGGGAGAAGCGTGGTTTCCGAGGACCCCTGCCTTCGCACGCACATCCACCTTTCTGACCTGTCTATGGGTTTGTGCTTGATGCCTCTCACAGCTTCTCGCCACATCTGGACAAGCCCTTGGTTAGGGAGCTTGGTTTTGGCATTACCTGGCCTCCTGGGCCTTGGCTGCTTCTCCATCCTCACCTCAGATCCTATTCAGGCAATGGCCAGACCCCCCAAGAACTCCTCCCTCTCCAAACTTGCCTCTGGCCAGAGGGCATTTCCTCCCAGCTTTTACAAGGAGACAAATACTGGTTGAAGACTTTCTGGGAGGGTTGGGGCTTGGGTTTGGAGGGTTTTACTAATGCAGCTCTTGAAAGTGAAAATAAATGCAGCCAGGAGGGGGAGAAGATGGCCTAGGGCTAGCTTTTGGGAGAGTCACAAGAAAGACAGCTAACTAGTGCACAAAATGTTCAGGCTGCTGGGAGGGTGGAGTTTGAACTCCCATCTAATCAGGCCTGGGACTGTTGTTAGGTGAGATGAGATAACCTGTGAGAGCATTTTGTAAATGGAGAGAGACTATGCTAATGTGAGGCATTAATACTATTATTCCCCTCAGCTACAGGTTCCTGCTGCCTGCCGGAGTGACATGATAAAAGCCCTGCTTTAGAAGATTAGTGTGGGAGTGATGTGCACCACCGCTTGTACAGGGAGAGAGAGTGCAGGCAGGGAGATGTGTGGCTTCTGCTGACACCAGCTAAATGGGAGTTTGAAAGTGTTCCTGAAAAAGAGAGAGTCCCCCTCCCTACTCTCTCTCTGTCTTGCCTCCAGGAAAGCCTTCTTCTTGCCAGAAGACAGTTACTTCCTGTTCCTGCCATTTTTGTAAGCTAAGACAGGCTGGAAATGGGAGCGGGACCTAAAACTTCACTGACCAATGTGGATCTATCTGTGCTTCTGCTTTTGCTTTTTCTATTTGGCTTAATACATAAACCTCTTCCTCCTTCCGCTTTCATTAAAAAACAAAATAGATGTCACAGGATAGTATTACCCTATATGTGGTTTTGGGGAGAGGGAACTGCACAGACCCCCCAGTTCTGCCTTCCTATGGCTTGGGGCTCCTGCACACACATTTTGTACCTCTTGTCAAATATTAAGGTTAACTGAGTAAATTGTTCCTGCTCCCCCAAAATGAAGCTTCAAAATCAATCCCACTATGTGCCAAGTTATAAATTTTAATACCCCATTAACAACAAAAGCCACAACAAAAAGAAACTTGCCTTTTTAAGCAAGTCCTTAGAGAGGGAAAAAGACCTGAGGTATACAGACAGAAGGTGACACTGATGTGGAGACAGGATCAAGACGGATAATATGAAACTTCAATTCAGAGGGAGAATGATGTGGCTCCAAGTTGAATGATGAACTGCCAGCCACAAAATTAGAAATCAATATGTTGTATAAAAATTAGTCAGTGCAAGACCAATAGCAAAACACAGTAATCATTCCCAGAGATGGGATTGAGAGTAAAAACAGAAGTTCTTGGATCAAATTGAAAGCTGCTGCTCATTTGTCAAGGGGAAAATACCAAAACATGTCAAGACATCATACCTTTGCTTCTTCCTTCCTTCCTTTGGTGTAGTTCAAATAAACAAAATGCCTCACACACTCATTGCTGAGTGAGCCAAGAAAAAATCACACTAAACGTAACATTTCCTTGTAAGCAATATTATTTGCACACATCTTTTAGCGTTGATCTCAGTGTAATAAGCATTATTTGTAGGTTGTCTTGCAGTGCTGGTGTTTGGCTATTGTGGTGCCATCACCCTGCAGACCTGGGAACTGGAAGGAGTGGGTGTCCAGGCCTAAGCCTTTCAGTACAGCTGGGGAGAGGCACATGCATGTGAATTCCCCCCAGCCCACTCCACACTCAAGCCAACCAACAGCTCAGGCTTTCTTCAGAGAAAGCATGAGAAGGCATTAGCTTCCAGATTGCCTTATGTCATAATGTTGCAGGGAAGGACTCATAACTTCCTAGCCTCACACTTATTTATTTACAAATTGAAAAATCAGTAAGAAACCTTAAAATTTCCACTTCAATCGTAAGCATATTACACGACTATAAAATTGTATATCTATGTTTTAGGAGCAAGGAAATATGCCTAATATCAAAGGGAAGAGAAAGATAAAGAAAATGGTCACTTTATTGTGAAAGAAAAATACGTACACCAGAGTATAATACCTAAATATGCCTGAAAACATGTCTCATAATTTATAGTAGTGAGCAGCTGTTGTGTTTCGGTATCTTGTTCTTTCTGTCCCACACTTAGCAGTGTGGTTAGGTTAGGAGCTAGGAGATGAGGACGTAAGAACAGGATCCATGGAGTTCTCTGGGTCTCAACCCGGGTGGGAGGGTCCTTGAAGGAAATGTATCTAGTATGAGTCACAGTTCTCCCCCCTGAGTTACTTATGCATGATAGAGGAGTGAATTGAATATAAAGGTAGGTTTAGTATGTAAAAGCATCATCATTGACTAATGGGTATGAAGCATGGGAATTGGTAATCAGCCATGGATTTTCTACCCATGTGACATCTAGGAAGGTAGATGGGGAACAGGAAATAAGAAAAAAAGAAACTGTAAAGAAGGTGGTGAATTATACAGAGTGGCATGGTAGAGAGTTTAAGGCTTCTGGAAAATTAGAGGCTGTATTATATGACACGATCAAGCCATCTTATAAAAGAGGGAGGGTAGGATTTAGATTCATGTACAGAAAGTAATTTCTATATGGAAGTATGCAATGGATCTGACCGTCCATAAGGGGAACTGAAACTTTGAACTGTAGCTGCCACATATTGTCACTGGGAAAAAAGTTGGTGATTGTTCTGGTTTGGTGACATGGTTTTCTCAACGTAAGGGTTCATTTCATTCAGTTGATACAAGTGGGTCAGAGGTTGAGGAAGTCAGGACAGCATTGGGTCCACGGAGGACAGTTGTGAAAGCTGTCATGTGTTAGACAGTGGCTTATGAACATGACAAAATATCCCAAGTTAAATACTAGATGGAAAAGTCAGGATGCATCCTTGCTAAGGAGATGCATCTGACTGTCCATCAATGGCCTTCAGTCTGTGACCTCTTTCTATAGCCCAAAAGAAAGAAAGATCCAACCCCAAGGATGGTCCAGTGAACCAGAAATCTTGGACCTGCCTAACTCAAACCATGTGCTATAGTTACAGTTAGATTCTAAGATACAGTTTGAGAAATGTGCCTTTATCTTAGTTTTAGGTTTTTCCTTTTCTAGCTTGAAAATAGTTATACTCTCTGATAATTCTCTCTTTCCCACCCCCTCTTAACAATTTCACTAATAGAATGGACAAATTAACTTTACACAATGGGCAGTTATAGATTATCACTTAATATCAGACAGCTGTTTGAGAATTAGGTATGGATCCAAAGAATCAAGTAGGAAAGCCTGCAGATGGGTCCGAAAGCCTGTCCCCAGATGCTTCAGAGGCAGCTCAGAGTACAAGGCCTTCTGTACATGCCTGAAAGTCAACACTATGATTTTCCAAAGTGAAAGATAAGGTGGAACTTCAAGGATGGTGAGAATCTCTGACAGTGGGGAAAACCCTGAATTTTAATTACAGTATACCATACATTTTTAGACTTCTAATTTCAATTTAAATAACTGGTTATTTTCTTTCAACTGGCTGAATAACCAGTTGACTTCTAGTGAGAAAGAGAAGGTATTATTGGAACTAGAGGAAGTAATAAAAGTAAAGATTTTTGGGGAGAAGAGTATACATTTACGTAACTGCTGAAAAGGAACTTGGCTACATTTATATAGAGCTTGATTTTTTTTTTATAATCTTAGACCTTGAATTAACAACTAGAAATCCAAGTCAAAGTTTAGATTACTCAAAAATGATTTTTGTAGTTATAGGCAGAAGTGGAAGCAATAGCTATATTTTGTGAAACAAAAGAAAAATGGCTAAATGATGGCATATTTATATCATAAAATTTATGTAAAAAAATAAAAGTTCATGTGTTTGACAGTTACTTATTAACATGACGAAATTTTACAATTTGGATACTAAATGGGAAAGTCAGGATACAGACTGTTGCATTTAAAAAATAATAAAACTAATAATAATGATAATTACATTGATAATAATATTAACCCATCTACAGTTAAAACCGTCTAAAATGGTGAGTTATCTATTGATGTTAAGGGTGATATAATTATTCTTTCTGTTTAAGCTTTCTACATGTAGCCTTTTAAAAATAATGAACATGAATTCATTTTACAGTTAGGAAAAAATTACAAAAAACAAACAAATATAAAATGTAAGCTCATATACATTACTTTAAAATAAGCTCTAATAGTCAGGAGATTCTTATTTTAAACATTCAGCAACTGAATTTCAAGCCAACAGCGAATTGGTGCAGGAATTTGGAAGGAAGAATGAGGAGCTACTATGAAGAGACACAGCAAATATGTTAGACAACTTTGTGTCACTGACCGATATATCTAACAGGAACAATGTGTTGGGGGGAAATTTATTTCAGCTCACAGTTTCAGAGGTTCATTCTGTGGTTGGCTGACTCCATACCTCTGGGCATAAGAGGCAGATCATCATGGCAGAAGGATCCAGTGGAGGAAAGCTAGCTTCTTATGTCTTGGCAACCAGAAAGCTGGAGTGAGAGGCTGAGACAGAGAGGGGGAGAGTTCTGCTGTCCAGGGACAAAATATAAGCCATAAAGACCCACCTCCAGTGACTCACCTCCTCCAGCCACACCAACCTGCCCACATTACCACCCAGTAAATCCACATTGGTGTATAAATCCATCAATTAAGTTACAACTCTCAAATTTTCACCTCTGGTTGTTTTTGAATTGTCTCACACATGAGGGTTTGGGAGACACTGAATATTCAAGCTACAACAATCACAAATGTATGGAAAGTAACTGGCAATGAGCTACTCATGGGAGGAGCAGAAATATTATGGGGAAAGTTTCAGTCCCTCTAAAATCATCTCTCTCTGAGGTCATTTCTAGTAGAAACTCAAGTGCTACCAATCTCAAAACCACTTTGGGAATCAAAGATTGTGGAGAAAAGAGTTCTACTCTTTGGAGAATCCAAAATTTAAAATTACTTTATTTCAGTTCTTCGTCCTAACACTTCTTAGCATCTGAATTTCAAGAATTCATGTAATATCTTTAAGATCCAGAACTCTCAACTTTTATATAAGGACAATCAAGTATTTTTGTAGTTTTTTACATTCTCTTTTTTAAATGATTTCCTGAGGTTATATAAAAGTGTTTTGAAAATAATGACATACCATATATATGTGGATGATGCTAGGAGTACATAGTATTAATTACTGCTAATATTAACCCAAACCAATGGAAATTAAATAATTTATTTTCATGTATTCTAAGAAAATAGAAGTAGTTATATGAGTTGTATATGTGTGCATGCATGCACAAATGTCTTACAATGAATTTTTAAATTTTATTTATATTTGGTCCATCCCTTTTTCTGAAAGATAAAGTAGCATAGTAGAAAGAACTTGTGGAATGAGGCAGATTGAGCTCAGGTTCTGGGCTATTTTTACTCTTAGCTATATGAACTTCAGTGGATTGGTGCTCTGAACCTTAGTATCCTCATCTGAAATAAACTGAGTAAATGGTAGTCAGTGCTCAGTATATAGTAGTCATTCCAGTTTCTAATGGCTTGAGAGTAAGTTATCTTGAAAATTTTCATATATATATATATATATATATATATATATATATATATATATATAACAGCTTGATCTCAGACAATTTGGAAAATATTAGGTATGTCTGCATTTCAAAATTCTGTAGGATTAACATAATGATGTATGTACTCATCATTTAATATAATAAAATATTAAAATTTTTCACTAGATAATAAACAGATAATGCCTCTGTCTGTGAGTATAGTGTGGTAATAAGTGCTGTGGAAAAAAAAAAAACAACAACAACAAACTTTGTCATTAAGGATATTAAAACTAATGATAGATTATATTTTAGACAATATGTAAATTTCCATTATGCATATATAACCAGGTACTAATAGATATATTGATGGATTTTTTTAAATGCCTCCTGTTGAGGATGGGGTGTAGCTCAGTGGTAGAGTGTTTTTGCCTAACATGTGCAAGGCCGTGTATTCAATTCTTACAACCCACCATACAATATAAAAAAAAAAAATAAAGTATTAAATGTTTAAACGTTTTTTAAAGGTCTAACCATTTAATACTATATTTTTTAGATTTGAAGAGAGCAATGAATAGTTAGGAAAATGCTATTCATACATCTCATTAAAATTAAGCAAAGGAGGGGGCTGTGACTCAGTGGTAGAGTGCTTGCCCTGGGTTCAATCCGCAGCACGCACACACACACACACACACACACACACATACACACACAAAAGGAAATAAATAAAGAAAGAAAATTAAGCAAAGAAATTATTTCTATAAATTTAATAATACTTATTTGGTATAAACATTTAATAGAGTTTTCACAATGCAAAAATATATCTTAGAATACATGTATTCTAGAAGTATAAATATCTGCAGGAGATTTATATTTCATGATGTTTTAAATTGAAAATTCATGTCATGAAACACAGTAAGAAGTGAAAAGACTGAAACACATCTGCTCTATGGATTTATACAGATGGCTCTCCAGCAGATTCCTTCTTTGAGATTGGTTTGAACCAGTTTTCCCAGCATTATAATCCTGTGATGTTTCAATATTTTCTTCTTTTGAGTCTGCTTTGGGATTCTGGAATTAGGAAAGACTCACTGAACCAAATATAATGTGGTTATTTTCTCATTTGCTACTGATATTTTTCCAAAGTCATAATAGTTGTGAACATCACAAAATCATCTTGCACAACAGTGGAGTTCTTCACGAGGACTCAGAAATACTGGGTTTAACTATATACTGGATTGGATTTCTAGCTTTCTCAGAGGCCACTATTGTCCACCCAAACTTCCAGTCTGCTTTTATACATTGCTCTGCAGCAGGCCCTTTTAGTTGCTCCCAGACTCCAAATTTCTGGTGTCTGTGCCCTTTTGCAATATGCTCTTTTGAGGATGGGCTGAAACTAGTAGCTTACGTAAACAAAATAATGATAGAAGTTATCATATGCCACTTAGGCAGTTGGGTTTAAAAATCGTAGCTTCCAATCTTGGGTATTTTTCACTCTGAGAAGACAGATATCATGTTGTGAGAGCAACAGAAAGAATATGGAGAATATGCTGCCCAAGCATCAGTACCAAAAGGTATGAGAGTGCAGTTAGAAATTGTCCTGCAGCATCCAGTGAGCCTAGAAGATTGTAGACAGATTGATTTAGTCTAAAGAAGAACCTGGAATCTTGGTGTGGTGGTGCATGCCTGTAATCCCAGAGGCTCAGGAGGCTGAGGTAGGAGGATCATGAGTTCAAAGCAGCCTCAGCAGGCAACTCAGTGAGACCCTGTGTCTAAATAAAATATAAAAAGGACTGGGGATGTGGCTCAGTGTGTAAGGGCCCCTGAGTTCCATCAGTCTCCACCCCCTCCCCAAAAGTAAAAACCTAGAGCCAAAAACCTAAACCATGTGCATATTCTTGAGCTTCAGAAAGTATTAGATAATAATTGTCATTTTAAACCAATAAATGTTGGGATGGCATAAAACTGTCCCCCATTATTTTTACAGTTAAATGGGAATAATAATAGCACTCTGAGGGGGTTGTTGTTAAGGATTAAAAAATGATTTAATGTAGTTTAGACTTCTTCTTTGGAAAAAACCTGCCAAATTACATTGTTGATTGAAACTTTTAGTCCAAGTCAAGTTGTGTCTGCTTTCAGAATAAAATACACTGGAAAAATAAATAATCAATTTAAACTTAGGCAAAGATGACATAAAAATTTAACAGCTTTATAAATTAGAACTTTATATATAACAGAGTCAAGTGGCAAAAAGCTATTCACATATATACGGTATTGACAAAGATTGATAACGTTGATAATGTTGATCAATAATGTCTATACACAGGGATATATATTTTAAGAAAGCAAAGTTATAATGGCAATGGCAAGATACTGAGATGGAAAAAAACTGATTAATTCCATTGCCTAATTACAAACTTCAGCTAAACCAGGGAAAAGGTCAAAGGTGAATGCCAGGTATTCTTCAGGAGACCATCTGGGGAAAAGAAGAAAGACAAGCAGAAATAGACTATCATTAGTTTGCTTAAAGGCTGGCTCAAGTCTAATACTGAGAGAATTTATCGCTTAGGTTCAGGAAATACCTTGAGGGACATTTAACCTAAAATTGAAGCAGACACTAAAAACTCAGAGATACCTACTTATTTGGTAACTAAGGGTAACACAGATCTAGCCTGGGATGTGGGAGAGAGGTCATGAAGGAAATGACAGGTAGTAAAAATAGGCTGGAACTAGGAGTAAAACATTCTAAAGTAGGCAAAGAATCTACCAGCAGAAATGGCATAGCTGCAGATGGCCTCTGTTATCTGGCTTGGCTTGACACACAGCACAGAGTGGAGAAATGTAGTAGCTTTGTGGAGTATGGGCTTAGGTGGAGAGTCGAATGTGGAACTGACAATTTTAAGGAGCAAGCCAGGGCTTGACCAGAGACAGAGACTCTTTATTGCAGTGAGCAGGCTGAAGTTGGGTCAAAAAGAAAATGAGTTGTAGAAGAATCAGGAATAATATTAATGGGCTCAAGACCTAAGTTAAGACAGAAGAGGCCCAGGGCACAGGGAGCACACCAAAGTCAAAGTTTAATTGCTCTCAGAGAGGGTTATGGTTATCAAAGCATTCTATGCACACATTAGTATTTTAAGTGGTTCATCTGAGAGTCATCTGCTTTAAAGGCTCATTCCATGATAGTGGGTCTGATTTATTCTTTATTAAACGCAATACATTATAGAATTTCGGTTTAGATAGTTGGTACAGTATCATTGTACAGTATTTCCTTCTATGTATAAATTCCTGGGCCTGTCTCTGAAGTCAGTGTTCTGACTGATGCTTAGCATATGACCCCCTGGAATCACCATTATCTACGTTTAAATGTGATGTTCTGGTAGGTAGTGAATGGCAGCTGTCTCGACACTGTGTATTCAAGGGTGACAGATCATTGAATAAAACATTTTTTAAAGCTGGGAAAAGATGAATAGCTGTGCTTATGTCATCTGGGCTTATCTGAAGTCAAAATTGTCTCTCCTAGCTCCCAACATTGTTGATGGGAACAAATAAGATCACATGAATAGTCAATGGTCAAATTAAATACCAATTCATTTAATGGAGAATTAACAATCATTTACTGATGGTTTTTCCGCTCCTACTTTGGTTGTTTTGAGTTGTGTACATGGTTGAGGTGAGAATCTTTATAAAGAATAATAAGATGGTGATTTTAATGGGTACCATCAGATTTGTGGTGGGGTAGGAAGCCAGATACATGTGCTCCCAAAGGAGGATGCTTTCTATTTACTAAAGTGCCTCTTTCCCATTGACTTGAAGTTCATGTCACATGTTTCTGATCACAAGCTGAAAAGAAAATACCTAAACAATATTGTTTATAAACAACACCTGATAAAGAATGCTCACAGCTTGAAGATTAAGAGCTTTCAGATCTGGACCCAGGAGATTACACAACAATGAGTCAATGAAACTGAGAGTCGTCATCATTCAGTATTATGTTTCAGTTTGGTCCTAAAGAGGACCTAAAACAGTATCAAACTTTAGTAACCACTGAATATGCCCTTGGGAATCAGAAAAAGAGTTTCATTAGGATTTTTTGATAAGGTTAGAAATTTTTGCACAGGTCATCTTCATAAAGGATTTCCTTATGGTAAGCAATTACATGTCTACATATATGAACCACGTGGTTTACGAGGAGATACCATATGGATAAATCAATGAAAATAATTTAAGGTATCTAATTTTTTAACTTATTCTCAAAGTATTTAAAAATTCATATGTTTCTTTTCAAATTTTGCTAGATAATATGTGTATATTCTAGACATTATGTAATGGCACTAAGACAACCTGTGGCTGAACTTAAAAGTCAAACCTACTAATACTTCTGAAATACCGAAATCTAGGACTCTAGACACTTATAGCTAGATAACTAAATGCTGTGAGAGCTTGTTTGTATAATAATAAACTTAGGAGATACTGGAAAAATAAAGACCATTCAGATTTTAATGCTTCCTATTTCTATGGAAAACATTTGAACTTAGGGAGTTCAAATCTCCATATATTATAGCATTTGATTGCTGGTAAGTCTTCCTTAAGAGGCTGAATCATGCTGATATCAATATCACCGAGCTGCATTTGGGCATTTGATGATGAGTTAAGTTTGTGATTTTTAAGTAATAACAGTGAATGACAAGATTTATCCCCACTTGAATTTGGTTACAATAGTTATGTGAGAAATTATTAATTTTCAGTATGAGAACTAAGGCTGAGGAATTATGTATGCAACAAAGCAATATTTAATTTCACTTCAGATTTTTGGTATATAGACATTTAAATGTAAAGTAATTGGATTTTTTGGATTTTAAACTTATTGATGGAATCAGGTCTAGTATGACATGGATTTTTTTCATATTTCCTTTAATTTTCTCTCATTATTTTAACTGAGCCAAACTCTACATGTGGACCAGAGTAAATAAAAATAAAATTAAGTTTTTTCATATTTTGTTATTTTCAGTAATCAGCATTTTTCAAACATCTGGAAGTATTTGAGTCTGAAGTAAATACAGATATTTGGTTTATAATTAAATATGCCTAGAAAAAGTTTTTAATTTTTTTCTTTTATTGATACATGACAGTAGAGTATATTTTGACATATTTATACAAATAGGGTATATCTTATTCTAATTAGGATCCCAGTCTTATGGTTTTAGATGATGTGGAGACTCACTGTGGTGTTGTCATCTATGTACATAGGAAAGTTAAGTCAGATTCATCCCACTGTCTGTCCTATTTCTGTCCCCTCTTCCTTCTGTTCATTCCCCCTGTCTATGAACACCTAATTTTCCCCTCCCCCACCTATTGTATGTTAGTATCCACATATCAAAACATTCGGCCTTTGGTTTTTTGGAATTGGATTATTTGGTTTAGCATAATAGTCACAAAAACCATCCATTTACTGGCAATGATTACAAAGTCACTCTTCTTTATGGCTGAGTAATGTTCCATTATGTATATATACTGTATTTTCTTTATCTATTCACCTGTTGAAGGACAACTAGGTCAGTGCCATAGTTTAGCTATTGTGAATTGTGCTGCTATAAACATTGATGTAGCTGTGTCACTATAGTATGCTGATTTTAATTCTTTTGGGTATATACTGAGGATAACTGGATCAAACGGTGGTTCCATTTCAAGTTTTCTGAGGAATCTCTATACTAACTTCCAGAGTGGTTGCACCAATTTGCAGTGCCACCGCAATGTGTGAATGTACCCTTTTCTCACACCCTCACCAACATTCATTATTACTTGTATTCTTGATTATTGCCATTCTGACTGGAGTGAGATGGATTCTCAGTGTAATTTTGATTTGTATTTCTCTAATTGCTTCAGATATTGAACATTTTTTCATATATTTTGTTGACCATTTTTATTTCTTCTTTTGTGAAGTGCCTGTTCAGTTCCTTTGCCCATTTACTGGCTGGGCTATTTTTATTTTTATTTATTTATTTTTTAGTTTTAAGTTCTTTGAGTTCTTTGTATATCTTAGTGATTAATGCTCTATCTGAGATGCTGGTAGCAAAGATTTTCTCCTATTCTTCACATTCTTGATTGTTTCCTTTGTTATGAAGAAGCTTTTTAGTTTCATACCATCCCATTTACTGATTTTTGATTGAATTTCTTGCACCTTAGGGGTCTTGTTGAGGAAGTCGGTTCCTAAAACAACATGATGGTGTGTTGGGCCTACATTTTCTTCCAGTAGATGTAGAGTCTGGTGTCTGGTCATAGATGGCACCTTCTTGCTGAGTTCACATGGTGGAAGGAGACTGAACCAATACCAGTAATAAGGACTCTGCCCTCATGACATGTTCTCTTCCCAAAGCCTCACCACCTATACCACTACCTTGAGACACAGGATTTTATATCAAATTTGTGGGGGACACAAACATTCAGACCATAGCACTGTGCAAATAGTTCAGACAATAGAACAATATTATAGTTATGGATAATATGTTTAACAAAAATATGATTTTTGAGCCATCTTTCTAGTCCCAGGGTAGTGTCCTTCACTGTGAGCACCACTGGAGGTGGGAACAGGTGCTGTGGAACACTGGGTCGGGTTTCTCAAGAGAGCATGAAAGAAATGCTCAGAATTGATTTGGTCCCTTGGTCTCCTGTCACTGAGACTCTTCTATTTAAAGATGTTTGAAACAACTAAAGGAAAAAAAAAATGTCTATATCAGTGTTGGCATCTCAGTACTCTGTCTCTGATAAACAGTGAAGTTAGTCCTTTTTAAAAATTTTTTAATCTTTTATTCTTTTTATATATACATGAAGAAGAGGGTATTTTGACTTATTATACATACATACATAGAGTACAACTTATTCTAATTAGGATCCCATTCTTGTGGTTGTACAAGATGTGGAGTTTTACTGTGGTGTATTCCCATATGAACATAGGAAAGTTATGTCTGATTCATTCTGTTCTCTTTCCTATTCCTATCCTCCCTCCCTTCCCTTCATCCCCCTTTGTCTAAACCCATGAACTTCAATCCTCCCTACGTCTTATAGTGTGGTGATTCAAGAGAACAGGGTCCACGTATGGGCCAAAGATTCCATGAAAGATGGACATCCTTGTTCTTTTGTTCCTTACTCTTCCACCTACGTGGATTTTTAGCCAGGTCACAGAAACATTTTTCCAAATGAAGGGGATAAGGAATTTTTTAAAAGCTTCCTGAGGCATCTGGAAATCAAATCAGTTGCAAAAAACTTTATTCCAACACTGCCTCATCTTTATTCTCCTACCCTTCAACGAGCACCCAGAAGCCACATTTCTTTCTGCCTCACAAATACAGCTGGCCACATGCGTGATCAGACAGAGCAAAGACATTGTGGGCTTAATAAATTCACTATTATCCGCTGGAAATAAGCACAATTAAAAGAAAAAGGTACTGGGAGCAATTTTAATTCTAGAGATGAACATTACTGTGAGCATTTGATGTATTCCTTCAGGACTTAGGGAAACGTTCTCTAGAAATTTTAGAGCCAGGAAATTTGGAAATCTATTCTATTTCATGACCTTGGGTAGCTCCTTCTGACATTCGGACTGACTCATTAGTCATGGCAAATTGATTCTGAGCGTCTCTTTTTTGAGAAGAGAGTGAGTGTTGAATGGCACTTGGTCTGGCCCTGTAGACTAATGCTAAATTGGCGGAATTTTGTTTGCAACAGTCCAGCCAATGTTTTTCTAAAATGGCAAGCTATTGATTTTTGCAGCAGAAACATATTTTTGGTTACTCTAATATGAGTAATGCTTGGCCAGGAGCAAACAGTAAAGGACATTTTCATTAAGCAGGTGTTACCCAACACTCCAAATTTTATGGTTTAAGTTTCACTATGAGATACAGATTTTTCATAAATTGTGTGATGATTGGGTAGAAGAATTTATAAGAGGAGAGAAAGGAGTTCAAAAATCTAGTGAGAAGATAATTAAAGTGCTCCAATAATGATACTAGAGGAAGAAAACAACTGTTCCTGAGGGTGGAATATGATTTTATTTTCTGTGTTGATTTTTCAAAAATAATACAAAATAGTATAAAAATGAATTTGTGATAGATTTATGAGGATTTACTAACACCAACAAAAAAAGAACAGTCAAAATAAATTTGGCTATTTCTCTTATAATCAAAATAAATAAAAGTTCTTGGGGGAGAAAAGTTGGTGTTGATCTGTGGCAAAGATCCAAATTGTGTATGGAACTTAATTCCTGGTTCATCTGAGCTACAAGCTCACATAGCAGATGACTGACCAGTTGCTCTTTTATTCAGATCCATGCTGTGTTGTAGAGCAAGCCTGATTTTTAGGAGTCTCCCCCAAATTTCATTACAAGTGTTCTTGTGGGCCAGGCTGAAGATGTAAACTTGAGTCCTTACCACAGGGAGATCAGTGATGAAGATCTGAAGGCAGGTTGGTGGGGAGCGACCGGAGGCCTGCTGAGAGGTAGCTCAGCAAGTCATTTTCTGATCCAGGAGTATGTGAACATGATGTAGTTTAAAAATAATATTGCTACGGGCTTGCCAAAAGGTACTTAATTGTAAATCCCTTTCATCCATTGGAGGGGGCGTTGAAGTCTGGAAAACAAATCTAGTGTATTAGACCTGGTTAGCAAAAAGTCGTAATATTGCCTCTGGATATTACGGGCTCCATAATGAGAAAGAAAACAATGTCACTTGGTATTTTCTCCAGACAGTAGCCTAGATCTCGAAGACTTAGAGGGATTTTTCCTATATAGCATATATGAAATGCATTACAACCTTGGATTTCTGATATCGCAATGATAATGGTGTAGAGTAGAGAAGGCATCAAAACTAATACTTACGTTATAAGGAGTACATATGATTTTTTCATGTAGAGTACTTATTATTAATAAATATGTACATATGATTTTTTTCATGTATAGTACTTATAATTATTTGCAGAATGTGTTATGTTTAAGACTTGGATTAGCCATGGCTTTGTAGATTGAAAGTGACAACTCTTAGATTTAAACAAGTGATAAGTGTGTCCTTAAATGTAGTATAATGATGGCCAGAAGGAGTATGTGGAAAATCAAATGCAGGGGAAAAGTTTCAGACAGACAGACAGACAAACAAACAATTTCCCTCTGATATGTATGTGCACAACACTGTGAATTTCACTTTGATAATTTCTGTGATTTAAATTACAACTTTATTTTTCCCACTTTCTCTGGAGCAGTGTTATAAAGGACCAGCTCATCACACTATCTATTATTTTATCCCAGCATGTGGGTATGGAAGAACAGAGAGTTATAACTCCTGTGACTCATTGCCTACTTGATAATAAAATGAATGCATGAAAAGCAGCCTAAGGAAGAATATTTTATTAGATCAATTAATATTGCAGAGGAGCTTTGTTCCTGGGTTAATCATTGGTATGAACTCTTTGCTTGGAGCTAAGGTTTGGGGCTAGTCATAAAAGTGACTTGGAAAGGACACCTCTGTTCTTTATTCTCTATCAAGGACTTTAACTCAGAATTATTCAATCTGACACCTGGAGATTTCTCATATAGCACATTTGCCAAAGGAATTGTAGGAAGGGCTACCTTTCAAAGACGTTTCAATCCTTTTTTTAGAGATTTTTTTTTTTTTTGGCAGATTAGGAAAACATAAGAATAGGTGAAACCCTCTAGGTTTTATTATTCAAAATTGTTTTTAATTAAAAAATAATATAGAATGAAAATTAATATAAATGTACTTTAAATATTCACTGCTTCTTAAAACCCCTCTCTCTTGCAAAATTCAAAATAAGAGGCTAGAAAATGTTAGAGTTTATTGTACAGAGCAAGGGGGAGGATTGTTTCACATGGTTTTGTTTGTTTGTTTGTTTCATCCATGCAGGTAAAATAGATTCTTACCGTGGGTTCATGCTGCTATGAACAGTCTCCCTCATTACAACTTTGTAATTTAAAATCTAGGTAGATATTCTAAATATTAGGCATAATAAATGTTTTTGAACTGAAACTTGAAAAGCACAGCTATTACCAAAGGCTTTTAAATAGCATTATACTAATTTAATAAAGGAAAGTAATAGAAACTTCAACACTCAACAGAAATTGGTGAAATAAAGCATAGAAAATGAATACTTGCTATTTTATAAAAAAAAGAATAGTCTACACTTGCATTCTATTTATATTTAGTTTAAAAATCATTGGCTGCCTTTCACATGCCAGGGCTACTGTTGGTGCTGACGACAGGGTGGGGAAAAGGTAGATGGAGTTTCTAATCTCTTGGAGTATGTGTTTGATAAGTTAATCATTTTTGCATTCTAACATTTAGAATGGATGTTAAGAGGTTCGGGACTCAGAGACACCCTGAGATTCATATGTCAACAATGGCCCAACTTGAGATGGTGTGGAATCCAGCTTCCTTAATGAATGCTGGTGACAGGCACATAATCAATGATTGTATGATCTGGATCGATATTAGCACTCCTAAGCAATTCTGATTAACTATGTCCTTTCAGTTTGTTAAATCATTATGAAATGCTTAAATATGTTGTGATTTTTTTAAAAAAAATGTGAAATGAATCTCTGGGTTATGGAGTAGGTATGTAAAATCCACTTTATGCATTCCCCAATGGCCTCTTCTTCCTCTGGGATCTTTCATGACATCATTGCTGGCTTTAGTCTGATCTTTTGTGACTGCTGCATAGTATATCAATACAGAAAGATAGCTTTATAGCATTAACCCTATATTAGACTATTTACAATTCTATGATATTATAAATAACTTTATTAATGATGCTGCAATGAACATCCTTGTGTGTATCTTTGTGTACAAATGCCCAGTGATTCACTTGGCTGTATCCCTGCAAGTGGAATTATTGTGTGAGAGTCAGTAGATTTAAAATTATAATAGATGGAAATGGCCTCCAAATTATAGACTAGCCAAGAATATATTAGAGTGCTCATTTTTTACAACTAAACAAATAATCCTATTAAGTGCTTTTAATCTTTGACATTCTAATGTGGTGAATAATATATCATTATTGATTAATTTGCTTTTCCTAATTATCAACAAGCTTTAATTTCATTTTATATATGGAGTAATATTTATACATTATATAGTTATTGTATATACATTTTTTTCCATTAAAAAGATAAATATTTAATAAAATATTCTTTGGACACAGAGAAAAATCAACTTTTTTATAAAAATTATAAAAATTTTATTTGAGTCAACTGTGTATCACTTAACTGCATTTGATCTCTTAGCCTAGTAATTTATTTTAATGTGGACACTTTTTCACATTTTACTTGTGGCATTAGGATTCTGTGCTTAATGGCTCTGTTTGCTTTTTGTTTTGGTAGGAGCAGCCAATATTGTCATTGTATTTATTAAGTAGCCCATCTACGCTGTCTCACCCAGTGGACTGGCATATCAGACACTGATTTCTGTATGTCTGGTTGCTTTGTGTGCTCACTCTTGCAGTCTTCTGTTTGTCTATCTCTACACATCACTGATATACTATTTTAATTATGATAGTTTTAAATTACTTTTGTTATTTAGTAGGTGAAAACCCTGGTCTTTGTCTTTCTAACTCATCATTTTACTAAGTATTTTTGCACATTTATTTTTCTATAAGAATCTTAGGATCAACATATCAGGTTTCACAAATGCCATTGGCTATGAATTAAAGGATAAATCAACTTGGGAATGGTTTCCAGGTGTTTAAATTTATTAACCATTTTTTTGTGGTTATCAGCAATATATTATTCTAATCACATAAAACTTCAGGTGTCTTGTTGTTGTTTTGTATTCTTCTGCTAATTCTATAATTATTTTGTGGAATTGATTTGGGGGAAGTTCAGTTAGGGATTCTGGGAAAGATTTTAATATTTTAAATATTTTTTATATCTGTTTTCCATTTTTATTTTTCCATTCTATTAATACTTTTGATGATAGTATTGGGAATTCTACATAGGTACTGGATAGTTTGGGGTGAATTTATTTTTTAAAGAAATTTAGAAGTCTTTACCAGGCTCTTAATTCCATAATTGTAAAAAAGGAGATTTGATTTAATGTCACTTTTATTAAATTTTAAATTGTGAATGTACCTTGAACCTTAAACCAAACTTAAGCTCTCTGATCTTTACCCCTGAATGAGAACAGTTGCAAACCATCTACCTCGTCCCCCAAAACAAGGGTTTATGTATTGGGTGGACTCTTGCCTCACTGGACGCTGGAACAAGGAATTGGAGGGGAAAACCCTGTTTTTCCTGAGAGAAGGCACATCCACAAAAAAGGAGAGCCCAGGCAGAGGCTCACAATTGAGAAAGGAAATTAGGTAAATTAATCCTGCTTCAAGGAGAACTGGGCCATGGGGTTCCTGGCTCACCCATGTGGGTCCAAGGATGGAGAGGGGTGAAGTCTCTGTAGAAGGAGCCCTCACTCGTGAGGAGAGCAGAGTTCCTGGTCACAGAGCACGGCCCCTCATCTGTGCAAAAACACACCACCTGCAATTAATTGTACCTTGAGTCCTATACATATTTATGTCTATTCCTCCCTTATTTTTCCAGTTGCCCAGGACAATAGTAGCTAGTTTTGCTCATGAATTTAAGAGAATGTGATTAATCATATTTACTGGGGTTCTCAGGTAGACAACCTACATTAAATTTTGAATGTTCTTTTTTGCTACACATTTTTTAAAGTTATTTTAAAACTAGGAATAGTTGCTATATGTTATTAAAAGGTTTCCTAATCTATCAAAAATTGTATAATTTTTACCTTTTTCTGCTAATATTATGAATTATGTAACTGTATTTCTTAAAATATTCTAGGGTAAATCCTTCTAGATCATTTTTAATAAACTGCCAACTTTGATTTACTGTCACTTCATTTAGATTTTTGTTCTTACTTTGGATTTTATAAATTAGATCAGTCTAGAGGCTTTTCTGGGTATTTTTAAGTCAGTTTTTAAATTTTGAAATCATGTTTTTACTAACTTAGTACACTGAATTACGCAACTTTACATATTGTTGTAAATGCTTATGTATGTACAGCCATTTAAATGTCCTAAGAGTCTTGGGCACTAGGTCTTTTCAAATAATTTTCCATGTAAGGGAGTGGATTAGGTGATGTCAGGAAGATTTGAATAATATTTGAGTTTCTTAAGTTTGCCTACTTTTAGGGCCTAGATGGAGTGGTGAGGAATTAATTATGGGAAATCTCTCAGAGGTGTTGTGGGCTTTGTGTGATAATGTGGAAGTGTGTTGGAATAACCAGAATCTCATCCCACTGAGCCTCCTGTGACCTCACAGCTTCCTCTTCTGTATCTGAGGACACTTTGCCTCTCCTGTTTGTAGAAAAGTGCTGTTGGTGCCTTGTCAGAGTTTACCTTTTATGAGGAAGTTAATTTTCCTTGGGTCTCTTCTCCATCACTCTTGATTATTTCGAGACCTATAATTAGAATTCAATTCCATTGTATGTAGGAGACTAATTAATTAGTCAGACATGTAGAAAGAAGACTCCTGCACCAAAGGACTTTAGGATTTTACTAATTTAAAGTATGTTTCGGGCTGCAGGGGGGCAATAAATGGTGGATACAAGTGGAAATAGACTTTTTATCATGTAGGGTGAAGCCAGTTTTAAATTAGATTTAATTTACTAGCATTCATACACTTATTGGAACTTTTGATAATTTGAATTTAATGTGTGATGCAGTTACAGATGGTCTCCAACTTGTAATGATTCAACTAGACTTCCATTGCATAACCCCCTCACTCACCTCCTAATCACCTTTATGATGGTGCTAAAGTGCTATGCATTCAGTAGAACTGGTTCTTTACATGCATTAACTGTATGTTAATAGCAATTACCCATATGAGCATTCTGTTTTTTAGCTTCAACATAGAAGCCAATAAATTGCATGACATATTCAACACTTGATCATAAAACAGGCTTCATGTTAGATGATCTTGCCCAACTGTAGGCTAATGTAAATAAGTATTCCAAACATCTTCTAGTTGGCTAGGCTAAGCTACAATGTACAATAGGTTAGGTCTATGAAATTTAGTTTCAACTTGTGTTATTTTTAACTTACAATGTGTTTGTTGGGATATAACCCATTGTAAGTGGAGTAGTGGAATAGCATCTGCATTTATATTGCCTGACTCAAGCTTTTATTATGCTTTTAATAGTGTATTATAATTCTACATAACTGGGGGGCTCATTGTGACAAATTCATAGATGCTCATAACACAATTTACTCCATTTTATTCCC
Organism: Marmota marmota marmota; assembly: GCF_001458135.2. Taxonomy (NCBI): domain Eukaryota; kingdom Metazoa; phylum Chordata; class Mammalia; order Rodentia; family Sciuridae; genus Marmota; species Marmota marmota. The sequence continues at coordinate 7,128,331 of NW_026000164.1, read as the reverse complement.
CAATGCTACCTTTTCCCTACCTTCCTCTCTTCCTTTAATTCCCTACCCTCTGTAGACTCATATTTGTTGAACAAGGGTTATTTGCCAATGCTGTTTGTACAGATTAGAGAAGGATATCCTAGAATTCCCTTGCACAACCCCCTCACTCACCTCCTAATCACATCTTGTAGCTGTGCCCAAAGACTTCATGTCAAGGTGTGTGTCTTTCAAAGACTATCTTAAAAGTAACTTTAAATCTATTCTCAAGAAGTGCTGATGAGGTTGTCCATAGTTCAAATTGGTCTACATTTAAGTAGTGGTGATAAGATGATAAGGTAGATGGATTTAAATAATTAAACAGCAGTTTAACAGAAAACTAATTTGAGACACCACAGAAAAGATCTATTTCTTACTGCCTAATCCCTAGAACCAGAGTTCTCAAAGCTAGGGATGAGCACTTTTAGTTCTGTGCTTACATTCTTCCTCCTGATCTTCCATAGAAGAATCTGGAGTTTTCAAGGTAGCTACTCACTGAACAAAAGCAATGTGCAAATTACTTAAATGATCTTAGTTCTAGGCAAACTATAAGCTTTGGATGTCACTTCATTAGTTATTTTATAGAGGGAAAACCTATGAAGTAGAGTTGTAAAGCAGAATTGAAATGTGAGCCATATATGTAATTTATAATTTTCTGTAGTCACATTAAAAAAATGTGAAAATAAAACCCCAGGTAAATTAATTTTATCACCCAAGAGGCAGATGGGCAACCTTAGCAAAAGAATCATAGCCATAGCCTCTTTAACTTTTATCCCCTGCAGAAACTTAATAATGGAACATATAGGTGACCATGTAACCTCAGATATCCATCAAGAGCCAGATGTCATTTAAGAAGCAAACTTATCAGAAAATTGACCTCATTTATTTTAAAAATTAGTGAAAACTATATATGTGGTACTGAACCTAGTCATATCTTCAACTCACAGATGTTTCATAAGCAGATCTATTAATCTCAAAATGTCTTACTAAAGTTACGTCTCCTTTTCCTGTGGTTTTATGGGAAGCTTCTTTTTAATAGTTGACTAAGGTGGAAACAAGTGTGTTGGTTTGCAAGATATGCTGGTACCATTTGAAAGTGGAGTGCTACAAACTTAGAATCTCAGCTCACACAGCGCCTAAGAAGGTAGAAAAAGGAAACTTCATGACGCACCTTAGACCAGAAAATCTATATCTACCTTGACCTGGAGGAGAGATGGTGTGAGCTAATGGTATATGCTAATTAGTGGTCTGTTTAATAAGATAGATCGTCTGTTTATTTGGAGAACTGGTAAAAAGCAAATTTTGACAATATTCATGCAAATGAACCTCTGGGATAAATTCAGAAAGTGTTTCCTCTGTGGTCATTAATGCAAAGGAAGCTTTTATTACGAAGTGAGCAAGATGACCTGCTCTGTGGATCATCAAATTTACATCTGATGAAGGAAATTTATAGGACAGGAAAATGGACAATGGACCCATAGACTATTCTTAAAATATATCTTCCCCAGAAATAATGGTCCTTGAAGAACAACGAGATGTCTTTCTAAAGACATCATTACAATGACAAAATCATGAGACCCCTTCAGGTTGGACAAGCAGTGGACATTCTGCAGAAGATCAACTATTTTCTAAGCTACTCATAAATGTCCAGTACTATTTCTTAACACAGCCAACCCACCTTGAACTGAGAAGTGAAGAGGCCAAATTTAGTATCATCCTCTCACTATTACTTCTAAATGATTTTTCTTTCTCTTTCACACTACCCAGGATTGCTAGTTAAATTTAATATGAATCAGGATCAGATGCTTCTATCAGATGATTTGACATTATTTTACCTCCTCTTTTGATTGAAGGATATAACTGCTTGTCAGATATTTTAAGCTCCATATGACCTGAGAAATGAAAATGCTCAGAGTATCTGCTAGATTATTGATTCTATTTCAGAGAAAATTAAAGGAACACATGGGGCTGGGAGGAGTAAGAATGGATCCCTCATTTCTAGAGGTAACACACAAAGCAACGACAATGCGACACAAACAGGACAAGTTTGGTCTCAGGTGTCTCAGAAGTAAATGTTGCTACCATTCCATCTGGAAAAGAGCACCCAGTTTTTTGATGCAGACTTAAAGCGTACTAAAAATACAATGAAAATATACATAAATTATAAATACCTTCCATAGTTTTGCCACCAGTTACCAAAAAATATGATATTCTGCATATCAGCATTTTCTTTCTCTATGTGGCATGTATTTTTTTATATATTGAAACCAATTTTCACTTTCTTTTCCTTTTTCCCAATTATTATATATAGAATATGTTGGTGGAGGTCAATTATATATTCTGATCGATAGGTGGCTGATTATTGAGATAGGAGTGCAAAAGATTCAGAGAGAATAGAGACATCATTCAGATATTCCTTATTGGAAACTATTAATTCAGATATGAGTTTGGATAATATTTATTGGGAAAAGATGGAGTGCATTTTGGATTATATAATGCAGAACTGCATAAAGTTAGTTAGAAGTTTTAAATAGTTTTTCTTACTGAGGAAATATATACATATGGATACTAGAAGAACACTTATAATCAGTATTCAAAAATATTTGTTGAATGAATAGATAAATGCTTAGCAGCCAGTGAGATGGACTGTGAGGTGATTTGAATTTTAAAATGTTTGTACCTACCAATACTTGATAGATATTGATATTTTCAATATTGAAAAGTTACAAGTAATAAGTATCCTTGTATGTGCATATTTGTATATTTGATGTTGATTCTTTAGGTTAGTTTTCTAAAAGTATAATAGCAGGTCAAAGAGATTACACATGGAAAATTTTTGATGTACATTCCCCATTACAGTAAGAAAATGCTGGGCAGTTGTATCCTACACATAAAACTCTATTTTCCTTTGCCCTAACTATCATTGCATACTCTGTAATCTTTAAATTGTTAAGACTTATTGAAAATAAAAGATCAACTATTATTGTTATAATAATGTTTCCATCAATTGTTAGTAAGCTGAGACTGTTTTCCTGTGCTCAATGATCAAACAAGCACTCTGTGAACATGTGTATAAACCTGGTCACGGGGCACCATACGTACAAGTTTAGGAAGCACCAACTAAGAATCCACACTAATTCTCTACAGCAGTGCTTCTCTGGCAGGTGGGAGAGGTAGCATGTCCAAGTTACCAGAAGAGTCTTCTACCATATGGATGCTCTGCCAGACTCGTTCTCTATCTGCTTTAACTTGGATGTGTTTGGGTATCCTCCAGGTCTATGTCATTGGTTGTTGGTCCTACAGGTGATAGTATTGGGAGGGGCTGCAGAACTTTGAAATGCTGGGTTCTAGTGGAAGGAGTTTGGGACATTGGAGTCTTGCCCTCAGATGGGATTAAGCTACTTCTCATGGGATTTTGGAATTCACCCTTGTAGCTTGTTATAGAGGTAGCGATCCTGGCCCTTTATCTTCTTAGTTTCTCCCATAATTGTTCCTGCCATCCACCATGAGGATGTCACCATAGTATGTACTATGCTCTTTGGAATTTAATCTTCAAAACTGTGAGCCAAATAAACCTCTTTTCTTTATGCAGTTACCTACCTCAGATATCTCATTATAGTAATCAAAAGCTGACCAAGACCCCATCCTGCTAATATTTATTTCAGATCAAGACACCCAATGTCAGTTAAAATAGGGCCACTTAATTTTAGGAATGCTATACTATCTGCATATCAGATTTTATCTCTACATAATAAGAAAATTTCTTTTCCCCCAGTTGTATTAAGAGAATGGTAATTTATAAAAACCTGTCATTTATTTATTCATTTTTAAGGCCATCCCTAATCAAAGTGAATCTTAAAATTTCTTTGATTCTCTTTTTTAAATTCCTCTTCTTTTCCTTCTTTTCAATTTCTTCTGCTCTTTTTCATTTGTCTAGTCCACAGGGATTTCTCCCTGGGTGATTTTTAGGATATTTATTTTCATAAGCTACCTTAGACATTTTTCACACATCAATACAGTGAATTATAATTTTCCCTACATTAAAAATATTTTCAAATATTTAATTTTGACTCCCTAAATGTAAGTTCCTTCAAAAACAAATTGTGTGTTCCTTGTTCATTATCTTCTGTCCCTTTGCTACCAACTACATGTGAGCCTATAATAAGGAATACATGGACAATCCTCAAGCCTATTCCTTGGAATCAATCACTGTCTGCTTCCTTTAACAGCTTATGCCATCTAGTTTTTGGCAGGTTAGCATCCTTTCCCCATTATTTTCTATTAGTATTAGGTTTGACCTTCATGTTTCAGAGATGCCTATATGATCTTCATCCAATCAGTGAATATATCTCATCTTCCTGGCCAGAATTAATGTGATTTAGGATCTTACATATAACCTACTTTACTGCTGATGCTATTGTCTTCTCTGGGCTCTTCTGATAGCGGTATTGAGAAAGGTGTTCATTTAATCTGCAGGTCTGAGGATGGTGAGATATGCATCTTGAAATTGGTCTTCTTACTTACATGCAGACACAGCCTCACCACAAGATGATAGGGTGGAGACTGGTGATAGCCTTTGAACCCTAGGTCTAACACCATAACTATAGGAAGCAATAAAATTTATTTACTTACAAAGTAGTTTTAAGTACTGTGTTTAATGAAATTCAGCCAGGACATCTGTTACTCATCTGTTATAAACCACATTGTCTCTAGTGGTTCATTTCTGAAGCACATACTTGATATTAAGTACATCTCAAGATAAAACAAAGCTTCAAAAGATCGCTCTGACTCCTTGGTCCTCTCTTCCCTTCCTGCTTCTAAAGCTTCTTGAAAATGTATTTAGAGCTCATTCTATATCCTCTGCTCCCATTCACACAGCAGTGCTGACTAGGCTCTTCTCTCTCCCACTTCATTGAAAGTGCTGTTGTTAAAATCACCAAAGTTTCCACACACAAATCCATTGATTATTTTTATCTTTGCATTATTCACTGTTACTACTGCATTTGGCACTGAATATTCTTTCATTCACATACCTAGCTTTCTCTGTATCTCCTCTGATACTATTTTTTGGGGGGCGGGTTTATACCAAATCTTTTATTTCTTTATTGTACTTTTATGGACTTGTTAGCCCAACGTTTTGTCATTTACAAAGAGCCATCCTTAAACTTTTACTCTTTTCATTTTATTTATATATTTGCTTCATTTAGACCCCCATAACTTTAATACGTATTTACTTCCTAAATATTAGCAAATTCAAAATTCTAGTTTGTGATCCTGGTAGGTCAGATAATTCAGATCAACTCTCCTATTGAAAATCAACAGAACTCTGAAAGGGAAAAAGATTACCTTCCTTGAATTATAAAAGTCCTGGCAATATTACAAATAATACCTAGATTAAATTTGAAACACAAGGAAAACAAGAATTCAGAAATGTAAGCATTTTACATTGTTATTGTATTGGGAACTAATATTGAGTGGCTTTATTCAGAACGAGGTGCATAAGACCAGGCAAAGGGTCCATAAGGGGTGGTATCTGCATAGAGACATTGCCACTGTACCCTGAGGATGAGGATGGTTGAGCCAGCCCTGAGTCAGGACTGTGTGGATTAGCAGTCACAGTGTGCAGGTTGGGTGGTCCAAGGACCACCAGAGTCTCAAGCTGGAAGTTGAAACCCCAGCACACTGCCACTATGTATTTCACCATAATAAATATGAGTCCTCTGTGGAAGACATTCCCTTTATCCAAGGGGACAAAGTATTCTTATGTATAATTTTTCAAATTCTCTGAACTGCAAGAAGTCAAAGATCACCACATACACAATTAATCAAGGTTTCCTGAATGAGAACCCACAGAAGCAACTAACCTAATAGACCCAGTAACTCTTCAGATGTCAGGACTATCAGATATGAATTATAAAACCATTATGCTTTATGTGCTTCAGGAAATAAAACATAAACTTGAAGATGTCTCTGCAAGAAACTGAAAAAAAAATAAAAATAACAAGTCAGATTTGGGAATAAAAGCAAGTAAAACATCTATGAATTGCAACAACAATTTCCAAAATTAAAAAATTCCACAGAGGTTTATTAGCAGTTTGAATAGCTAAAGAGAGAATTAAAAACTTGAGCAGAAGCAATTATCCAGAATACAGCATGAAATGCTTGAGAAATTGTACCTGTAGCCCAGACTAGATATACAGTTGCTTTTCTGTGGACATCTACTTGCATGTCCCCAAACTGCCTTAAATCAGCTTATCTAATATTGGACGCATACACGTCAATTCACATTCTTACTTCTCCAGATCTATTCCTTTCATCCCTGTTGGCGTAATTGACTAGTAATCTGGGCAGCATACTAGTTATTATTATTATTATTTTTAATCTCACTCAGGTGTAACATCCAAACTTTCACCAAGTCCTGTGGAGTCTAAACACTGACAGTGTGAAACTTTGGATGTTACATCCTTTGCTCTCTAGGCCCAGTATTGGTGGGTCTCTTTATTTGCACCTCTGGAATTCAGATTCCTCTTGTATTGGCAGTCTTGTAAAATGCAAATCTAATGGTTCCAATTCCTTGCTTCAGATCCTTCAGTGTTTCCAGCAGTGTCAGTGAAAACATTTAACCTCTGTCCCACTGATCTGCCCTGCTTATCTCTTTCCCTCCACCCAGTGGCCTTCCACTTTTCATGTCTGTGTTAATCCTAGAGGATCATGTGTATTCCCCAGATTCATCTTTTTGTTTCAACTTCCTCATGGCTTCTGTTCCTTCACCCTGGAACAGTCCGCTATACCTATATGATATATATTCCCATCTTCTAATAATAGCTGGCCTGATTCGGAGGCCCACCATGTGCGCCCACATTCTTCTGTACTTACTACATTAGAGAGCCGCCACGGACCTGAGTCCTCTTCAAGGTTGCAGGGTCTGTGAGAGGAGAATCTTCTCCTCAGCAGCATCGCTTCCTGCTGGGTGTGTGGCACATGTCGGGCACTCGATAAATGCTGAATAATATATATGTTCATTGATTATTTTCTTCAAATTATATAATGTAAACATTTCCTTACCGGTAGGCATTGAAATTGTAGTCATAACTGGTTTACACTAATGTTCTAGAAATGAAAGAAGCTCTCTAGGTTTCTGGAAGAGAACCAGGGCCTGATCAGCTTAAATAAGTAACTCTATGGCAAATTCCCATTTTTCATTATTACAACTATCAACTTTGCAAATACTGTTTCATGTTTCCCTTCCTATTTTATGTATTATTTAAAAGATGATCTCTTTTGTCATGTATAATTCAGAATTTTTTTTTTTGGCTTGATACAAGCGCCATGTCATTATTAACCCTTAATAATTACCAGTGGTTATTGTTAGTGTATCACACATGCTTTCAAATTTCTGATTGCTACCTCAGAGTTGCTTACATTTCATCTCTCATTAGTTCCTATAAATTGATAGAACAATAGGCTTGATATTTAGGGGAAGATCTCTAATGGGTAAATCAGTGTAATACTTTAGCATTCCATCATTATAGTAAAGATGAGTGATTTAAATATCCATTGACTTATTATTTTAAAATGCTCATGAACTATTTTCGTGGTCTTTCTTATTTTACCTTCATAAAACATTTATCAGATTTATGACTGCTGTAAATAGTAAATAAAAAATAGCAAAATAACATGATAATTCCAGAAGAGTAAATATACTCAGGAGAATACATGTGAGTGGGCATGTGTGTTATTTCATTAGTAACAACAAAAACAACAAAAAAAGATAATTCAACAAGAGATTATTTTCTCTTTATTAACACTGTTAAGGGAAACCATATGGTTCTCAAAATTCTGTCGACAATTGTTTTTTGGAGTCTGAATTACTTTTTAAATTTGGAAAGTATTATTAGCTATCTTCTTGTTTACTGGTACTTTATCTTTAGGAATCAGCCATAAAGGAAAAATAAAACCACATCTTCCCCTCAAATATATTAAATACTAGTAAATTATAAACCAACTTTTCCCCATACTTGATGATTACTTCCTAGACATTAAAATTATTTGCAATTCAGATATTTGAGATCACATGGGAAAAGTAAAATTAGGGACCTATGGAAAGCATAAACAATAAAAGCGCTTCATAAAATGTGCCCAACACTACCATGAATAAGTAAATAGACTGCAAAAACTAACTGTATAAATCATAGTTTAAAAATTAAGCCCCAGTTTTCCATTTATTGTCTTTAGTTTGTCTTGATTGATTGGAGTTTTGGAGACCTGGTCACTATATTGCTAGGCCTGGCTTTGAACTCATGGGCACCAACACTCCTGGCCCAGTTTGTTTTCCTTAACAAAGGCAAAAGGTCTATGAAGGTATACTTTTATCCTGGTTCTTCTGATAAAAGCTGTGAGATAATCCTTGTGTTTATGTATACCATCTCCCTCTCACGGGCCCATGAGTGAAGTAGTGTGGTCTAACAGATATGCTGTATCCATATTACATCTTTTGTTGGAATCCAGGTTTCAAATCTTCCTTACCTAAAATATAGTTTTTAAATAGAATATTAAATATCTTTTAATTGTTCTTGTTTATAAACAACTTTGAAAAATTGAGACGCTCTTATCCTTTTGTCCACAAAACTGTTTCTTCCCGTGGATGAGGAATAGCTCTTACAGGAAAGTACCTATGGGAGTATGATCTATGGGGATGGCAATTTTATGTCCTAGCTGGAGATGGGGCCAAAACAGGCCTTGTTCTGCATAGTGGCGGTAGGAATGGGGCAGATTCGAATGTGGATCATACTTTACAGAATTTCTGTACTGATTCTAATTTATTGCTTTAATCATTCAGGATAAGGAAATTTTTGCTGGGGTGGCTGAAGTCAATTTTTCCTTCCTTAAAGACTTCTTCTAGGTGAATATTGTACATCTATGGAGTCTTCATTCAAAACCACTGTGATCTCATTGCAATGCTAGGAGAGCCTGTTATAACTTAACAGCTGAGGGGGTGAGGTGGAGGGAAAGGAGACCACACCCTGGCTTTTCTGCTTAGGAGTGACGTGTGTCATTCCTGTTCCTAAATGATACCAGAGCATCATGTGACCAGTCTAACTTCAAGACCTTGAATTCTGACACTAGTTGTAATCATCTGATTCCTCAAATACAGGTTACTCTGCTTCCTGCACCATCTGTCATTTCTCTTTTTCCAAGAGAAAAATGCATTTTCATTTCACAGATAAAAAGGCTGGGGGTATAACTGGACTACTGGGAAATCTGCCAGTATTTCTATGGAAAAACAAAGGTGTGGGGGGGAATATTTAGTGTTTTGCTTAAATATCAGTTCAATATGGCTAACAATGCCTGTTAAGAAAAAATTCCTTAGGCAATTAGCTGCTACACAAAGGTAATGGGCAGTGTATTTTTAAATCAGTGAATAACAACTAAGTTCATAAGAGTTCATAAGGGCTTCCTAACTATGCAAGATATTATTGGTGAAAATAGACAAAAAAAAAAAAAAGCCAAAGCAAAAAAAAAAAAAAAA